>NC_092095.1:67150950-67351104 GCF_045679555.1 Salvelinus alpinus | reverse complement strand
TCTGATGGTTATGAATCACATAATGATAGTCTTTAAATCCGATGGTACTGATGGTTATGAATCAGATTATAATAGTCTTTAAATCCGGTGGTACTGATGGTTATGAATCAGATTATAATAGTCTTTAAATCCGGTGGTACTGATGGTTATGAATCACATAACGATAGTCTTTAAATCCATGGGTACTGATGGTTATGAATCAGATTATGATAGTCTTTAAATCCGGTGGTACTGATGGTTATGAATCACATTATGATAGTCTTTAAATCCGGTGGTACTAATGGTTATGAATCACATTATGATAGTCTTCAAATCTGGTGGTACTGATGGTTATGAATCACATAACGATAGTCTTTAAATCCGATGGTACTGATGGTTATGAATCACATTACGATAGTCTTTAAATCTGGTGGTACTGATGGTTATGAATCAGATTATGATACTTGTTAGATCTGGTGGGGTGTTACATTTCTCAGGTTGTCAGACAGTGAGAGGTGAGACACAGGGAAATGGTGTGTGATTTCAGCCCATAGCATCACCTGTCATGGCCATCTGTCTATATACACCTCAGAGGACAAAAACAAGTCTGTTTTCTGAAGATTAAAGGGGCCATCCGCAGTTGAAACAATAACAAAGAGGCCTCCCCACCACCATTTCGATAAAAAGTTGAGGGATGGGGTGGCTGGAGAAATGCAACCACTCTCAAATTCTGCCCATCAATTATATACAAATGATAGTTGTAACCATGTTTTGAGGCTATACAGTGTTTGTTTACATTCACATTGGAGTAAATCAAGCTCATCATGTTGGATTCTGATGGGGTACAACATTCTCATGAGGCATTTCTAAATTATATTCTTCAAGAATCAATGGGTACATATCATTAATTTATGAGTCCAAGAATGGATGTAGCAACTGTAGATTACCCCTTTAAATCTGTTTAAATATAAATCTGCATCCCAAATGGCACCCTATTCCCTATATAGTGCACTACTTTAGACCAGGGCCCTATTCCCTATATAGTGCACTACTTTAGACCAGGGCCCTATTCCCTATATAGTGCACTACTTTTGACCAGGGCCCTATTCCCTATATAGTACACTACTTTTGACCAGGGCCCATAGGGAACAGGGTACCATTTGAGATTCAGACTCTTATCTGAAGCTATAAAAGAGAATTCAAATGGACTCAAAGCCTCACCAGACTCACCATTATTCAACTCAACATGCCGTGTCTGTCCTCACTATATCCCTGTACTTATAGCCCATTATTTTATTGTCATTTCAGATATGAAAGGATATGATTGTAGTTGCAGTAACACGTTAAAAATAGCTCTTGTGTCGTATAGTGCTCCCCCACTTCCTCTGTCCAGGCCCTGACTCCCAGTGGTACAGATCTGCTATCTTAATTTGATCACTCTGTTGTCGCAGAGATGTATCCTGCAAATTGTAGTGTATTCAAGGTTTTAAAAGGCTTCTAAAGTTTGTAATTTCCACCTGATTTGCACCAAGGGAAAATGTATCAACCCCTACAAAAATGTCCATTAATTATAATCCACATAATAATTCCAATTTCCTGTTGCTAGAGGATTATTTTCCTGCTGTGAGAAGCAGGGTCAAATTAAGGTAGCGCATCTGTTGGCTGAGAGAGAGAGAGAGAGAGAGAGAGAGAGAGTTTGAGGGGGAGAAAGAGAGAGAGAGAGAGTTTGAGGGGGAGAAAGAGAGAGAGAGAGAGAGTTTGAGGGGGAGATAGAGAGAGAGTTTGAGGGGGGGATAGAGAGAGAGTTTGAGGGGGGGATAGAGAGAGAGTTTGAGGGGGGATAGAGAGAGAGTTTGAGGGGGGGATAGAGAGAGAGAGAGAGAGTTTGAGGGGGAGAGAGAGAGAGTTTGAGAGGGAGATTATGGGAAGGGAGATGGAGGAAAACAAACTCAGATCACCGTGGAGAAAGAACAGGAAACACCCAGTCATGTGACTGAGTTTAACTATGGGATTGAATTCATAAAGTGTGTGTGGGTTGGAAACATCCAAGGTGATAATTATGTCCATGCTGTTTGGAACTCTTTTGTTTATGAAGCTCTGACTCATGCATGTATACAGCACAATACAGCAAATGTTGCTATGATACAGTCCTGTGCTAATTATTGACTGCTGTCATAGCTTTTATTGACTGTTGTGGGATACACATAATCAGCTTACAGTACATGCCTCTTCCCCAGAGATAACCTAGAATCCCGATAAACTTGTGTTGTGTGTTACATCTCTCCCTCATATTTCTGAACAGCTGAAATGACAAAAAAACTGCCCAGAGAATTATGCCACGCAGTTTGATCAAATTACTGTTGCTTTGATACTTACAACCCAGTTCACTTCACTTTATTGGTCTTATTTCACATCTTGAGTTACTTGAGGTAGAACACAATGGACATTACCATAGATGGCATCACAAGGTCACACCAACTGATAGAATGCAACATACATGATACAACACAGTGCTGTACAACAGTCAAGAATAGGCCTAGAATGCAGGGCCAAAGTATATTATCTTAGATGCAGGATACAGCAATATTCATTACTAGAACAGGAGATGTATTATGATGTAGCCCCCTGGGATTGATAGTCTGTCTTTTTGTATGCGGTTGATTGATTGACATGCTCTTGGGGCTTGGGGGCAGTGCACTAGTGGTTTGTCCAGTCTGTGATGGACTCTAGCTTGGCAACAATCTCCCCTGCTACTGCTGCAGACAGACGAGAGAGGGATGGACAGAGGAAGAGAGAGAGGAGTGTGAAGAAAGGGAGGGATACAGTGTGTATTAGTCATCATATCGCAGATATATCCAGACATGGATTCAAATAGTATCTGACTTCTTTCAAATACTTTGAGCCTTTGATTGAGCCTGCCTGAAGTGCCAGATGGATGGGGCTTGGACCATTGGAACTATTTCATTGGTTCCGTTGCTCGGCTCCAGGCAAACTCAATCAAATGCAGCTAAAGTATTTGAAAGACAACTAATACTGTTTCTGGTGCACAGACAGACATGCTCTGTTTTCTCCTCTGTTTCATCTTGTCTTGTCTGTGATCTTGTCTTTGTGTCTGGGGAATCGTATTGTTTTTCCCACAGAGAGACAGCCCTCTAGGCCAGTCTGTCTCCAGTTTCTGTTTTTGTAATACAGTACACACATAATCATGAATGCAAACTCACTCACACACACACACACACACACACACACACACACACACACACACACACACACACACACACACACACACACACACACACACACACACACACACACACACACACACACACACACACACACACACACACACACACACACACACACACACACACACACACACACTCAGTGTGTACAGCCGTGTTGTCACATCTGCCCGTGTTTCCTCCCCAAGCAGATTGGAGCTCTGTAAATGTCACCCATTACCTCCTTTATATATATATGACGCTATATACACACACACACACGCACACACACACACAGTCTGCCATCCAACACAACCCCCTGCTCTCTCTCAATTCAAAGTGCTTTATTGGCATGGGAAACATATGTTTACATTGCCAAAGCAAGTGAAATAAAAAACCAACAGTAAACATCACACTCACAAAAGTTCCATAGGAATAGAGACATGTCAAATGTCATATTATGTCTATATACAGTTTAGTAATGATGTGCAAATAGTTAAAGTACACAAGGGAAAATTTAATAAACATAAATATGGGTTGTATTTACAATGGTGTTTGTTCTTCACTGGTTGCCCTTTTCTTGTGGCAACAAGTCACAAATATTGTTGCTGTGATGGCACACTTTGGTATTTCACACAGTAGATATGGGAGTTTATCAAAATGTGGATTTGTTTTCAAATTCTTTGTGGGTCTGTGTAATCTGAGGGATATACAGTGCGTTCGGAAAGTCTTCAGACCATAGACAAAGCAAAAACAGTTTTTTAGAATTTTTTGCACATGTATTAAAAATGAAAAAATGAAAATACATTTACATAAGTATTCAGACCCTTTACTCAGTACTTTGTTGAAGCACCTTTGGCAGCGATTATAGCCTCGAGTCTTCTTGGATATGACGCTACAAGCTTGGCACACCTGTATTTGGGGAGTTTCTCCCATTCTTCTCTGCATATCGTCTCAAGCTCTGTCAGGTTGGATGGGGAGCGTCGCTACACAGCTATTTTCAGGTCTCTTGGGAGATGTTCGATCGGGTTCAAGTCCAGGCTCTGGCTGGGCCACTCAAGGACATTCAGAGACTTGTCCCGAATCCACTCCTGCGTTAACTTGGCTGTGTGCTTAGGGTTGTTGTCCTGTTGGAAGATGAACCTTCACCCCAGTCTGAGGTCCTGAGCGCTCTGGAGCAAGTTTTCATTAGGGATCTCTCTGTACTTTGCTCCGTTCGTCTTTCCCTCAATCCTGACTAGTCTCCCAGTCCCTGCCGTTGAAAAACATCCCCCACAGCATGATGCTGCCAACACAATGCATCACCATAGGGATGGTGCCAGGTTTCCTCCAGACGTGACGCTTGGCATTCAGGCCAAATGGTTCAATTTTGCTTTCCTCAGACCAGAGAATCTGTTTTCTCATGGTCTGAGAGTACTTTAGGTGCCTTTTGGCATAAATTCCTGATTGGTGGAGTGCTGCTGAGAGGGTTGTCCTTCTGGAAGGTTCTCCCATCTCCACAGAGGAACTCTGGAGCTCTATCAGAGTGACCATCGGGTTCTTAGTCACCTTCCTGACCAAGGCCCTTCTCCCCCGATTGCTCAGTTTCGCTGGGCGGCCAGCTCTAAGAAGAGTCTTGGTTGTTCCAAACTTCTTCCATTTAAGAATGATGGAGGCCACTGTGTTCTTTGGGACCTTCAATGCTGCAGAAATAGTTTGGTACCCTTCCCCAGATCTGTGCCTCGACACAATCCTGTCTCTGAGCTCTACGGACAATTCCTTCGACCTCATGGTTTGGTTTTTGCTCTGACATGTACTGTCAACTGTGGGATCTTATATAGACAGGTGTGTGCCTTTCCAAATCATGTCCAATCAATTGAATTTATCACAGCTGGATTCCAATCAAGTTGTAGAAACATCTCAAGGATGATCAATGGAAACATAGCAAAGGGTCTGAATACTTCTTTAAATAAGGTATTTGTTTTTTTTATCTTTAATACATTTGCAAAAATGTCTAAAAACCTATTTTTGCTGTGTCATTATAGGGTATTGTGTGTAGATTGATGAGGAAAATGTTTTATTTAAACCAATTTAGAGTAAGGCTGTAATGTAACAAAATGTGGAAAAAGTCAACGGGTCAATACTTTCCGAATGCACTGTGTGTGTCTCTACTATGGTCATACATTTGGCCGGAGGTTAGGAAGTGCAGCGCAGTTTCCACCTCATTTTGTGGGGCAGTGTGCACATAGTCTGTCTTCTCTTGAGTGCCAGGTTTGCCTACGGCGACCTTTCTCAATAGTCAGTCACAGTGGTCAGGTATTCTGCCACTGTGTATTCTCTGTTAGGGCCAAATAGCATTCTAGTTTCCTCTGTTTTTTTGTTAATTCTTTCCTATGTGTCAAGTAATTATCTTTTTGTTTTCTCATGATTTGGTTGGATCTAATTGTGTTGCTGTCCTGGGGCTTTGTTTGTGTTTGTGAACAGAGCCCCAGGACCAGCTTGCTTAGGGACTCTTCTCCAGGTTCATCGATCTGTAGGTGAAGGCTTTGTGATGAAAGGTTTGGGAATCGCTTCTTTTTAGGTGGTTGTAGAATTTAACGGCTCTTCTTTCTCTCTCTCTCTCATTTCCCTCCCCCAGTTTAATTCAAGGGTATATTATTGTCATGACGTATTGTCAATTGCCAGAAAATCTGAAATAGAAAATCTCTCTCTCTCTCCCTTCCTCCTCTCTCTGTCTCTTCCTCCCTCTCGATCTCTCTCTGTTCTTCCCCCCTCCCTCTTTCTCTGTCTTTCTCTCTCTCTTTTCCTCTCTCTCGCCCTTTCTCCTCCCCCTCTCCATGTGCTTCTCAGGCTGTCTGTTTGAAAAGAAGCTCTGCCCCAGAGACCAGCCCTGCTCAGATGGTCAGTATGACATGATAACACCATCTCTCTATCTAACCCATCTTCTTCACGTCGTCTCACTATACAATCATCTCACTGTTACCAGACACCCCAGGAGGTGTTGGCAGTTCTTTAATAAGACAGGGGTGTCAAATTCTTAGTCCTCGTGTGCCAAAGTCTCTTCCGGTTTCCATTTCAACTGTTACTGATTGGCTGGAGGCTACACAAATGTCCAATCACTCTGTGGTCTAGAGCTGGGAAATCAGGTGTGTAGCCTCCAGCCAATCAGTAACAGTAATTTATCAATAAGTTGAAACGGAAACAGGAAGAGACTTTGACGCTTGATGAAGATTTTCTATTATATTGACAAGATGGTCGAGTGACCGCTCTAACAATGGAAATACATGTCCTCAAAGATGGAAGGCAGGCAGGAGGAGTCGAGATCAGGTATTTGTATTTACTATGGATCCCCATTAGCTGCAAAATTAAGGCAGTTTATACAATTTTAAAACATTACAATACATTCACAGATTTCACAACACACCGTGTGCCCTGAGGTCCCTACTCCACCACTACCACATATCTACAGTACTAAATCTGTGTGTGTGTGTGTGATTGTGTGTGTGTGTGTGTGTGCCAATGTTTGTGTTGCTTCACAGTCCCGGCTGTTCCATAAGGTGTTTTTTAATCTTTTTTAAATGTAATTTTACTGCTTGCCTCAGTTACTTGATGTGGAATAGAGTTCCATGTAGTCATGGCTCTATGTAGTACTGTGTGCCTTCCATAGACTTGGGGAGCGTGAAGAGACCTCTGGTGGCATGTCTTGTGGGGTATGCATGGATGTCCGATGTCACGCCCTGGCCTTAGAGATCCTTTTTATGTCTCTTTTTGGTTTGGTCAGGGTGTGATTTGGGGTGGGCATTCTACGTTTTGTTTTTCTATGATTTTCTATTTCTATGTTTTGGCCGGGTATGGTTCTCAATCAGGGACAGCTGTCTATCGTTGTCTCTGATTCTGAACCATACTTAGGTAGCCCTTTTTCCACCTGTGTTTTGTTTGGGAAGTTGACTTTGTTTAGGGCACATAGCCTTTGAGTTTCACGGTTTGTTTTTGTATGGTTTATTGTTTTTTGTCGCCGTCATTCTTTATTAAAGAAAATGTACGCTTACCACGCTGCACCTTGGTCCAGTTCCTTCAACAGCCGTGACATCCGAGCTGTGTGCCAGTAGTTTATACAGACAGCTCGGTGCATTCAACATGTCAATACCTCTCATAAATAAAAGTAGTGATGAAGTCAATCTCTCCTCCACTTTCAGCCAGGAGAGATTGACATGCATATTATTAATATTAGCTCTCTGTGTACATCCAAGGGCCAGCTGTGCTGCCCTGTTCTGAGCCAATTGCAATTTTCTGAAGTCCTTTTTTGTGGCTCCTGACCACATGACTGAACAGTAGTCCAGGTGCGACAAAACTAGCGCATGTAGGACCTGTCTTGTTGATAGTGTTGTTAAGAAGGCAGAGCAGTGCTTTATTATGGACAGACCTCTCCCCGTCTTAGCTACTACTGCATCAATATGTTTTGACCATGACAGTTTACAATCTAGTGTTTCTCCAAGCAGTTAAGTCATCTCAACTTGCTCAATTTCCACATTATTTATTACAAGATTTAGTTGAGGTTTAGGGTTTAGTGAGGTTTTTGTTCCAAATACAATGCTTTTAGTTTTAGAAATATTTAGGGCTTATTCCTTGCCACACACTCTGAAACTAACTGCAGCTCTTTGTTGAGTGTTGCAGTCATTTCAGTCGCTGTAGTAGCTGACGTGTATAGTGTTGAGTCATCCGCATACATAGAAACTCTGGCTTTACTCAAAGTAAAAATTGAAAAAGCAAGGGACCTAAACAGCTACCCTGGGGAATTCCTGATTCTAACTGGATTATATTTGATAGGCTTCCATTAAAGAACACCCTCCGTGTTATGTTAGACAAGTAACTCTTTAACCACATTATAGCAGGGGGTGTAAAGCCATAACACAATAATGTCAAAAGCTGCACTGAAGTCGAACAAGACAGCCCCCACAATCATTTTATCATCAATTTCTCTCAGCCAATCATCAGTCATTTGTGTTAGGTGGCACTATTCTAGCCAATCAGAGGACAGATACGCTTGTGAACAACAGGCAAAACTCCATATAAAGTTGCCAAAATGCTACATGTGTCCACTTATGTCAGTTCATTCATAACAACCTAACCATTACGAAACCTCTATTCGATCGAATAAGCCTCACGTAGCAAATTAGCAATAAAAATGTGTGTTGACCAAATTCGACACTCTCTTATTGATCTCCACACAAAAATTCCTCACTTCCTGGTTTTATTTTCTTGGACAGACTTTGGGTGGAGTAAACCCTCTCTCTTCGCCTCTTCCTCTCTGCGTTGGAGGACTAGAGTTTGACACCCTGTATTAAAACAAGCAGTCCGCTAAGAGTAAAACCTACAGCACACATTGAACCCTGTATCTCTTTCCTTCCCCCCTCGTCCGTTATGTCTTCCCTCCTTCATTCATCCCCCTTGTCTCATCCCCCCCTTGTCTCATCCCCCCTTGTCTCATCCCCCCGTGTTTCACCCCCCTTGTTTCACCCCCCTTGTTCCACCCCCCTTGTCTCAACCCCCCGTGTTTCACCCCCCTTGTTCCACCCCCCTTGTCTCATCCCCCCTTGTTCCACCCCCCTTGTCTCATCCCCCCGTGTTTCACCCCCCTTGTTTCACCCCCCTTGTTCCACCCCCCTTGTCTCATCCCCCCCGTGTTTCACCCCCCTTGTTTCACCCCCCTTGTTCCACCCCCCTTGTCTCATCCCCCCCGTGTTTCACCCCCCTTGTTTACCCCCCTTGTTCCACCCCCCTTGTCTCATCCCCCCGTGTTTCACCCCCCTTGTTTCACCCCCCTTGTTCCACCCCCCTTGTCTCATCCCCCCTTGTTTCACCCACCTTGTCTCTTGGAATCTGTTGTTTAATCTGTAACCAGTCACATCCTGTCTTTAAAATGATATTTGCTCCCCAGTTCCAGGGTGCATCCCAAATGGCACCCTATTCTATGGACCCTGGGCAGAAGTAGTGCACTATCCAGTAGTGCACTATACTGCCATTTGGGACGTTAACCAGTTCAACTGTTGTGATGGGCAGGTGTTCTACTGTCTTATAGGAAATACTACATTATTCATACTCAATTAACTCAATGGCAGTCGTCATGTGTTTCCTGATTTTTGTCTACAGAACTGCATGTGTGCAAATGTGTGTGTGAGCGTGTGTGCCTTCATGTACGATGAGGCACACTCTGAGCATCGGTGTGTAAACACACGGCCTCTCTCCGTCAACCTGCTCTTCACCAATCACGTCTCTTTCCCACCGTTTCCATGGCAACAGTGACATCACCCGGCTGACGGCAGTGTCTCTCCCCCATGTGTATGTTAGAGAGAGAATGGGTGAGAGAGAGAATAGAGCTGGGCGATGACTCATCGAGACCCACTCACACATCTACAAACATCACCATAGTTGTGTGCGCGTGCATATGTGTGTTTATGTGCATGCATGGGTGTGTGTGTTCTGTTGTGTTCTCTGTGCTTTGTAGATATGTCTGCTGCCCCAGTAGGAGAGGGTTCTGATGTGTTCTCTGTACTCTGTAGATGGGCTGTTTGGCCAATGTCTGCTGCCCCAGCAGGAGAGGGTTCTGATGTGTTCTGATGTGTTCTGCTGTGTTCTCTATATATTCTGTAGATGGGCTGTTTGGCCAATGTCTGCTGCCACAGCAGGAGAGGGTTCTGTATGAGGTGTCAGTGCCTGTGCTGCACAGACTACAGGAAGTGCTCAAGGAACTGATGATGCAAGGTAATTAAAGTCACACACACATGTACACACACACACACACACACACACACACACACACACACACACACATAGCCACATATAGACATATCCATACTCCATGCATACTCACTAACCCATTCCCACAAAGGTTGTTAGGTTCAGAGTGTGGTTGTAAAAGTCAACTGTTACCTTAGTGATGGTGGTAAAGATAATGAACAGATAATCAGGTATCATCTGCTACCACGGCAACAGGGCTGAGGGCTCTATAAGGTCACACTCCTCAAGTTACCAGGTTACATCTATGACTACTGTGATTGACATCTGTATCGGCCTATGGCTGTGCAGGATTGTCCTGGCAGGATGACATCACCCAGTACGTCATTCGCAAGGAGCTGAGCCGTGTTTCACTGACCCGCCCCCCGTCTGGACGGCATGACAACCCCTCGTCTCAGTGAGTCTCCTGCTCTGTTGACTATAATTAAAAGCAAATCTATAATTACATCTGTTCCATTTATTGTCTGCAGATTTTCACAGGAAGGTCTGTGACTCAATGGGGGAATTGTTTTGTAATAGCAGCCAGGAAAGGTTGTGAGATTAGGAAGAGACCTTTAGAAAACCCCAGAAGCAGAGCTTTGAGTTTAGAGAAGAGATGTTTAAAATCCAGTCCATGAGGGACAGGCCACCGCCTCTGCGTCTCTCTCTTCCACTGGTAGTTGGTTGATTGGTTGGTTTTATTTGTCAGTTAAAAACGTATACACACAGTACATGTATATATTTTTTAACGTGGTCGGAATAGCACAATTCATTCAGATACTTATTTCCATTGTGGTCCCATTGATGAGTGACCTAACCAGACAGTCGGTTACTGTCACTGAGAGTCTGACATACAGCACAAGTAGACTAAGTCACACTCAAATGTTGTTAGAGAAAGTGGCCCTCAGAGGACTGGAGTCAAATACTCCTACAGTAGAGGGAAGCCATCCTCAGAGGACTGGAGTCAAATACTCCTGCAGTAGAGGGAAGCCATCCTCAGAGGACTGGAGTCAAATACTCCTGCAGTAGAGGGAAGCCATCCTCAGAGGACTGGAGTCAAATACTCCTGCAGTAGAGGGAAGCCATCCTCAGAGGAGTGGAGTCAAATACTCCTGCAGTAGAGGGAAGCCATCCTCAGAGGAGTGGAGTCAAATACTCCTGCAGCAGAGGGAAGCCATCCTCAGAGGACTGGAGTCAAATACTCCTGCAGTAGAGGGAGGCCATCCTCAGAGGACTGTGGTCAAATACTCCTGCAGTAGAGGGAAGCCATCCTCAGAGGACTGTGGTCAAATACTCCTGCAGTAGATGGAAGCCATCCTCAGAGGACTGTGGTCAAATACTCCTGCAGCAGAGGAAAGCCATCCTCAGAGGACTGGAGTCAAATACTCCTGCAGTAGATGGAAGCCATCCTCAGAGGACTGTGGTCAAATACTCCTGCAGTAGATGGAAGCCATCCTCAGAGGACTGTGGTCAAATACTCCTGCAGTAGAGGGAAGCCATCCTCAGAGGACTGGAGTCAAATACTCCTGCAGTAGAGGGAAGCCATCCTCAGAGGACTGGAGTCAAATACTCCTGCAGTAGAGGGAAGCCATCCTCAGAGGACTGGAGTCAAATACTCCTGCAGTAGAGGGAAGCCATCCTCAGAGGAGTGGAGTCAAATACTCCTGCAGTAGAGGGAAGCCATCCTCAGAGGAGTGGAGTCAAATACTCCTGCAGCAGAGGGAAGCCATCCTCAGAGGACTGGAGTCAAATACTCCTGCAGTAGAGGGAGGCCATCCTCAGAGGACTGTGGTCAAATACTCCTGCAGTAGAGGGAAGCCATCCTCAGAGGACTGTGGTCAAATACTCCTGCAGTAGATGGAAGCCATCCTCAGAGGACTGTGGTCAAATACTCCTGCAGCAGAGGAAAGCCATCCTCAGAGGACTGGAGTCAAATACTCCTGCAGTAGATGGAAGCCATCCTCAGAGGACTGTGGTCAAATACTCCTGCAGTAGATGGAAGCCATCCTCAGAGGACTGTGGTCAAATACTCCTGCAGTAGATGGAAGCCATCCTCAGAGGACTGTGGTCAAATACTCCTGCAGTAGATGGAAGCCATCCTCAGAGGAGTGGAGTCAAATACTCCTGCAGCAGAGGGAAGCCATCCTCAGAGGACTGGAGTCAAATACTCCTGCAGTAGAGGGAGGCCATCCTCAGAGGACTGTGGTCAAATACTCCTGCAGTAGAGGGAAGCCATCCTCAGAGGACTGTGGTCAAATACTCCTGCAGTAGATGGAAGCCATCCTCAGAGGACTGTGGTCAAATACTCCTGCAGCAGAGGAAAGCCATCCTCAGAGGACTGGAGTCAAATACTCCTGCAGTAGATGGAAGCCATCCTCAGAGGACTGTGGTCAAATACTCCTGCAGTAGATGGAAGCCATCCTCAGAGGACTGGAGTCAAATACTCCTGCAGTAGAGGGAAGCCATCCTCAGAGGACTGGAGTCAAATACTCCTGCAGTAGAGGGAAGCCATCCTCAGAGGACTGGAGTCAAATACTCCTGCAGTAGAGGGAAGCCATCCTCAGAGGACTGTGGTCAAATACTCCTGCAGTAGAGGGAAGCCATTTTTAGACAGGTGCAGGATGACTTGGAAGTTGAGTTATTGTGAGTGAGGGAAGCTATGTCGCCTATGAGGGTCTGCAAGTGCTAAGGGGTTGGCCTTATTCTGATATTCTCCATTCATACTGTATCTCTCAGGTCCTCAGAACCTGTGCAGAATGCCCATCTTTCCAAGATGCAGTATCCTCCCAGCTCCAGGACCAAGGTTCAAGGGGACGATCCCAACCCAGACCTGATGCAGAGTTACCTGGACTACATGATCGTGGATCCCCCCAAGGACTCCCAGTCCCTCCACATGCAAACTCTGGACCCTTACACCTACCGCCAGGTGGGAATGGACACACACACACACACACACACACACACACACACACACACACACACACACACACACACACACACACACACACACACACACACACACACACACACACACACACACACACACACACACACACACACACACACACACACACACACACACATCTAGAGTGTATTTATATCATACGACTCACAGTTATTTGGTATCTATCTACAGTGTATTTATATCATAGTTATATGGTATCTATCTACTATATATACATTCATACACACAACTACTATTACCACATACAGTTCATGTGTGTATGAATGTATATACAGTACATAGATACTATATAACTATGAGTCGTATGATGTAAATACACTGTAGGTAGATACCATATAACTATGATATAAATACACTGTAGATAGATACCATAGAACTATGAGCAGTATGGTGTAAATACACTGTAGATAGATACCATATAACTATGATATAAATACACTGTAGATAGATACCATATAACTATGATATAAATACACTGTAGATAGATACCATAGAACTATGATATAAATACACTGTAGATAGATACCATAGAACTATGATATAAATACACTGTAGATAGATACCATATAACTATGAGTAGTATGGTGTAAATACACTGTAGATAGATACCATATAACTATGAGTAGTATGGTGTAAATACACTGTAGATAGATACCATATAACTATGATGTAAATACACTGTACATAGATACCATATAACTATGAGTCGTATGATGTAAATACACTGTAGATAGATACCATATAACTATGATATAAATACACTGTAGATAGATACCATATAACTATGATGTAAATACACTGTAGATAGATACCATATAACTGTGAGTAGTATGGTGTAAATACAATGTAGATAGATACCATATAACTATGATATAAATACAATGTAGATAGATACCATATAACTATGATATAAATACACTGTAGATAGATACCATATAACTATGAGTAGTATGGTGTAAATACACTGTAGATAGATACCATATAACTATGATATAAATACACTGTAGATAGATACCATATAACTATGATATAAATACACTGTAGATAGATACCATATAACTATGATATAAATACACTGTAGATAGATACCATAGAACTATGATATAAATACACTGTAGATAGATACCATAGAACTATGATATAAATACACTGTAGATAGATACCATATAACTATGAGTAGTATGGTGTAAATACACTGTAGATAGATACCATATAACTATGAGTAGTATGGTGTAAATACACTGTAGATAGATACCATATAACTATGATGTAAATACACTGTACATAGATACCATATAACTATGAGTCGTATGATGTAAATACACTGTAGATAGATACCATATAACTATGATATAAATACACTGTAGATAGATACCATATAACTATGATGTAAATACACTGTAGATAGATACCATATAACTGTGAGTAGTATGGTGTAAATACAATGTAGATAGATACCATATAACTATGATATAAATACACTGTAGATAGATACCATATAACTATGATATAAATACACTGTAGATAGATACCATATAACTATGAGTAGTATGGTGTAAATACACTGTAGATAGATACCATATAACTATGATATAAATACACTGTAGATAGATACCATATAACTATGATATAAATACACTGTAGATAGATACCATATAACTATGAGTCGTATGATGTAAATACACTGTAGATAGATACCATATAACTATGATATAAATACACTGTAGATAGATACCATATAACTATGATATAAATACACTGTAGATAGATACCATATAACTATGAGTAGTATGGTGTAAATACACTGTAGATAGATACCATATAACTATGATATAAATACACTGTAGATAGATACCATATAACTATGATATAAATACACTGTAGATAGATACCATATAACTATGATATAAATACACTGTAGATAGATACCATATAACTATGATATAAATACACTGTAGATAGATACCATATAACTATGAGTAGTATGGTGTAAATACAATGTAGATAGATACCATATAACAATGATATAAATACACTGTGATAGATACCATATAACTATGATATAAATACACTGTAGATAGATACCATAGAACTATGATGTAAATACACTGTAGATAGATACCATATAACTATGAGCAGTATGGTGTAAATACACTATACCATATAACTATGAGTAGTATGGTGTAAATACACTTAATCTCTACAGTAGATAGATACTATGATATAAATACACTCTAGATAAATACCATATAATACCCCACAAGACATGCCACGAGGTCTCTTCACAGTCCCCAAGTCCAGAACAGACTATGGGAGGTGCACAGAACTACATGGGGCGGCAGGTAGCCTGGTGATTAGAAAGTTGGTCCAGTAACCGAAAGGTTTCTGGATTGAAGGTAAAAATCTGTCATTCTGCCCCTGAACAAGGCAGTTAACCCACTGTTCCCCGGTAAGCTGTCATTGTAAATAAGAATTTGTTCTTAACTGACTTGTCTAGTTAAATAA
The DNA here is from genome assembly GCF_045679555.1 of Salvelinus alpinus. Taxonomy (NCBI): domain Eukaryota; kingdom Metazoa; phylum Chordata; class Actinopteri; order Salmoniformes; family Salmonidae; genus Salvelinus; species Salvelinus alpinus. Next base: position 67,335,681 of record NC_092095.1, on the reverse strand, counting down.
AGGTTACATTTTAATAAAAAAAATGCATAGAGCCATGGAACTCTATTCCACATCAGGTAACTGATGCGAGCAGTAAAGTTAGATTTTTAAAAACAGGTAAAAATACACCTTATGGAACAGCGGGGACTGTGAAGCAACACAAACATAGGCACAGACACATGCATACACACACACATGATAACATAAGCACTATACACACACGTTCACATGGATTTAGTACTGTAGATATGTGGTAGTTGTAGAGTAGGGGCCTGAGGGCACACAGTGGGTTGTGAAATCTGTGAATGTATTGTAATGTTTTTAAAATTGTATAAACTGCCTTAATTTTGCTGGACCCCAGGAAGCTAATGGGGATCCATAATAAATACAAATACAGTAGATTGTATCAATTCCTTTTCCCAGAGGGCATCTCTGTGTCTATTTATGGGTTTATTAAGCAGCAGTATGGTTACCAGGATGACGAGGAGCGCTCTCTTAACTCTCTGGAGGGTGGTGGTTTCCCCCGCCCTTCTTCTCACGCCGGGGGTAAAGGGTCCCGCCCCCAGGACCGAGACCGCCAGGTGCTCCAGGACCTGGTCTCCCTGTACCTCTCCTCCCCCGCCCAGCCGGCCTCCCGCCACCGTGGGGCAGCAACACCGATCTCTACCTCTCCCTTGTACCAGGACCTGGACTTCCCTCTGGACTACGCAGAGGACTACGTTTCCCAGCAGGACGTGGAGGTCCGCAAGCAGCAGCAGCTGGATCAAACGCAGAGGAAAGCTCAGAAGGACTACGGATCGCTGGCTGGATTAGATGGTGAGTGTGTGGCAGTCAGTGTGTGTGTGTGGGGGTGGGTTTTTTGGGGTTTTGTGTGTGTCACAGGAGGTTGGTGGCACCTTAATTGGGGAGGACGGGCTCGTGGCAATGACTGGAGCGGAATCAATGGAATAGTGTCAAAGATACATCAAATGCATGGTTTCCATGGTTTCCATGTTTGATGCCATTCCATTCACTCTGTTCCAGCCATTATTATGAGCAGTTCTCTCCTCAGCAGCCTCCACTGGGTGGGTGGGTGGGTGCCACATGAAAATATATCACATTGGGCCCCACCACCACAGGCCACACCAACCCTGCGCAATTGCTGTAACCACATACCTCCAGAACCCAATCGACCCATTCAACGCTTTAAATAACTCTAGCTTTGCAGGCTTGCAACTCTCTTGTAGTCCAATATTTACTGACAGTGAGCTGTGAAAATATAACACTGTGCAGACATGCATGCAACATTCTGCATACAGTGGAATTCACTATTTGATGCAAGGCTGATACCCTCTATAAGAAATGTGCTAAAGGCCATCTTTTACAGTCTAAATGTAATGTGAATTGGAAAATTTTTCAATGGAAAAATCTCTTAACATTAATGAATAACTTAAAATAAATATAACTTAAATATACATTAACCTCTTCAATTAAAATAAATTAACATTATCATCTATAGAATGATATAACAAACAAAATAATAAAATCAGCAGCAGATTTTTGAACTAAGTATACATACCAACTAGAAAATAAGCAGCTGTAAAAGTAGAAATGAAAAACAAAATGGAAATGAAAAGGCCTGATGGTGGTGCTAGAGGAAAGGTCAAGAGGTCACCAAATCAATAGGTTTCTTCCACTTGGGGTCTTGATTGTACCAACAAATTGTATGGCAATCCAGCCATTACTTTGAGTTATATCTTGTTCTAAGTCTTGTTCTCAGCCTGTGGGCATCATGTGTGTAGTGATCCAATATCCATAGCCATTTAACACTTATCACTGGCCCTTGCTCAGCCTTACTTACCAAGGGCCCAGCGCCGAGCCTTCTTGCTAGCAAAGCCACTGATCAAGTCTTTGAAGTAAAGCTTTCTAGCTAACTGACTCAATGGACAGCATGGCAAGACTGCAAAGCCTGTCCTGGGACATAGTGGACCTCAAATAGTTTTTTTAATCAGTTTTAGCTTACTGAAAGCTCTCTCGCCACCAAAAATATACATAAAGCAATGCACACTTCTCCAAAAATGCTTTGCAAGCTTCATCTTACAAATTGCATTCAGGAGACCAAGAGGGGACACGTTAGGGGGGAAAGTGGCAGCAAATACAGTGTTCAGGTGTCTTACTTCATTTTGAAACTCCGGTGTTAGATCTCTGGAATACTTCATGATCAGTGGTTGGCACACAGAAGGGACTTTATCCTCACTAATCTGCCCAAATTTCAGAACAGCAGAAAATGATTCAAAGTGTTTTGCAGTGGTGTGGAACCTAGTGTCCAAGTCACTTATGATGTTGTCCATAGCAGTAAAAAACACTGTGTCTCTTGAGAGGTCTCATCATGGAATCTTTTCCTTTTCCTCTGGCGGCTGTGTTTCTTGCTAAATTGAGGCGCAATTGCGTAGCAATCAGTGTTTCCTCAGACAGGAGAGACTCCCATCCATTTCTAAGAGACTGCATCTCTTTCCTTAAGGCTCTGATATTGGCTGTCTCTGTGTCAAGGGAGATTTTTCCTGACTGGAGAATCACATTCCTGTCCTCAATGCATTACAGTACCTGCAATTATGCCAACTGACATGTCATTCAACACAATGCTGCTCACCTCCTTCTGTTGGGAGTAGGGCTGGTTTAGGGGTATGGGGATGGGGAGACAGGGCTGGTTTAGGGGTGTGGGGATGGGGAGACAGGGCTGCTGAGTCTGAAGCTGCATCTGTTGAGCCTGGCCCCAGGCAGGGGCAGGGACAACTGATTCAGTATGAATAGCTTGCTAAAAGTTTGCCTGCATTGATTAAATGTCGGCTAAAAGAGGAGCGAAATGTAAACACTCAGAATTTTCTGTGAAGATATTAAGTAACTAATGTTAAGGGAGCAAAAGTAGCTTATTTCACTATGGACGAAGCTAACAGGTTAATTCCCACCACTCACGGACTACACCCACCTTCTTTTGTGAAAAATTGGGTGACATACTGTCGCCCTTTTCTCTCTCCTGTCTTTCTTTTCTTTCTTTTCGTTTTTGGAAGACAGATTTTTCTTTAGGAAACTGAGACATGATGCTCCACCGGCACTCGTCACTCGCAATTCACTGCTAGCAAGTACCTATCGCGCTTGGTTTCAAATCAAATCAAATTGTATTATTTTATGCGAATAGTCTGGGTAGCCATTAGACTAGATGTTCAGGAGTCTTGTGGCTTGGAGGTAGAAGCTGTTTAGAAGCCTCTTGGTCCTAGACTTGGCTCTCCGGTACCGCTTGCCGTGTGGTAGCAGAGAGAACAGTCTATGACTAGGGTGGCTGGAGTCTTTGACAGTTTTTAGGGCCTTCCTCTGACACCGCCTGGTATAGAGGTCCTGGATGGCAGGAAGCTTGGCCCCAGTGATGTAATGGGCTGTTCGCACTACCCTCTGTAGTGCCTTGTGAATTTTGACCTGTCTAAAGGTCCTGGGGGCAGGATCAAACCATTTCATAAAAAAAGAGGGGGGTTGGGCAATACAGAGGCTCTCTGGATGTTTACTTTTTGCCAAAAACAAGAAATGAAAAATAAACCGTTAGTTTATTAGTACATTGTAAATAAAATATTATATTAATGATGATAGGTTAATCATTTAATATAGATTTTTTTTAACCTAATGTTGTAATATTTTTTAAGGGCCCCTGTCAGTCACAGGCCCTTAGAATCGTCCTAACCCCGTCCCCCCCATACGGCACCCCTGTCTATAGGATTTTTTGTTTTTATGTTCTTGCTTGCTGTGGCTGAGACACTGGATGCCTAACGTCTGGCCTGCTGTACTTTTTCCATCACCTGCCTGTTGACCTCTCACCTCTAACTCTGTATGACCCTGTCTGTTTGTTCAGATGACTCCATGCAGAAACTGGCTCTGCTCCTGGACCACTATGGCATCGATATGAAGGACTTAACCCCTCCACAGCTGGCCAACCTGCCTGCAGCACTGAAACAGCTGCAGATGGAGAGTGCTACTGACTTGGGCACCGACACAGCAGGTTTGTCAGAGCACAGGCATGCAGCTGAACCCTGTCAAAGCACTACACTACGGGTCAAAGGTTTTCGAACACCTACCCATTGAAGGGTTTTTCTTTATTTGTACTATTTTCTACATTGTAGAATAATAGTGAAGACATCAAAATTATGAAATAACACATATGGAATCATGTAGTAACCAAAAAAAAAGTGTTAAACAAAACAAAATATATTTTATATTTGAGATTCTTCAAATAGCCACCCTTTGCCTTGATCACAGCTTTGTACACTCTTGGCATTCTCTCAACCAGCTTCACCTAGAATCCTTTTCCAACCGTCTTGAAGGAGTTCCCACATATATTGAACACTTGTTGGCTGCTTTTCCTTCACTCTGAGGTCCGACTCATCCCAAACCATCTCAATTTGTTTGAGGTCGGGGGATTGTGGAGGCCAGGTCATCTGATGCAACTCTCCATCACTCTCCTTCTTGATAAAATAGCCCTTACACACCCTGGAGGTGTGTCAGGTAATTGTCCTGTTGAAAAACAAATGATAGTCCCACCAGATGGGATCAAATCAAATCTTATTGGTCACATACACATGGTTAACAGATGTTAATGCGAGTGTAGCGAAATGCTTGTGCTTCTAGTTCCGACAGTGCAGTAATATCTAAAAAGTAATCTAACAATTCCCCAACAACTACCTAATACACACAAATCTAAAGGGGTGAATGAGAATATGTACGTTTAAATATATGAATGAGCGAAGGCCGAGTGGCATAGGCAAGGTGCAATAGATAGTATAAAATGCAGTATATACATATGATATGAGTAATGTAAGATATGCAAACATTATTAATTAAAGGGGCATTATTTAGAGTGCATTGTTTAAAGTGACTAGTGATCCATTTATTAAAGTGGCCAGTGATTGGGTCTCAATGTAGGCAGCAGCCTCTCTGAGTTAGTGATTGCTGTTTAGCAGTCTGATGGCCTTGATATAGAAGCTGTTTTTCAGTCTCTCTGTCCCAGCTTTGATGCACCTGTACCGACCTCGCCTTCTGGATGGTAGCGGTGTGAACAGGCAGTGGCTCGGGTGGTTGTTGTCCTTGATGATCTTTTTGGCCTTCCTGTGACATCGGGTGGTGTAGGTGTCCTGGAGGGCAGGTAGTTTCCCCCCGGTGATGCGTTGTGCAACGCATCAAATGGCGTGTCCCTGCAGAATGCTGTGGTAGCTATGCTGGTTAAGTGTGCCTTGAATTCTAAATAAATCACAGACAGTGTCACCAGCAAAGCACCCGCACACCATAACACCTCCTCCTCCGTGCTTCACGGAGGGAAATACACATGCGGAGATCATCCGTTCTCACAAAGACACAGCTGTTGGAACCAAAAATCTCCAATTTGGACTCCAGACCAAAGGACAGATTTCCACCTGTCTAATGTCCATTGCTTGTGTTTCTTGGCCCAAGCAAGTCTCTTCTTCTTATTGGTGTCCTTTAGTAGTGGTTTCTTTGCAGCAATTCGACCATGAAGGCCTGATTCACACAGTCTCCCCTGAACAGTTGATGTTGAGATCTGTTTGTTACTTGAACTCTGTGAAGAATTTATTTGGACTGCAATTTCTGAGGCTGGTAACTCTAATTAATTTATCCTCTGCAGCAGAGGTAATTCTGGGTCTTCCTTTCCTGTGGTGGTCTTCATGAGAGCCAGTTTAATCATAACGCTTGATGGTTTTTGCGACTGCACTTGAAGAAACTTTGATTGAAATGCATTCCAGGTGATTACCTCATGAAGCTGGTTGAGAGAATGCCAAGAGTGTGCAAAGCTGTCATCAAGGCAAAGGGTGGCTATTTGAAGAATCTCAAATATAAAATATATTTTGATTTGTTTAACACTTTTTTGGTTACTACATGATTCCATATGTGTTATTTTATAGTTTTGATGTCTTCAGTATTATTCTACAATGTAAAAATAAAGAAAAACCCTTGAATGGGTAGGTGTTCTAAAACTTTTGACCGGTAGTGTCCTTCACTGGGCCAGCACTTTACAGCAAACACCTTACTGAAATGTTGTCTGAAATCACAGTCTTTTCACCACACAGAAAGACCCTTCCAAGTTGTGGCCTCAAAAGGCAAGACTACTGTATACATCACTAGTATCATTCATTAAATGAGATACCGTGATATAATAAAGGAAATCAAGTTGTGAACCACAACACACTGCAGGAATACCTGCAGTATCTTTATACAAAATGGCCTGACCCAATAATGAGACTGAAAAATGTGACATTTTGTGGTGGGATTATACTGTGACAATTACAGATACTGAAACAATTATTATCTGTGTGTCAGGTAATGAGAATCTTTATTCTTTGCTTTTCAGATAAATACCGGAACAGTGCTGCCCCACGTAAGAAGGTAAGTTGAGATAAAACAGTCCAGTAAAACTCTAGAAATTAAATTATTGCTCTTGGTTTATAAATGTTGTTTATTTAACAATGTGAAATGTTTTGTTTTTTTATACAATGTTAATGGCATTTACAGTAAATGTAGAATGGCAATAATTAGGCTTTCTGGTTGTTGTTGTTGCATCTAACAAACAGTAGGTGGCAGAACATCCACAATCTGAGGAAATCAGTGGTCTATTTTACATATCCTGGAGTAATATTCAAATGAAACATGTATTTATTAAATCATATTATAATGAATGTTAAGGTGTTTGGTGCCTCCTCCTATTCCTCATCAGATCACTGAGGGGGCCATGACACACAAGGTGGACAAATCTCCCGTGCTAGGTGCCCCCACCTCCCTTCCTGCCCCGCCCCCTGGGCTCCAAGCCTCCCCAGATAACCCTCCCACCGTAGGGGACCCTCCTGCCACAGAGGGAGCCAGTGTGAAGGAGCCAGGGGCCCCGGGGGAAACAGAGACACAGGGGAAGAAAGGACCACCAGGAGGGAGCACACATGTGAAGGAGGAATACGGCTACATCGTCACTAACCAAAGGTCTTCTAACGTTCATAAACACAGGAATGTTGGTGTAGGAGCGAGCGTCTGTCTGTCTGTCTACGTGTCGGTCTCAGAGTCTTTGACTGTACATGGCACGGCGTGTGTGTGTGTGTGTGTGTGTGTATCTGTGTTTGTGATTTTGCTTGCAGTTGTACTGTATATGTGTGTGTGTTTGTGCTTTTGCTTTTTTCTTCAGTGCTCTGTGTGTATGAGTGTGTCTGTGTGTCCGTGTGTATGAGTGTGTATGCATGTATGAGTGTGTCCGTGTGTATGAGTGTGTATGAGTTTGTATGAGTGTGTATGAGTTTGTATGAGTGTGTATGAGTGTGTATGAGTGTGTATGAGTTTGTATGAGTGTGTATGAGTGTGTATGAGTGTGTATGAGTGTGTATGAGTGTGTGTCCGTGTCTATGAGTGTGTGTCCGTGTGTATGAGTGTGTCCGTGTGTATGAGTGTGTCCGTGTGTATGAGTGTGTATGAGTGTGTATGAGTGTGTCCGTGTGTATGAGTGTGTATGAGTGTGTATGAGTGTGTATGAGTGTGTCCGTGTGTATGAGTGTGTATGAGTGTGTCCGTGTGTATGAATGCATGTGTATTTCTCCGCAGCCCCCTCAGTCTGTACGACGGGGTGCGTCTGCTGGGGCTCCTGGCTGAGAGGATCCCACTCTCCACTGGCTCTTTCATCAACATCAGGTAGGCTATAGGCATAGAGGCCCACTGGCCGACTGCTCCAATGAGGAGAGATGACAGTTAGCTGCCTGCTAATTGATAATAAGCAGATGATAATTAGTTGGCTGGTTAAATCTGGCACATTTACAGAAATGTTAATAAATGTGCATCGTTCTGATTGTCAAATAAACGTATTAATGTAAAATTAAAGGATCAGGAGATCTCAGTGTAGAGGGGCTATCTCAGTGTAGAGGGGGCATCTCAGTGTAGAGGGGGCATCTCAGTGTAGAGGGGGCATTTCAGTGTAGAGGGGGCATCTCAGTGTAGAGGGGGCATCTCAGTGTAGAGGGGGCATCTCAGTGTAGAGGGGGCATCTCAGTGTAGAGGGGGCATCTCAGTGTAGAGGGGGCATCTCAGTGTAGAGGGGGCATCTCAGTGTAGAGGGGGCATCTCAGTGTAGAGGGGGCATCCCTCTCCCGGGTGGCGCAGTGGTCTAAGGCACTACACATCTCTGTGTAGAGGGGACATCTCTGTGTAGAGGGGACATCTCTGTGTAGAGGGGACATCTCTGTGTAGAGGGGACATCTCTGTGTAGAGGGGACATCTCAGCTCAGGTACTTCTATGATCAACATCAACATGCTCCATTCCCTCTCCCGGGTGGCGCAGTGGTCTAAGGCACTGCATCGCAGTGCTAGCTGTGCCACCAGAGATTCTGGGTTCGAGTCCAGGCTCTGTTGCAGCCGGCCTCAACCGGGAGGCCCATGGGGCGGCGCACGATTGGCCCAGCGTCGTCCAGGTTAGGGAGGGTTTGGCCGGCAGGGATATCCTTGTCTCATCGCGCACTAGCGACTCCTGTGGCGACCTGGGCGCAGTGGGCGCTGACCAGGTTGCCAGATGTACGGTGTTTCCTCCGACACATTGGTGCGGCTGGCTTCCGGTTTGGATGTGCATTGTGTCAAGAAGCAGTGTGGCTTGGTTGGGTTGTGTTTCGGAGGAAGCATGGCTCTCAACCTTCGCCTCTCCCGAGTCCGTATGGGAGTTGCAGCAATGAGACAAGACTGTAACTACTACCAATTGGATACCACGAAATTGGGGAGAAAAAAGGGGTTAAAAAAACAAACAAAAAAACATGCTCCATTCCTCTACTGCTTGACCGCTGAGCTCAAACTCGGGTGTGGCGACGAGGTGGAGCTCCCTCTGTGGCCTTTTCTCATTTGGGCAAAAGTCTGTCCTACACCCTCTCTACTCCGTCCTCTCTCCTACACCCTCTCTACTCCGCCCTCTCTCCTACACCCTCTCTACTCCGTGCTCTCTCCTACACCCTCTCTACTCCGTCCTCTCTCCTACACCCTCTCTCCTCCGCCCTCTCACCTCTGTGACCCGGAAACCTATGAGTGGTCGAGTGGTTGAGGAAATCTAAATTCATTAATAGGTGAATGGAAGAGTCCTCCCCTCCTCGATAGCCACCTTTCATCGAGGATAATCATTTGGATTCTACCTGAGTCCTTTGTGGAAAAGTTTGGAAATCTGCCACAACCCTTTTGAATCAGCTTTTGTTTTGGCGGAGGAGAAAACCATGCACATGTTTAAGAACAAAATGCTACTCATTGTTTTATCTAACTTAGTTTGTTTTTATCTCTTTACACATTTATTTTGGGATCCACCCTGTAAACGTCATTAGCAAGTGGAGAAGGAGAGTCTCATTTCATTCAAGCGCATTTTCATCCGTGTTGCTTCTCCTCGATCACCTTTGACTTTTTTTCAAAAGGAGGTGAGGCAGAACGGAGGAGAGAGGACGTAGGAGTTGAGGAAATCAGAACTAGAGGAAGGACTAAAAACAAACAAAATATAACTATTGTAAAATAGATTGTGTCTGTAAAATGTGTATAATATGTATAAACTGAAGGTAGAAGCCTAAGTGTTATTGTTTATTAGTTTACTCCAATTGGGAGAGGGGTGGTAGGGTTTGTGGGGAATAATAAAGGTATATTCTAAAACAAAAGTGTGTATATGTATGTATGTATGTACAGTTGAAGTCAGAAGTTTACATACCCCTTAGCCAAATACGTTTAAATTCGTTTTTTCCCAATTCCTGACATGTAATCCTAGTAAAAATTCCCTGTCTTGGGTCAGGTAGGATCACAACTTTATTTTAAGAATGTGAAATGTCAGAATAATAGTAGAGAGGATGATTTATTTCAGATTTTATTTCTTTCATCACACTCCCAAGTGGGTCAGAAGTTTACAGACACTCAATTAGTATTTGATAGCATTGCCTTTGAATTGTTTAACTTGGGTCAAACGTTTCGGGTAGCCTTCCACAAGCTTCCCACAATAAGTTGGGTGAATTTTGGCCCATTCCTCCTGACAGAGCTGGTGTAACTGAGTCAGGTTTGTAGGCCTCCTTGCTCGCACACACGTTTTCCAGTTCTGCCCACAAATTTTCAATTGTATTGAGGTCAGGGCTTTGTGATGGCCACTCCAATACTTTGACTTTGTTGTCCTTGAGCAATTTTGCCACAACTTTGGAAGTATGCTTGGGGTCATTATCCATTTGGAAGACCCATTTGCAACCAAGCTTTAACTTCTTGACTGATGTCTTGAGATGTTGCTTCAATATATCCACATCATTTTCTTTCCTCATGATGCCATCTATTTTGTGAAGTGCACCAGATCCTTCCTGCAGCAAAGCACCCCCACAACATGATGCTGCCACCCCCGTGCTTCACAGTTGGGATGGTGTTCTTCGGCTTGCAAGCCTCCCCCTTTTTCCTCCAAACATAACAATGGTCATTATGGCCAAACAGTTCTATTTTTGTTTCATCAGACCAGAGGATATTTCTCCAAAATGTACGATCTTTGTCCCCATGTGCAGTTGCAAACCGTAGTCTGGCTTTTTTATGGCGGCTTTGGAGCAGTGGCTTCTTCCTTGCTGAGTGGCCTTTCAGGTTATGTCGATATAGGACTCGTTTTGCTGTGGATATAGATACTTTTGTACCTGTTTCCTCCAGCATCTTCACAAAGTCCGTTGCTGTTGTTCTGGGATTGATTTGCACTTTTCGCACCAAAGTACGTTCATCTCTAGGAGACAGAACGCGTCTCCTTCCTGAGTGGTATGATGGCTGCGTGATCCCATGGTGTTTATACTTGCGTACTATTGTTTGTACAGACGAACGTGGTTCCCTTAGGCGTTTGGAAATTGCTCTCAAGGATGAACCAGACTTGTGGAGGTCTACAATTTTATTCTGAGCTCTTGGCTGATTTCTTTTGATTTTCCCTCAAGCAAAGAGGCACTGAGTTTGAAGGTAGGCCTTGAAATACATCCACAGGTACACCTCCAATTGACTCAAATTATGTCAATTAGCCTATAAGAAGCTGCTAAAGCCATGACATAATTTTCTGGAATTTTTCAAGCTATTTAAAGGCACAGTCAACTTAGTGTATGTAAACTTCTGACCCACTGGAATTGTGATACAGTAAGTGAAATAATCTGTCTGTAAACAATTGTTGGAAAAATTACTTGTGTCATGCACAAAGTAGATGTCCTAACCGACATGCCAAAACTATAGTTTGTTAACAAGAAATTTGTGGAGTGGTTGAAAAACAAGTTTTAATGACTCCAACCTAAGTGTATTCAGACTTCAACTGTACTGTATGTATCTATGTGTATATGTATGAATGTTTATATGTATGTATGTATATATGTTTGTATGTATGTGTGTGTGTATATGTATGTATGTATGTATGTATATGGATATATATATATTTACCCCCCAAAATATATGGGGGATTGGAAATGATGCAGACAATTACATTGATGGAAGCAACAATCTATCCATATTAAAGTTGGTCCACCCCCTAAGAAAAAGATTATAAGAAAAAAATAAAGTGGTAGGGGTAGTCGTTGTTGGGGCTTATTCACACCCAAAATAAAGTCTCCCCCCACCCCCCAGTCCTCCTGCTCCTACCACCATCCCACCACCCCTCTCTCTCTCTCCCGGCCCCAGCTATATCAATCAATAGTTTGATGGAATGTTCCTGTCTGTCTCTCTACAGTGTGGTGGGGCCTGCCCTGACATTCCGTGTCCGGCCCAACAGCCAGAACCTGAGTGCTGAAGACGTGGCAGAGAAAGCCGGTAAGTGGACCTGTTACTGGGGTCAGACGGGGTCAAATTGACCCAATGTCCCGCTGCTCTGTGTAAACCACCAAGACAATATCTACACACACACAACTTGGACAAAAAGTGAGATAGGGGTATAGAAGGGATTTTGAGCCACTCTGGTGTTTTTTTTATATATAATAGCAAGAATATAATTTTTTTGCAAGATGGCAACTATTTGATTTTGTTTTATAATTTACTCAGTTGCAGAGAAGAGCTTTCTGGAGTCTGAAACTGCTCTGAAGATCCTGCAGACAGGTGTCGGTGAGGTAAGAGCATGTTATGCTGCATTTACATTTACATTTACATTTAAGTCATTTAGCAGACGCTCTTATCCAGAGCGACTTACAAATTAGTGTGTGTGTGTGCGAGAGACGGGGGTCTCTTTGCATTAGAATCTATTGGCATTCATCAGCAATATTCTGTGCATTCTTCTGTGCATTTTCACAGTCAAACTCTTTTTCCCGGCCTGAAATACCAAATGGATAAAATCCTTTGATATGACAAACGTATTTTGCGGTCGAACGAAACGTGCGCGCTCCCGAAAGACACAAGACTGTCTCTTTAATTCATATTGGTCACGCGCACCACACCTCTCTTGGTCGTCTCAAATCGTCCCTGGGCCTGAGCTAGTAGGTCACACTGCCGCCAAAATTCAATCAAATGATGCGCTATTCTCCACTTTATAAACGCATTATGGAAAGCAAGAGACAGATCTTATTTTCTTTTGTGCGCTATCAAAGTCAAGTCGTCTTTCTTTCACGGAAGGTGGATGTTGGGTGAGTGTCGCTTATATTTAGCCTACTAATAGGCTTTTGAATGGTAGATTTGTCTAGAGTTATTCTTTATTATGGGCCCAAGTCGAGAATTGTATTTCTTATAGGCCTAATTTGATTCTATAATAGTTATATTTAGCTCCACTTCAAATATGTCTACAATTTAGTTGCCATTTGTAAATTGCTTACGCATTAATGTTATCCGTTAGTTTAGACTTTTTTCATCAGATTCTGCCGGCATAGCGCACGCACATCTACGAGATGCCCAGCCCGCGTGGTGTTTGTGGTATTGTCGCATGATTCGTTGTCAAAGATTATGATTTGGTTTATCTGGGTATTTAATCATAATGAAGATTTTAACAACATATTCAAGAACGTACAGCAAATAACACTTATTGAATTTAATCTGTTTGAGGACACTTCTATCAATATTATAACATTTAAGGGAACCTATATCAGGTTACAGTAATTAGTGTTGGTGCACATTGTAACTTTATCTTGTTTGCATTTTGTATAATATCACGTTGGCAATCTCTCCTCTCTCTTGAATTATAGGAATACTGCAATAATGTCCGTTAGATCTGAAAGTCTGAAATTGTGCATACACACACACATATACCAGTGTGTGTAATCTAAGTTTAAAACCTTTTAATTCTAGTTGTCAATTCCATTATTATTTTGTGGGGGGAAAAAAGTAGGCCTTATGTTTGCATCACTCACAATAGTGATGAATGAAGTTGTATATCGCTTCTGGCAACAACAAACTGAGTGAAGACACTTCCCATACTGACAGAAGTCAATGTCTGCAGTAATGGAATGATCTGGAGTCTATCTACTGTACTCATCACGCTACTCTTCTATTGAATCACACTCTTGGTCTCTCTGTTGTCTTCAATCTAAACTGCAACCTCTCGGTCTCTCTGTTGCCTTAAATCAATCAGTCTCTTCCTCCCTTCCTCCCATCCCTCTCTTCTTCCCTCCCTCTCTTCCTCCCTTCCTCCCTCCCTCCCCTCCTACACCCATCCCTCTCTTCTTCCCTCCCTCCCCTCCTACACCCATCGCCCCCTTCCTCCGACTCTCCTCTCCTACACCCACCCCTCACCCCTGCATCCCCTGATGTCAGTTAGGTAAATTCACCTCATGTCCAGAGAGAGATCTTAATACTCGTCTCCAGAAACGGGTCATTCGGTTCTTCCCCTTTTCTGTTTTCTTCCCCTTTCCCCCTTTTCTCTCCCATCTCTCATCTTCGGGCCCCCCCAATGTCTGACTATAGCTCCACCCCCTTCACCCCAATGTCTGACTATAGCTCCACCCCCTCATCCCAATGTCTGACTATAGCTCCACCCCCTCACCCCAATGTCTGACTATAGCTCCACCCCCTACCCCAATGTCTCAGACTATAGCTCCACCCCAATGTCTGACTATAGCTCCACCCCCTACCCCAATGTCTCAGACTATAGCTCCACCCCAATGTCTGACTATAGCTCCACCCCCCTACCCCAATGTCTCAGACTATAGCTCCATTCCCCAACCCCCAAATCCTTCAGCACATTCCTGGGGCCTCTGAAGAGGAAAGAGAGGTCAGGAGTGCAGGAGAGGCAACCGTGGCAACCAGGGAGGAGAAGGAGAGATGAAAGAGAATAAATGATTGGGGGTCAGGCTGCAACAGTACTTGTGTTGCATTCAGTGGGGTACAATGTAGAAAAACGTTTTGCAACGTGAATATCTCTGTTCTGATTGGACGTTTCACACTGTTTCAAAACATTTTCACCCTAATAAACACCACCCAGGTTGTCTCTCATCCACTTCCTCAATAATAATAACTTTGATCAATTCTTCTGTTGCGGGACATTAGTGGGGCTCTAAAGAACCAGAGTCTCATCCTTCCACTAACGGATAAACACTCTTTCAAAAACTATTTTATTGGCTCATCAGTGAGATATTCAGGTAAAAATGTTGTTTTCCTTCTCTCTTTCTGTCTCTGTCACCTCCCCTCTCGACAGAGAACTGATGGGCGGGGCTTACCTCAGGCCACCCGGGTCCGAGATGGCTCCCGTTGGGTGTTCATGACCATGGTGGGTGTGGCCTGTGTTGGCGGGATCCTGGTGGCGACAATGACCATCGTCTGCCTGCGTCGCCATACCAACCGCCTGGCGTCTGAGAAGCTAGGCCTGGGGCCAGAGGGAGGCAGCGTTACACACCAGGAGTACCAGGTAGGTGCACACACACACACACACACACACACACATAGGTAAGTAGGCCCAGCCGTCAACTGACACCTCAGTCATGCAGGACCAAGTCAAGTGGGAGTACTGTAGACTATAGACAGACAGCACATTGCTCGATGAGATATGATTGACAAACCAATTTCCCCTTGGGGATCAATAAAGTATTTATCTTACATGGGTTTGTCCAGCCGCTATATCTTAGTTTTCTTATGTCTCCCTCTCTTCACCAATGTCAACACAGTGTAATACTCCCTAAAAAGACAACTCACAAACAGTCCAACATGAACACATTCACTCTTTAGTTTTCAACCTGTACAAGCAGGTCTCACTAGTCTGAGACATGAGATGTATTGAAAGAGACCTGTGCATGCTGCAGACCCCAACTTCCCAGGACTACCAGTGTGACTGTATCCACGGGACATTGATCCCTGATTTAGTAATACATTGTGTCCATAGAAAGCCCATTGACTGTCATGGTCCCCTTCTCCTTCTGTCAGGACCTGTGTCGTCAGCACATGGGATCCAGGGGACTCTTCGAGCGTCAGGAGGGGGCAGGAGCTGCGGGGGGTGGTGGGGGTGCTAGTGGAGGAGGAGGAGGAGGTGGTGGAGGAGGAGGAATGGACACGTCTAGGGTGAGCAGTGTGTCGTCCCAGTTCAGCGACGCGCCCCAGCCCAGCGACGCGCCCCAGCCCAGCCCGAGCTCCCACAGCAGCACCTCTTCCTGGTGCGAGGAACCAGCGCAGACCAACATGGACATCTCCACCGGTCACATGATCCTGGTCAGTGTCACTCTGAACATTTACTCTATGTATTCATTAATTAATGTATTCCTACTCCGCCTCAGATCTCTCTACCGCTGTTCTGACTAAACCTGGGTTCAAATAGTATTGTTTTCCATCAAATACTTTTGCTGCGCTTGATCGAACTTGCCTAACTTCTTTCTGCAGTGGAACCAATGGACTAGTCCCAAAAGTGCAAATCTTACCCACCTGGCACTGCAGGCAGGCTCAATCAAACCCTAAAAATATTTGAAATAAAACAAATACTATTTGAATCCAGGTCTGGTACTGACAATTAAATACACATTAACCATCAGACTCTAAAATACAGATTCATCCAGTTGAAGTCATTGACAGAGGAAAAGTGTAGTGTATTATATAAGTAAGAGTCACCCTAGTACTGAGAGCCTCCTCTGTCCTCCTAACTCACAGGCTTACATGGAGGACCACCTGAAGAACAAGGACCGTCTGCTGAAGGAGTGGGAGGCCCTGTGTTCCTACCAGGCTGAACCCAGCACCATGTCTGTGGCGCAGAGTGACACCAACCTGAAGAAGAACCGCTGCCCTGACTCTGTGCCCTGTAAGTTCTTCTTCTTCCCCTCATCCTTCTTTCTTCTTCCCTCCTTTCTTCCACATCTCCTCCTTGATTTATTTTCCCTTTGTATTTTCTTGGTTGATTTTTGTTGAACAGAAAGTGATAGCCTGGGTCCCAGAGCTGTTTGGGCTGTTTTGCTCCTTGTCAATCTCTCACCAAACATTTCATGTCAACAGATCTGAGACCAGGCTAGAAAAGTGGACGGACAGGAAAGTTAGGTTTAATCTGACAGTGGGTCAGATTAAACCCACACAGACTGTATGCTGAGGGTGACCGGCGGCACCACCAGCTAGACCACCCAGGTGGCCTGGCCTCTGATTCTAGGTTAAACCACCCAGGCGGTCTCCATGATTCTAGGTTAAACCACCCAGGTGGCCTCCATGATTCTAGGTTAAACCACCCAGGCGGCCTCTGTGATTCTAGGTTAAACCACCCAGGCGGTCTCCATGATTCTAGGTTAAACCACCCAGGCGGCCTCCGTGATTCTAGGTTAAACCACCCAGGTGGCCTCCGTGATTCTAGGTTAAACCACCCAGGTGGCCTCCGTGATTCTAGGTTAAACCACCCAGGCGGCCTCCGTGATTCTAGGTTAAACCACCCAGGTGGCCTCCGTGATTCTAGGTTAAACCACCCAGGTGGCCTCCGTGATTCTAGGTTAAACCACCCAGGCGGTCTCCATGATTCTAGGTTAAACCACCCAGGCGGTCTCCATGATTCTAGGTTAAACCACCCAGGCGGCCTCCGTGATTCTAGGTTAAACCACCCAGGCGGCCTCCGTGATTCTAGGTTAAACCACCCAGGCGGTCTCCATGATTCTAGGTTAAACCACCCAGGCGGTCTCCATGATTCTAGGTTAAACCACCCAGGCGGTCTCCATGATTCTAGGTTAAACCACCCAGGCGGCCTCCGTGATTCTAGGTTAAACCACCCAGGCGGCCTCCGTGATTCTAGGTTAAACCACCCAGGCGGCCTCCGTGATTCTAGGTTAAACCACCCAGGCGGCCTCCGTGATTCTAGGTTAAACCACCCAGGCGGCCTCCGTGATTCTAGGTTAAACCACCCAGGCGGCCTCCGTGATTCTAGGTTAAACCACCCAGGCGGCCTCCGTGATTCTAGGTTAAACCACCCAGGCGGTCTCCATGATTCTAGGTTAAACCACCCAGGCGGTCTCCATGATTCTAGGTTTGTGTGTTGTCTTTGCTCTGCAGATGATCACTCCAGGGTGAAGATGAAGGCGGAGAACAACCCCTCCAGGACCGACTACATCAACGCCAGCACCATAGTAAGAAGTAATCCTGATCCCCGCTGTCACCATGGTACCTGTCTAGTTAACTCAGATCCATCCCAGTGAGCAAAATTGGTTGAAAGACATCTTTTTAACGTCTTTGCAACCAAAAATATGTATTTTCAATGTCTTGTGCTCATAGGGATAGATCCCCACCCAAAGCCTTCTCTATATATCACTCTGATCTGTATTAGAAAAGAGCCTCAGGGTAGAAGTGCTGATCTAGAATCCATATGATCTGTCATTATGATCTAAAAGACTGATCCTATATCAGGACTCCTACTCTGATACTCTTTTTGAATATGGCCCTGGTTTCACCTATGGCCCTGTAGCCGTCTCCGACACCAACCCTCCATTGATCAAACTGGAACACTAGTCGTGGAATCTCTCCCATGATGCTTCCCAAATGGTACTCTGTCCCCTACCCAGTGCACTACTTATGACCAGAGTGCTATGAGCCCTGTTCAAAAGAAGTGCACTATATAGGGTGCCATTTGGGAAGCAGATCCACTCACCCGCCCCGTAAATGCCACTGGTCAGTGAATGGAGCCGTCGCCACGGTGACCACCAGTGTCCATAGTGTCCTCTATTGTGGACGCCAGGAGGTGACCCATGATGATCTTTCCACTCTGTGACCCCTAGATCGAGCATGACCCCCGGATGCCAACGTACATCGCCACCCAAGGACCCCTGTCTCACACCATCTCCGACTTCTGGCAGGTCAGTCACTCCGGATGAGTATTCATGTGTGTAATATGAATACAATTCAAATGCAAAATGTTATTGTCCCTTTAGGGAAATGCCAATTTGTTGCTGCTGCTGCTTTAATCTAAATGTTTTAAGAATGTACCCTAACTTGAACCATATAATGTGTACAAACATTTGTTCACATAAATCAACACTCAACATATGCCAATGTGATGATGAAAGAAGATTACACTATGGACTACATTATGATGTTTTTGGTCTCCAAGCTCTATGTTTACATGTTCTAGTGTGTGTGTGTGTGTGTGTGATGGTGTTCCTCTATAGATGGTTTGGGAGAATGGCTGCACGGTGATAGTGATGATGACAGCCCTGGTTGAGGACGGAGAGAAACAGTGTGATCGCTACTGGCCTGACGAGGGATCCTCCCTCTACCACATCTATGAGGTGTGTGTGTTTGACTCGGTGTGTGTGTGTCTGTCTGTCCTGATCTGTAACAATAGTCTGTGTGTCCATCAGGTGAACCTGGTTTCGGAGCACATCTGGTGCAATGACTTCCTGGTTCGTAGTTTCTACCTGAAGAACGTCCAGACCCAGGAGACCCGCACACTCACCCAGTTCCACTTCCTCAGCTGGCCTGCCCAGGGCATCCCCACCTCCACACGCACCCTACTGGACTTCCGCAGGTACCGCATGGACATTGAACGCAGGGTTGTGTTTACTAGGCACGAAACAGGGGGAAAAAATGGACTGAAACAGGGAATGACTACTGCTCATTTTCGTTTTCCGTTTGAAAAACACTTTAAAATATTGCATGCTATAATGAACACAACCCAGATTTACAGGACAACAGAATGTTTGACATTTTGAGGTTTGGAAGGGATTTTATTATATGATACATCCTATGGTTTTGCCAGACCATGCTCCTACCTTGTTTGGTATCAAATTCCTTTGTCACTCGTCAACAGTGTCAGTTTCACAGACCTTTCTCTGTCCACAACTCCTTGTAATCCTCAATCCATTTTCCTCATCTGATCCCTACTAGATGATGGGATGACAAAAACATATAAAACACATGTCATTTCACTCATCCATCCTGCTCTTTCCTTTTACCCTCTCTGTCTCTCTGTGTGTGTTGTCTTTACTTAATTAGCCTTTCTCTTTCCCTTTCAATCCCTCCTCACATCTCTCCCTTGGACACACCCTCTGTCCCTCCTCTTCTTTGCTCTCACACATCTATCTTGCGATGGAGGTCAGCGGGCTCATGATATTTTACATATCTGTCCGTGTCATCTTTGTGATTTGCAGCTAGTAGTCTGGGTCCAGTTGCATAGTCACAAAAATGATCATGGACAGGTGTGGCTGCAGCAGGAGGTCCATCGCCTAACCCCTTTGCTCCCTCGTCTCTCTCCCTTTTTTATACTCTCTCTGTCTACATTTCTCTCACCCTTTTGACTCTCCTCCTCATCACTATGCTGCGAACGCTCCTCTTTATCTAGAAGTTATTTTCATCCTATAATGATTGTTAAACTGGAGTGGAGCTTCAAACAGGGCTGTTTTCCTCCATATTGAATACACACTGACTGCTTGTTTAGAACCGCTAGGCTGCGTTCCAGTGTGACTATATTGCTGCCAGATCTCCTAATGCTTGCATAGGTCTTTAAAAAAGATCAGCAAGCCACATCGTATGATTACGCAGTCTGATGCCCAACTGCACAGTCGGATGACGTGGCACGCAACCATTGGTTGATGCAATGCAACATCTGCAATGTAAACGGCCTGGAATGCGACTTTTACATTTTTTATTAATTAGGACACGGCTGCAATCGAGCTAGGATTTGTGTTGTTGTCCTCATTTTAGCTTATCTGACGTTTGTATGACTTGCCATTTGTCAAGCATGATCAATATATATGTTCTCCATCAGTGTTCACTATTAATTCAGTTTTCACTTATATTTGATTTCCCTCTCTCTGCATCTCCACAGAAAGGTGAATAAGTGCTACAGAGGCAGATCTTGTCCGATCATTGTACACTGCAGGTAAACCAACGTTTGCAATACCACTTTTGTCCACATGGTGACAGAACCTCGCCATTCTCTTTCAGATGCTGCTTGGTTCAGGTGTTGTCGGAGAGAGTGGAAATGTAGCACTGATGTTCCACTATATTGACCCAGATGCTCCATTGGCCGCCCTAACAATGAAAATAAATGTCTTAAAAAATGGAAGACAGTCGGGACGAGGCAAGACAGGTGGGACCCTTCTGACAGTGGCGGTTCTGGGGGGGGGGGGGGGGCAGTGCCCTTGTGACAACAATTTTGGACCCCCTTGTGGCCCCCCTAAATGTGGAGTATGAAATAATTTTTACATAGCAAAAATTAGTTATCTTCTTTTTTTACATCTGTTATTAGACAGTGGCAACGATGATGATTATGAACATGGTCTTTTGCCTGCTAATGCTTGCAATGCAGTGAAGAAAACGATGACAACAATAACGTCTAATGTAACTGGCCCCTCTAACAGTACAACTGGCCCCAGCTTGGTCCCCCCCAGTTGAAATGGTCTAGAACCGCCACTCCCTTCTGACCCGTGTGGCTCAGTTGGTAGAGTGTGGGTCTTGCAACTCCAGGGATACAAAAAAAGTATGCACTCACAGCTGTAAATCGGTCTGGATAATAGTGTCTGCTAAATGACTAACATGTAAAAATGTAATTCTAGCCAATGAACAACCGCAATGGTATTTGCTAGCTGGGATCCTTGAGACGTCCCTATCCCGATGAATTGTAAAACGGTTAAAGATCCCGCATAGCACAGGCACAACTTCGATAAAAAGTTGCCTGGAGGTCACGTGTTCTACTTATATCAATACACGCGCAACAACCTAAGAATTACAAAACTTATATTCGATCAAATAAACCTCACGTAGCAAATAAACCATTACATTTTTTTGTTAACCAAATTCGACATTCATTGACCGCCATACAAAAACTCCTTGCTTGGTGAGCGGGAAAAAAATGAAATAACGCCACCTGCTGGGGAGCAGAGATTTTGGGCCGAGTTATCCTTCTCACTTCGCCTCTTCCTCTCTGAATGCACTCCATTATCTATGGTGGTGTTATGACTAAATAATGCATGCTATATAGATTAGATTGGCGTTTATTGTCCAACGAGGGAATTCTTAGCACAGCTTGCACATTACATACACAAAACACAGCAGGAAACAAACAACCAGAGGGGGCTGGTGGGAGGAGCTATAGGAGGACGGGCTCATTGTAATGGCTAGAATGGAATCAATGGAACGGTACCAAACATATGGAAATAACGTGTTTGACTCCGTTCCATTGATTCCATTCCAGCCATTTACAATGAGCCCGTCCTCCTATAGCTCCTCCCACCAGCCTCCTCAGCAAACAACAGTTGTAAATTGATATGTTTATTGTTCAGTCAGTGGTTTGGTCTATTATTAATGTTAAGATGTTCATGTTTTCCTACACAGTGATGGTACAGGCCGGACTGGCACCTACATCCTGATTGACATGGTTCTGAACCGCATGGCCAAGGGTAAGCATATTAGACTGTCCATTTCCGTGTATGTAAATGTATATGTGACTTTGGTATAGGAGTGTTTTCTGCATGCATTTTTGGCTTAAAATTGAAGTTTTATTTCAGGGGTGAAGGAGATTGACATTGCTGCTACCCTGGAACACGTCCGTGACCAGAGACCAGGGATGGTGCGCACCAAGGTACTGTCATAAACACAACATTGTGTATGTACAGTATATCATCTATGGTGGATAAATTCCCAAACATGACATGCATTGCGTCATCAGACCATAACGCACATCTACAATTGAAGGTTGGACTATAACCTATCTATTCACTGTTCAATTTAAATCACATAATGATCATTTTCCCTACAGGAGCAGTTTGAGTTTGCCCTGACCGCTGTGGCGGAGGAGGTGAATGCCATCCTGAAAGCCCTGCCCCAGTGAAACCAACTTGATCCAGAACTGCCTACCTGCCTGTACCACAGACCCCCCCCCCCACTCAATGATCCTTCCCTTGCGCCATGGAATTATATCTTCAATCATCAACTGTGTCTTACCTCCCCTTTTCTCTACAATATGGTGTAGATTGACCAAGCTGTTCTTTGTGCTTTCTCTCCTGTTTGAATGATGCCTTCGATTTCTTGCTATTCTCTTTGGTGGTGGTGGTGATGAGGAAGAGGGTGTTTCTGTCATCTTCTATACGTGTCCTCTGACAGAGTCCCCTTGTGAACGGGTTCCAGGTTATTGGGGTGAGCTGAGATGGCTTATTGTTCTCTCAAAGGTAGATAAAAATCATAATAATTTAACGTTTTACATCAAAGAACTATGTCCTTTTCAGAGAGTGTCATCACAAAGGTTTCGGCTGTGGTTGGTGATTGAGGATGGATGTGAGTCAAGAAGGGTTCCCAGCTGTCACTCCGATTCTCCCTGCTCCTCAGAGTGTATTTGTTTACAATTTACCCAAATCTCAAACCCTGCTCATTCACATTCCATGTTCTCGTGTTTTACTAACTCTCTGGGAAAAATGACTAACCCTTACTTCCCTCTTCCTGTGCCATATAGATTGTTGTAAATGATTTGTTCAATTATTGTTGTTTACCTCAAGCAAACCAGAAAAAATAAACAAAAAATGTTAAAATATGAAAAATGCCTATTTTGTAACTTTGTGTGGTAACTAATAAACGTTGATGTGTGTGTTGCAAATGCCTAATATACTGAGTGCTGTTTTCTCTGATATTTTTTTCAATGTTTACTTATTTATTGTGCAGGTTTTCATTTTTTTGGGTCATTTGGACATTCAAATCCTACCAATCACAATCGTTCAAGGGGTCAAATTGGTTTTCAAACATGCACGTGTCGTATGTGCCATGCAAACAGACTGACGTCCCCCCACCACGAGGCTGGCACCTGCCAACAAGAGCTAGTGTGAGGTAAGGTTTCATCCCAATATGCTGACAAAGTCATCCAATCCAAGTGTTATGAACATTAATAACGTTACAGTAATATAAATGTGCTTTCAACCACGAAGTCCTTTTGATTCAATTTAAAATAACAATGTTTTGGCAAGCCATGAAGGCATATCGCGCGCCAGAGAGCCGTTAGCTAGAAGAGCTAGCTAACTTCAGGCATAGCATCCCCTTCATACAGAAAGAATTAGCGAAAATGTGTACTTTTAAGATTGTCTCCTGACGAATTTCATGGTAGTCGTATTCTCCTTTGGTGAAAAAAAACAATGCAGCTCACTATTTTATTGCCCAGTCTAGTTTACGTTCGACTATAATCTGATAGCAAGAGGTGGGGAAACTAGCTCCGGCTCGGAAAACGGTTTTGAGCGGTCATCCAACTCGTAATTCCAAATCGGGCATCTTTCTTGAACTCTGTCCTGAAGATCGCTGACGTCATGATTTGAACTCGTTTTTGTACAGAGTTCCCAATGCCGCGTTCAAAACAACTGGGAACTCTGGAAAATACGAGGTCAAATAATGACGTCAGTTATATTTAGGGCGGCAAGTCGGAGCTCCAGAAAGAGTACCCAAGTTCGATTTTCCCCAGTCGGAGCTCGTTTTTTCCCCTTGTTCCCAGTTGTTTTGAAGGCCCTGACGTCGGTTGTCAGAGAGTTCCCAGTTCTTTTGAACGCCCTGATGTCAGAGAGTTCCCAGTTGTCATGAAAGCACTATTAGAAAATGTGTAGAGTGTATGTCATAAGGTAGATAATCACAGAAACCGCGAAAACAATGAGTTATTGTTTTCTCTTATATATGCCTATACTTTAAGTCCTCTTATTGATACTGGGTTTGGTAGACAGCAATATTTTGACTTTGAGGGTCTAACAAAGTGGGATTTAACAACAGGATGCAGGATAACCATCACTTCAATCAACCATAGAAGGGAAAGGCTGTTTACATTTAGGCCCTAATGCATGTTTAATCTCTTCATTGCTAGCAAGGCAGTGAAGAGCTCAGTAAGAGGATTGGGTTGTTTTTCAAAGTGGAGATTGTTTACCAATGAAAGTGAATTCCATAAATTTCCAGCATACAGTATTATAACTTGAGTGCATTTTGATGCACAGGATCTGTACTATAGGATGCAGTAGCAGTTGTATGGTCAGAAAACATCTGGAGAGATTGCGGAGAGTGAGAGGGTTAATGTTTGATCAAATCTGGTTCAGTAAACCTCTCTAAATGTCTGACTTGTAAGTTTTGCAGCTCCGTATAGCTTGGCCTACCACCTACTTTAGAAACTGCTCACTTTAAAATGTCCTACAGTTGTATGATGAATCTTTTTCTCAGCTTGACACATCACCTCACGCCTCGATCACACCGACAGCGTCATTGTATTGGTTGGTACACCAGAAGTACATTCATTTCCAATGGAACACTGCGTTTGCCTTGCAGCATTGCGTTGCAGAGGCAGTTGCAGTGGCTTCTGTGTTGTGCATATGTTGAATTTATTGAACATATGCTTTAAACTGTATACGTAGACGGCTTGACAGAAATGGTAGCAGAAGGGGAATGTAGAACTTTTGTTGCACACATCCAGATGATGCTGCATATTATTTTGCAAAATTACGCTGTAGTTGTGATCAACGTGTCAGATATATCTGCTACTTCATGTTGACATACCAAGAGGTTTCATCCAATAAACACAAGACACTCATTTTATTTTCATATTTTATTTAAAATGGCTGATGTGAGGCAGGAAGGTTCTTCTTGTAGCTGGGTGGAATGTGCTTACTCTATGGAATGATTTCCAATATTAGTCCGTTAAACCCTTTTTGTTGTTTTCTTACTACTTGCACTATCCGGGACTGGTAGACTATATTAATGGAACATCAGCAGATCAGGAGCTACACCCTTTAGTACTCCTCTCCTTCTTCATCTTCTTCTCCGATGCTGTCAGTACCCACCTCTTCATAATCCTTCTCCAGGGCTGCCATGTCTTCTCTGGCCTCTGAGAACTCTCCCTCCTCCATGCCCTCTCCCACATACCAGTGTACAAAGGCTCTCTTTGCGTACATCAGGTCAAACTTGTGGTCAAGCCTGGCCCAGGCCTCAGCGATGGCGGTGGTGTTGCTCAGCATGCACACAGCTCTCTGGACCTTGGCCAGATCTCCTCCAGGGACCACTGTGGGTGGCTGGTAGTTGATACCGACCTTGAAGCCAGTGGGACACCAGTCCACAAACTGGATGGTACGCTTGGTCTTGATGGTGGCGATGGCAGAGTTGACATCTTTGGGCACAACGTCACCACGGTAGAGCAGGCAGCAGGCCATGTACTTGCCGTGACGTGGGTCACATTTCACCATCTGATTGGCTGGCTCAAAGCAGGCGTTGGTGATGTCAGCAACAGACAGCTGCTCATGGTAGGCCTTCTCAGCAGAGATGACTGGAGCATAGGTGGCCAGAGGGAAGTGGATACGGGGGTAAGGCACCAAGTTGGTCTGGAACTCTGTCAGGTCCACATTGAGAGCTCCATCGAAACGCAGGGAGGCGGTGATGGAGGAGACGATCTGACCAATCAGCCTGTTGAGGTTAGTGTAGGTGGGGCGCTCAATGTCCAGGTTCCTGCGGCAGATATCATAGATGGCCTCATTGTCCACCATGAAGGCACAGTCCGAGTGCTCCAGGGTGGTGTGGGTGGTCAGGATGGAGTTGTAAGGCTCCACCACAGCCGTAGAAACTTGGGGAGCAGGGTAAACAGCAAATTCAAGCTTGGACTTCTTCCCATAGTCGACAGAGAGACGTTCCATCAACAGGGAGGTGAACCCAGAGCCTGTGCCTCCTCCAAAGCTGTGGAAGATCAGGAAGCCCTGGAGACCAGTGCACTGGTCAGCCTGAAAGAAACAAAGGGAATACATTTGTATTATTACCCTTCATTGAAATGTATACCTTTTGGTTTCAGTACAAGGCCTAGCAAAGAAATGGATCTTACCAGTTTGCGAGTCCTATCGAGTACCAGGTCGATGATCTCCTTGCCAATGGTGTAGTGACCACGGGCATAGTTGTTGGCAGCGTCCTCCTTGCCTGTGATCAGCTGCTCAGGGTGGAACAGCTGGCGGTAGGTACCTGTGCGTACTTCATCTGTGGAATGACAGCATGAAAGCCAGTTAGAATCAAAGTACAGATACTGCCAGAAATCTTTTTTTAAGAAAAAAAATGATTACTACACATGTTTTACATTTTGTAATTGAGGATAGGTTCATTACCGATGACGGTTGGCTCCAGGTCCACAAAGACTGCACGAGGAACATGTTTACCAGCCCCAGTCTCACTGAAGAAGGTGTTGAAGGAGTCATCTCCCCCACCAATAGTCTTATCACTGGGCATCTGTCCATCAGGCTGGATCCCATGTTCCAGGCAGTACAATTCCCAGCATGCATTGCCCATCTGGGCTCCGGCCTGGCCGACATGCATAGAAATACACTCACGCTGCAGAGAAACAGAGATGTCAACTTATGGCCTTCATGAAGCTCAACATCAAGAAAACGTCATCCCTCAACTGATGAATGCTCATGGATATCCTATCTGTTATTCAATCAAACACAAAAGACAAATGTTGACACTACAATTCATCAATGGCTCTAGGTACAGGCCAAACTGTTTATGGCCAAGAAACCGCTTACACCTGCACCAACTCTGAAGAGCTCCGTTGGATGAATAAGAGCAAGTGTTATTCATGGAACTGGCTGTGGAAGAAAATCTTAAAATGATCCATACAATGAAATCAGCCCTGACATCTGTGAATCCTATTCATGATGAAGGTAGGGCCTTCTATTTCTGGTCCTTTCCTTTGTTTTCCGTTTTAGATTCCTGGCTGCAGACAGGTCACATGCATATAGCCCACAGTTTCCAATGATACTCTCTCTCACTGTCCCAGTCTAGATATCTGAATCGATCATAGGCCAGGGATTCAATGTCATTGCTGCTTGGCAACAAGCACCATCCTTACCAACTGCAAATCAGTAGTCCTATTGTTAGGAAACAAATTATTATGAATCAATAGTGAGGGTAGTCATTTTACTGTGTCTAACACCTGTCCCATCCTTAAATCTTATATTACCCCAACGACAGCTGGTTAAAGGGTGGGGTTGCTCCTCCGTAGGCTGTGAAGCTTTGGGCAGCTGAATGCTGAGTCATATGCAGGCTATTACTGCAGCCCCACAGTGACTGAGCTGTGTGAACCCCAATTATTGGTACCGTGATTGTCTTCCCAAAAAAACATTTATTTACAGGAAGATTGACCATGATGATTGCAATTTGTTCCATTCATTATAATGGGGGGATCCTGTTTTCTGCTAACAATGCCTGTAGTGCTGCGGTCGGTCTTGAACTAACCCTGTCTTCAATGAGAGGGGGAAGTCGTTCTCCAATGAAACCAGCAGTGCTGTTATGAACTCCCAGTGCTACAGAGGAAAAATCCATAGCCCGGCAAGCCACTCCCCACTCAGCCCTCAGTGCCAAAGCGCGCTGCTTTGTGTAACGCACAGACAGGATATCTGATTGTGTCCTCTAGAACCATACTCAAACTTTTTTTTCCGTCATAACTGCTCAACCCAGATACAAACATCCCCTCCCCTGTTATTACTCAAGAATGAAAGTACAAAAAAATAGCATTTAGCCAAAACAAATGGTCAAGTAAACAATTTTGTAAATACCTCTCCACCCAAACAAATGGAATAATTGTTCTTGAAAATTCATTTCTACATCAAATTGAGGCAAGTGCTTCTGACTGTAATGTGCTTTCCTCCCGCTGGTGGAGGAAACTGTGCCAGTTCTCTGGCGTCAGCCCCACATGCTCTGAGTCCCCTTCGTCACAGTGCTGAGTCCGTCTCCACTGCACCCAAACCCACAGCCTATCCAACAACGGCAGTGTGGCTTTTAATGCTATCTATAAGATAAAAAAACTGTAACATTAGCCAATGATAGTGTATAGTTATCAAACACTAACAAACTAGAAATAAATATACCTCTATATATTTGATGTAAAATGTACAAATGTTCAAGGACATTTTTATTTCTCTCTTTGTTTGTCTAAAATGTAGTTATTTATTTTTTTCAGAATCAACTGCAGTACTCAGCACTCACCATTTTGACAGATTTCTTTCCTTCGGCCGACGTTGAGGATTCGGAGAATGAAGGCTGTAATGGGGGAGGGGGCCACGGTGGGGGTTTTATACTGTCTGGTGGAGGGGGGGGGGGGGTGCAGGAAGCTGTATTATTTTCTCTTGGCGGGAGCGACTGTTAGCACAAAAAAAGGGGCGGCCCCTCGGCAAGCTGCTAATCTTTCTCAGGGACAGAGTCAGAGCTGTAGTTCTGCTTTCAAAGCACAGTCCACACTCCACACAAAAAGACTCTATAACCCAAAGGAATGCTCCTCGGGCAAAAAAGGTTGACAAGCAGATGTTACATAGTGGGATGACTAATATCTTTCATAATCACTATCACTAATATAATATTTAATGTAGAGAACAGGAAATGGAAGTTGGCTCTACTGGAAGGGAAAGAAACTACTCAAAGCACAGGGGAGGGGTTTGCAACTTTGCATATAAGTAACCTAAACCGAAAGTAATCTTTTTAAAGTAAGAAATATTTGTCACAATCCTAAATGTATTTTTTCAATCATGCTCAAGGGGCATTTATAAGTTATATTGGTAATACTTTCTTAAGAATCGATGTGTAGGCCTTTATCATTAATTTAAATGATAGTAAATATTGGAGATGGCACCTTTTTAAGTACCCTGTTAACCTAGTTTTGTAGAGAACACAATTGTAGGTCAGCTTTACAAAGACTGAACTGCTATGGATATAGCTATTTATTTTTGGCTCCAACTAAACATTTGGAAGACGAGCCTAGTTACATTTCAACTCAATCACATACACTGATTGTACAAAACATTAGGAACACCTTCCTAATATTGTGGTGCACCCCATTTTTCGTTCAGAACAGCCTCAATTCGTCGGGGCATGGACTCTACAAGGTGTCAAGTGTTCCACAGGGATGCTGGCCCATGTTGACTCCAATGTTTCCCACAGTTGTGTCAAGTTGGCTGAATGTCCTTTGGGTGGTGGACCATTCTTGATACACACGGGAAACTGTTGAGCATGAAAAACCCAGCAGATTTGCAGTTCTTGACACACACAAACCGGTGCGCCTGGCACCTACTACCATACCCCGCTCAAAGGCACTTAAATATTTTGTCTTGCCCATTCACCCTCTAAATGACACATACACAATCCATGTTTCAATTGTCTCAAGGCTTAAAAATCCTTCTTTAGCCTGTCTCCTGCCCTTCATCTACACTGATTTGAAGTGGATTTAACAGGTGACCCCAATAAGGGATCATGGCGTTCACCTGGATTCACCTGGTCAGTCTGTCATGGAAAGAGCAGGTGTTCCTAATGTTTTGTACACTCAGTGTATTTTACTAGATTTTGATCAAACTTTGATGTGAGGTGTAACTTGTTAATAAATGTTGTGGGTGGATGAGGTATTTCATTGAACTTTAAATACTATTTTTAGTCAATTTTAGAACTACACAAGATCGAAAAATGAAATGTAAAATACCGTTTGTAGCTTCCCTACCTAGTTTGCGAGAATTTATTGAATGACCGTTAATGTTGTTTTGGTAACTTATTGAAGCCACTCATGGTGAAGAATTTTGTAGCATAGGGCTGTGATGAATAGTCTCTGTTTGATTGATCGTCAGCCTCTGGATTTCTAGCCTAGTGTAAGAGTAGCCCTACTTTTTTAATACAAGTCGCATTCATATGGTGATGAGTGAATGGAGAACAATGCTGATTATCATTCACACTGTAAGACAATGGTGTTTTATTGAAGACATGGCTTGTGCAATTCAAAACATGCAAATTATGAAGGGGAGAGAGAGAGAGATGCGGTCCTGAATGGATTGTTTGCACATTTACAAGCTATCAAGCTGGTGTTGCTCAGCATGCACACAGCTCTCTGGACCTTGGCCAGGGACCACTGTGGGTGGCTGGTAGTTGATACCGACCTTGAAGCCAGTGGGACACCAGTCCACAAACTGGATGGTGCGCTTGGTCTTGATTGTGGCGATGGCAGAGTTTTGGGCACAACATCACCACGGTAGAGCAGGCAGCAGGCCATGTACTTGCTGTGACGTGGGTCACATTTCACCATCTGATTGGCTGGCTCAAAGCAGGCGTTGGTGATGTCAGCCACTGATAGCATCTCGTGATAGGCCTTTTCAGCGGAGATGACTGGAGCATAGGTAGCCAGAGGGAAGTGGATAGGGCACCAAGTTGGTCTGGAACTCTGTCAGATCCACCACAGCAGTAGAAACTTGGGGAGCAGGGTAAATAGCAAATTCAAGCTTGGACTTCTTCCCATAGTTGACAGAGACGTTCCGTCAGCAGGGAGGTGAACCCAAACCGGTGCCTCCTCCAAAGCTGTGGAAGATCAGGAAGCCCTGGAGCCCAGTGCCTTGGTCAGCCTGAAAGAACCACGGAGGAATGTGTCACAAACCATGTATTTTTTTATATCAAAGATAGAAGGTACATCCACCTAGAAAGATGACTAGGTTGGGTCTTACCAGTTTGCGAGTCCTATCGAGTACCAGTTCGATGATCTCCTTACCAGTGGTGTAGTGACCACGGGCATAGTTGTTGGCAGCATCCTCCTTGCCTGTGATCAGCTGCTCAGGGTGGAACAGCTGGCGGTGGATACCTGTGCGTACCTCATCTATTGGGAGACAACAATACGTTTATAAAACTATTGACGTATGCTTTTTGTCAAATTCCATCAGCTGTTAATAAAAGCCTCCTGTTTACCAATGACAGTTGGCTGCAAGTCTACAAAGACTGCACGGGGAACATGTTTGCC
This sequence comes from Salvelinus alpinus, assembly GCF_045679555.1. Classification (NCBI taxonomy): domain Eukaryota; kingdom Metazoa; phylum Chordata; class Actinopteri; order Salmoniformes; family Salmonidae; genus Salvelinus; species Salvelinus alpinus. The sequence continues at coordinate 67,304,594 of NC_092095.1, read as the reverse complement.
AGCCCCAGTCTCACTGAAGAAGGTGTTGAAGGAGTCATCTCCCCCCCCACTTGGCATCTGTCCATCCAGCTGGATCCCATGCTCTAGGCAATAGAGCTCCCAGCATGCATTTCCAATTGGAGCCCCAGCTTGGCCAATGTGGACAGAGATACATTCACCCTGGAGAGAGAGAAAGGAATCACTCAAGTCACATGCAGAAGATGATTTTTTTGAGACAAGCTGTGGTGGAAACAGCTGAACTCTTGCTACACTAATTTGAGAAACTCGTTTCTGTTTCTTGATTGAATTATTTCAAATAATTCAATTGCTATGGCCTGGTGAGTTAAAAAAAAAAAAGATAAGTCTATAGGTAATTGCCTCCATGATGACAACCGTAACATGAAAATATTACTAAAATCATAATCTTTTACAAAATGTATGTCTTTTAAATATTTTAACTTTTTAAATTGCAAGCATACATTCGATTTTAGAAAACGCTCTCACCATGTTTCAGACTCTCTTGAAGCAGTTGCCTACTCGGGAATCTTTTATATTGTCATGTAAAGGCTCACGGAGCAACTTTTTAACTGTGCCGGATTGCTAGGCAACAACGGTGCATTGTTGTAGTAACTGGAGAACTCGGATAAGCTGATACAATCTTTGATAACTGAAACGGGGACAAAGACAAATAATATTAATTGCTACCCTGAGTCTAGGATGGGTGAACAGTAACCTTGACCTGTCCAGTATTTGTGAAATAAGACCCATATGTATTACATTTATTTGCCTTGCCCCTCTCATATAGTAGTTACATTTCACAAGTAAAATGTAACCTGTTAAGTTATATGAAGAAAAATAACTATTTTAAAAAGTTTTTTGCACTCTGAACAAAGTCAGTTTCAAGATATTTTGTGATCCTGTTTCAATGGTTTTCACTCATTTACTTTAGAGGACACTGTACACATTTACTGCTCAAACTCTTTCCAACTAAAGAGGATCCATTTTGTAAAGGTCATGTTGTCCCGTTGCCCCGAGGAAAGAAAATGGATACCTCCCCATGGTGACCTGAATAGGCTGTTGTTACATGAGATCATTATGGTCACCATAGTAGTAGAGATTCATTTACAATGCAAATGTCCTCAGGTGAGCGGGCGCCTAGGGAAAACCTCAGCGTCTGTCTTCCGTAAAGCAGGTGTCATTTGAGAGCTCTGTCTATAGTCCTATTGTCTATAACAGAATATGAACAGCTGGCTTCACACAAGTTGTTCTTTTTGAAACCAAGTGCTTTTGTTCTTAGTTTATCTGGTGTGTGTGTGTGGTCAGAAGTCTTCATTGTTTGCCAGGGAAGCAGTCTTTCCTTTCAAAGGATCGGCTAACTATATGTAATATTTATAAAAATGCTTGTCTATTAAAAGAGCATATTATATATCAACTAAATTGTTTATTCTTGCCATCAATATTGTGTAGTTTTACAATTCATGCTGTCAAATTCACAGCTCTAAGGCATTACCGCAGCAGTATGTTTTACTTTTGAGTGTGGTGAAAATGATTATGGTTCTACCACTAAGGTTTTGTTAGCTGTTAAATACACTGGATGTAAGCAAGTGTTGGGCAATGTATAACCACAGATACTGTAGCCACAGCTGACTTTTCATCAATGAGTATCTAAGGAGATACTGTAGTTCTCATTTGGTTGTCTTAGTTACCAATCATTTTTTTCTTCTTCTCAGGAGTCAGTGTTTTACAGCTGTGTGTCAGCTGAGCTTGGCGCTTTGTTTAATAAGAAATAGAGACCTGAGAGTTGGATGGCTTCAGTGTGAGCTGACTACGTATCACCAAAAGTGGTGTGTTTACAGTACTCAACAGCCTTAACCAAACACTCTCCCACAGCTGGAGCAGGACGGGATGGAGAAGTTTAGCCGAAGTTCAGGAAAGACAGAGGACACCATTAACGCCAGTGTCTGGCGGTTGATGGTGCACTACCTCCTCAAATAGATCATTGTGTGATACAGTATGACTGACTTCCCTCAAGGCAGAACCTCTTACCACAACAACAGCTGTGGAATGAGACAGGGTAGAGGGTTTATATATTGACATTACATAAAAATTGGTTTTGAGCAAGCATGACACAAAGAAATATTTTGGGCGTTGACAATTAATGCTTTATTTTTTCACAGAAAGGATTCATATCCAAAGAAATAGATGGTTAAAAATGATTGTTACTATTCTCAATTTGGTCAAAACTGTGTCTGGCTGACAATCATAGACTCGTGTAGTTTCAACATTCATGTTGTAAAGCTGAGACTATAGATCTTAACATCCTACTCTTCCTCCCCCACATCCTCCTCTTCATTCCCTGTTGTTCTTCATGTTGTTCTGTACCAGTTGACTACTTTTTAATATTCCTCTCCCTCCTCCTCCCCCTCGTCCCCTACACTGTCAGTACCCACCTCTTCATAATCCTTCTCCAGGGCTGCCATGTCTTCTCTGGCCTCTGAGAACTCTCCCTCCTCCATGCCCTCTCCCACATACCAGTGCACAAAGGCTCTCTTTGCGTACATCAGGTCAAACTTGTGGTCAAGCCTGGCCCAGGCCTCAGCGATGGCTGTGGTGTTGCTCAGCATGCACACAGCTCTCTGGACCTTGGCCAGATCTCCTCCAGGGACCACTGTGGGTGGCTGGTAGTTGATACCGACCTTGAAGCCAGTGGGACACCAGTCCACAAACTGGATGGTGCGCTTGGTCTTGATGGTGGCGATGGCAGAGTTGACATCTTTGGGCACAACGTCACCACGGTAGAGCAGGCAGCAGGCCATGTACTTGCCGTGACGTGGGTCACATTTCACCATCTGATTGGCTGGCTCAAAGCAGGCGTTGGTGATCTCAGCCACTGATAGCATTTCGTGATAGGCCTTCTCAGCAGAGATGACTGGAGCATAGGTGGCCAGAGGGAAGTGGATACGGGGGTAGGGCACCAAGTTGGTCTGGAACTCTGTCAGGTCCACATTGAGGGCCCCATCAAAGCGCAGGGAGGCGGTGATGGAGGAGACGATCTGACCAATCAGCCTGTTGAGGTTAGTGTAGGTGGGGCGCTCAATGTCCAGGTTCCTGCGGCAGATATCATAGATGGCCTCATTGTCCACCATGAAGGCACAGTCCGAGTGCTCCAGGGTGGTGTGGGTGGTCAGGATGGAGTTGTAAGGCTCCACCACAGCAGTGGACACCTGGGGAGCTGGATAGATGGCAAACTCAAGCTTGGACTTCTTCCCATAGTCGACGGAGAGACGTTCCATCAGCAGGGAGGTGAACCCAGAACCGGTGCCTCCTCCAAAGCTGTGGAAGATCAGGAAGCCTTGGAGACCAGTGCACTGGTCAGCCTGAAAGAACCAGAAGGTAGAAATGTAAGAAATGTATTTATTGGTGAAAATCAATATCCACATCAGTTTAACTTTTTCGAACCGATATCATATTAGTTTGACTGAATAACATTGCAACTGTGTGGAATACATTTCCACGGCTTTGTGAAGTTCAGACAACTGCTCGCTGGTTGCCTATTGGGCCAGGTGTGAATGTCCAGGGGGCCTAATCAACCTACACAACCAGTTTGAATACAATGGGCAGCCTGTTGAAGTCTCCTCTCCACCCCACTTATTACATGATTGAATTAAAGCTGCAAAATGTCACTTTTTGGGCGACCCGACTAAATTCATATACAAATGTTTTTTATTTTACTTTTATTTAACTAGGCAAGTCAGTTAAGAACAAATTCTTATTTTCAATGACGGCCTAGTGGGTTAACTGCCTTGTTCAGGGGCTGATTTTACCTTGTCAGCTCGGGGATTCGATCTTGCAACCTTTCAGTTACAAGTCCAACGCTCTAACCACTAGGCTACCTGCCTGTCATTCTCATTGAAAGCAAGACTAAGAAGTGGTAGATCTGTTCTATGTGCGCTATTTCTATGCTTCCGATTGTTAAGTTTTAGTTTTTGCGTCTTTTACGGTTTTGAAAAACAGCTTCAAACAGCTGGTTATTGAAAATGTATTTCATAGAGGTTTAGATGGTACAGTGATTGTCACATAAACTGATATTAGGCAAACTATTATCTTTGCAACCAGGAAATGACAGAGCGATTTCTGAATATTTCACCTTTAACAAAAGGCACATCTCAATAGGTGGGCCAGGTATCCTCATGACATGGCACAAGTGGGGTGGTGGTGCTTTCCTCGTTTGTTCTCTATTGTTCCCGCAAGCACGGGGGGAGGACATCAGAGGGCACCATCAAACCAACTCTTTGAATGGCCTGCGCCATGAAGTTTGCACTTGTTTTTAAAAAACACTATTTTGCTAAAAAATAATGTTTTACCCTCAAGTGTTATTACCGTATTTATACGTGGGATGTTTTACAACAGAGAAAGTTCTCAAATAGCATACTCAGACCACTCCAGCTAAGTTGAACCTGTGAGCGGGTTTTCTGTCTGCAGCAACAGTCATGGATGCCTTTTTTACATAATAATCTAGGTTAACAGCAATTATAAACTGGGTGGTTCGAGCCCTGGATGCTGATTGGCTGACAGACGTAGTATATCAGACCGTATACCAGGGGTATGACAAAAAAATATTTTTACTGCTCTAATTACGTTGGTAATCAGTATACAATAGCAATAATGCACCTTGGGGGGGTTTGTGATATATGGCCAATATACCACGGCTAAGGGCTGTGTCCAGGCACTCCGCGTTGCGTCTTGCAGAAGAACAGCTCTTAGTCGTGGTATATTGGCTATATACCACACCCCCTTGGGCCTTATTGCCTAAGTATAAACCGATATCACGATAGGCCTTGCTCACATCGATATCAAACGTTATTGATATCATATAGAAGTATTGATATTGATCCACTCTACTAGTATGTATTAGTATTTCCACATTTGGTGTCAACACAAGGCCTTGCTTTAAAATGGTATGAGTCTTACCAGTTCTTTCTTACCTGAAAGAAACAGGGAGGAATGTGTTACAAACCGTATGTATTTCTATCAAAGATGGAAGGTACATACACCTAGAAAGATGACTAGGTTGGGTCTTACCAGTTTGCGCGTCCGGTCGAGTACCAGGTCGATGATCTCCTTGCCAATGGTGTAGTGACCACGGGCATAGTTGTTGGCAGCGTCCTCCTTGCCTGTGATCAGCTGCTCAGGGTGGAACAGCTGGCGGTAGGTACCTGTGCGTACTTCATCTGTGGAATGACAGCATGAAAGCCAGTTAGAATCAAAGTACAGATACTGCCAGAATTTTTTTTTAAAGAAAAAAAATGATTACTACACATGTTTTACATTTTGTAATTGAGGATAGGTTCATTACCGATGACGGTTGGCTCCAGGTCCACAAAGACTGCACGAGGAACATGTTTACCAGCCCCAGTCTCACTGAAGAAGGTGTTGAAGGAGTCATCTCCCCCACCAATAGTCTTATCACTGGGCATCTGTCCATCAGGCTGGATCCCATGTTCCAGGCAGTACAGTTCCCAGCATGCATTGCCCATCTGGACACCTGCCTGGCCGACGTGGACAGAGATGCATTCACGCTGCAGAGAAAGGACAGAATTGAAACCATTAAACATAATAAAATGTTCACAACTTCAGGTTACGGTTTTTGGGAGGATTTAGGTCAAACAATTAAATACAATTTCTAATGTTACAGCTAAGCGTCTCTACATTTGCTCAGTAACATTATCAGTATCAATATTGCCAATACAATTCTATTTCTAACCATATATATTTGATCTATCAAGGCAATGAAACAAGAAGCAGATCTGTTTTAAGAGACGAGGCGTAGTGAAGAAACAAAAGATGGGAGCGCTGCATGAAGGGAGCAGGAGACATAATATTCAGAAGCTTACCATTGTTGCAGTTTCTTCAGGCCGACGTTAAGGATCTGCGACAGAAATCTCGCTCGTGTGTCCTGATGGCGGCTCGTCTGTATTTATAGGATTAGCGAACACCTTGGTAACGAGCTTTGTTGTTGGTAACAAAGGGGTTAAATGTGTTTGGTCGATAGGAGTTCTGGGCTGGGAAGAGGAAAGCCAATCATTCAGCTCGAGAGGAGACACTGCATACAAGCCCTGCAGCACATCAATAACTCCTCCCCATCTACCCAGGATGATAATGTGTAACTCTGACCAACCGACCGACCAGCCCCACCTTACGTAGGACAAAAGGTTCCTAAGGGGACTGTACCACAACAAATATTTAGAAAATACACATACTATGTTAGTGGCAGTACCATGGGTCCGTTAACGAAGGAATTTAGGAATTAGTCACTTTAAGATGGTTGATCCCTTCCCCCATAGCCCCTGCTGTTTGAGCCATTTGTTATTCAAAGGCACTGCCTTCCCCGCCCTCACTCCCTCCCCTTGTCCCTGTGGCCTGGCAGGGTTCTGTTGTGTTTCACGCTTCGTTGACTGTATCCTATGGTAACAACGGCACCATAGGTAACGGCTACACCAAGGTGACCTTCTAACTCAGACTCCTTCATCGGCACAAGGAATCATTTATAATTAGTTTGTTTACAAAATTATCAAGTTTTAAAACATTTGACTTGTTTATCCATTTCATATGATAAATGAATGAATTCATGGGGATGAAAATACTTTAATATACCTATACTTATTATTTGAATATACCTATACTTATGAATATACCTATACTTATGAACTTACCTATACTTATGAATATACCTATACTTATTTGGGAGTTAAGAAATATGTATTTATGTCACTGAATCCGTAGTGATTGTTTGAGGCATGGCTTGAAAGGGGAGCCAGTCTGAGTCCTGGAAGCATCTCCATCCGCATGCACCTGCTAACAGAGCATACTGTATATTCACCACAGAAGCAGCAATGATGTCATGAGAGGAATGTGACTAAGCAAGTCCTGCTATTGGCCGCCATTACAGTGCTTTGCCGTAAAGGCCTGGCAAGTCACAATGCCACCTGGTGTTATAATAAAGTAGCACAGACCACTACTGTGGGTGTAGTCCCCGAGTGAGGGGCAGCTGTCTGATTGGTCTTCTGATGTGTGATCAGTAGGGTGTGAAAATGTTGTTTAGGCTATCACCATACAGGCCTGCATGCAGAGGTGTTCTAACCCCCAGGTGTAAAGCAGGTGAAACAATGTAGGCCACAGTGTCTGGTGTTGAACCCATCTTTAATGTTGTAAAGAAGACTGTCGGTTACAGGCTTGATCACTTTCCACTGAGAGATATTTTTAACATACAGTCACAGTGTGTTCACACAGGTGTTGATTTTCAGCTACATCTAGGATTTGAACACAGTACATCCCATAGGCTTAATTTGACTGAGTTTAACTTTGGTTTTCAGCAGGACACAATGGACATTGAGATGATTTGTTTCAGGGCTCTTTGAATACTTGTATGGATTGTTACATAGAAATTGTATGACACCCATAAATAGTTGCCTTACTTTTGATCAGAACATTGACCACAGTTATAAAACTCTTCTGAACATGCTGTTTGTTAATTACCCCTCGCCTCTAGCCCTTATCAACATATTCTAATACAGACAGCTAGGTGTAGATTTTATGATTGAGCCATTATCGACAGGCTTCACTCCACTCAGAGCCAGGCCATAAGCTGAGGTTCTAATGAAACCAATACCACAGAGTTGAGAGCATATTATGCTCTTGCTTTAGTTATCCAGTGTTTCACAAAAGTTGTCGCAACCATAGAAATAGAATCCATAGAACAGGCTTCCTCATTCAAGTCAATGATGGCATAGTGGGTGGACTGGCAGCCATTGCACACATGAGTTTACCAGTCAAATTGCCAGGGCTAGAGGTTTCAACTTCAAAGCCCTTTCTATTGATTCCATGTATATGGTTGCAACCCTGCAGGGCTTCTGCACACCATTCCCTAACACATGTCCCAGGAATCTCTTTCACAGGAGAGGGATTGATAGAAAAATACACAGATCTAGGGAGCCTGTTTCTGATGCGTGTCCTGACTCCTGACCACTGACCCAATCTCTGAGAGATTTCTCTCTAAGGGAGAGAGCAAAGGCTGGGTTTCCTTTATTTCCCTTCAACTACTGCTTAGGAGAGAGGGACAGTACAATACATAAAGGTGGCAAGTGGGACAGTGCAATACAAAGGTGGCGAGAGGGACAGTACAATAGATAAAACATTCATCTTAGCAGAGCGACAGCCTAGGGAGCCCACTTCTCAGGGGCAAATGGTACATTAAACGGGTCACAGATATAAGATCACATGGTTTCAGAACAGCTACGGAGTCTTTTAAAATAGAATAATAGTGACTTAAAGTTTGATACAGACATAAAGTATAGACTTAAAGAGTTAACGACAACAGAGCCAGTAGGGTAAATGTGGAGGTATACTACCTGAAATGTCCAATAAGAACAGAGATTTTTTGTTTTTCCATTGCAAAACGTTTTGCTGTAGAGTACCCTTCCGAACATGACCCAGGTCACATTGCTTTAATCTGGTGTGGTGTGCCCCAAGGTTCTGATCCAGTACCAGTACATTTTTCGTCTCATCACAGTCAGAACTGAAGGACTGATACCAGAGCAGTCCCAATCTCTGTCTAGGAGTGTGATGTTGTTACAAAGTCAATGACTACAGTAAAATGATCATGCAACTCTTAATGTTTTTTTGTTTTTTACATGACATGTCAAAAGGTGTTCAAGCAGTCTGACATCCATTACTTTTTCATTGAAACTAGCATACTCTTTGTTTCTACTGGCCACATTAGCTTAGCATAAATACATTACTGACCACATTAGCATTAGCAAAAACACATACATTACGTAGTCAAATGTAACAAGTCAAAACAATAATCGTGCGAATCTGCTAAAATATACCAGCACATTTGATACATGGGTCAAGGATTGAGATTGTGGTTTTGGTTTGTTTCTATCCTGGCAGATGTCCCAAAGGACGGAAAAGGGATGAGAGGGGAAGGGGGAGTGCAGGTTGGATGGGACGTCCGGCTCACAACTTCTGGGTAAAGTTTTCAGGGAAGACTCCTTTTGCCAAGAGGTCTTTGTTCTCCAGCCAATGAGATTCCTTCACGCCCATGAGCCAGCCGTCATCCTGCACACACACAAACAGCATGGTTATCAGAGGATGTAACCCAATCGTGTGAAAACATGTTATAGTTGTCAATTGGGGTAGAATGCAGCTGGCTACTGACCTGCTCATCAGGATTCTCCCAGGCCAGGACCAGCACAACATCTCCTGCTTTCATCTCCAGCTCGTCTCCATCGGTGGCAGCGTAGTCATGCATGGCTTTGACCTGATTTTTTTTTTTAACATCACACACAGTGATATTGCTACCTGATTTAAGATATACTGACCGCAACAACCAAGATCCATTGTTGGCAGAATATTGAAAAATACTAGTGTGCTGGAGTTTTCTTCCTCCATGAACCTGGAACTAGGTGTGCAAACAACCCCCTTTAAGTAGCTGTCTCTATGGTCCTCTAGAAACAAGAAAAGCGAAGGGCTTACCTTGTAGATGACTCCAGCCGGCAGCACCTCAGAAGACCCATTGGTCACCGCAGTCTGGAATCAGAAATAAGCAGAGAACAGGCTTCATTTGATACTGAGAAATGTATTAAGTGGTCAATCAATTCTACAATGGTTACATCACACTGCAGAGGGAATGATATGCCAGGGACCCAATGTTTGTACTGCATATGAATGGCCTATTTACTCCAGTACTTACGGTTGCAGCCCCTGCAGCGGCCTCCACAGCAGTGTCAGTCTGGAAGGGAGCGAAAGGGGAGGTGAGAATTCCCAATGGACATGTATCCCTCCCACCCCACAGAGATCAGCATACACATACAGGTATGAAGACTTCACAGGAATACATACACACAGGTACAAAGACTCTCTCCCTGGGCACAATCTGTCAACATGTGCCACCATCAGACCGCCACAACAGCCATGCCATCTATCTACGGATCCTAAAGATGGGAGACTGAAACTTGATCAACCTTCTGTCAGATGGGGTACTCACAGGGTGTTTGTTTGTCCCAGTCAACGATCAACACCCAGCTGTCCATCGTGTTTTTGAAGCCTTGGTCTCCCATCACTACTGTAATGAACCTCCTGTCCATCTACCAGCGCTACCTATAGCACATCTACACTCCCCTACGGTACTTCCTCGTTCCCCGCCTACTCACGCTCTGCTCTGAGTCAGCCCAGCCAGTCTGCCCAGAGTCCGCCCAGCCCACCTGCCCGTCTGCAGTTGGCTCCTCTGCCCACCCAGCCTGGGCACCCGCATCAACCCAGCCTGCCTGTCCATCAGTGGCAGCATCTGCAGCCTCTTTCCCTACCTGGGCCCTGTTATCGCCCCAGTCACCCTGAGAATGCCCAGTCTGGGTCACATCCTGGTCCCAGCCTGCCTGAGAAGCCTGCGGTGTCCCTTCAGTATCCCAGCTCGGGGCGGCCCCAGTCTCATCATCGCCCCAGCCACCCTGGTTGGCTGCAGGCTTGTCTTCCTCCCAGCCGGCCTTGACCTCCTGGGACTCTTTGTCGTTCTGCCTGAGCTCCTCCGCTGCAGGGGGCTGCTCGGGTTCAGGCTGAGGAGGGAAGGGGGCGAGGCAGTATGGCACGTAGAGGGGTGGCCAAGGTGCACGCGGGTGGGGCAACACAGAGCATTTGGAATAGGACCAACGGTTTGATGATAAAAAGCCACAGGGCATAAAGGGGTCATGGGTGAAAAGCAGGAATTGTAGGATAAGGGATAACAGACCAAGCGAAGATAAGAGAGAGCTCTATGAGTGATGCCAGAGACCAGCTCGCCATTCAAGTGTCCGCAGAATATGGTTCCCAGCAAACCAAGAACATTCCTATTGCTACTAATATGTTTCAAAGAAAATGCTTGAAAGGAAATATCCTAGAACATTGAATAAAAGTACAAATTTAAAAATAATTATCCCAAATGCCCAGGGCCACATTCACTATTCGAACGTTGTAGATATAAATGCAACGAATGGAGCCGACGTGATTCCTTTATTCTACTTGTTCTACATAGCATATTTCTATCTGAACGTCCAAAAACGTTGCTTCCTTGTGAACGTGCCCCAGGTCACGCCTCCTTGATTAATCCACCTAAGTAGCCAATCAGACCTAACTTCCCTTGACACCAAAGGCAGGACTTTCACCCTACTGCTGTCACACCTGATCCCAATCAACCTGAGCAGAGGCAGTCTAAGACAAGTTTGGTTTTCGAGCTTGAGACTTTCCTTTAGATGCAAATAACAATTTAGAAGCTAGACCTGCTCAGGGTTTTCTAAAGCTAGCCAGATTGAGTTAGCTATACATTCCGTGGTTTCCATGGCACAGTGAGGTTGCCTATGTAACCGATGTGAAATGGCTAGCTAGTTAGCGGTGGTGCGCGCTAATAGCGTTTCAATCGGTGACGTCACTCGCTTTGAGACCTTGAAGTAGTGGTTCCCCTTGCTCTGCAAGGGCCGTGGCTTTTGTGGGGCGATGCTTAACGATGCTTTGTGGGTGACTGTTGTTGATGTGTGCAGAGGGTCCCTGGTTCGCGCCCGGGTCGGGGCGAGGGACTAAAGTTATACTGTTACACCTAGGCAGAGGGCTACTGTACATTTGGTAAATATCTTAATAATTAATACATTGTTATGGCATTTTTCCATGCACACTTTGTTTTAACAATTAATATAGTTCATTAATATCATTAGAATCCACCACAGAGTTTCAAGACTGAAGCTGGCAAGTCATTTGGCTAATGTCAGCTGGCTATTGTTTTGAATGCCAGGTTTGTCCGGAGGTTGAGGATGGAGAGAAGCAAGACAGCTGAGGTGTGCAGTGATGAGGATCGTAGTACAAGGCTACTCTTGAATTATCATTGAAATGCTGTGTGCTTTCTGGCGCCGCGTGACTGCAGTAGCTTCACCCAAGTGCATGTGTCATCTTGGTAGTAGGGAAACCTAGCTACACCTACTACGGAGTCCATGAACTGGAGAAGCCACACGGACGGTGAAACACCTTGATGGCACCGTGCGGCCGAGACCATCTTTAAAAAATGTATATATATTTAACTAGACAAGTCAGTTAACAAATTCTTATTTACAATGACGGCCTACACCGGCCAAACTCGGACGACACTGGGCCGACACTGGGCCAATTGTGTGCCACCCTATGGGACTCCCAATCATGGCCGGGTGTGATACAGCCTGGAATCGAACCAGGGTATCTGTAGTGATGCCTCAAGCACTGAGATGCAGTGCCTTAGACCGCTGCGCTTCTCAGGAGCCCTCTTTGCTTGCTCTCCCCCTTTGATCACTCAAGCAATGAACTTTCCAACTTTATTATGAATTGTTTTCTAAATTGCTTGTATTTTTTTGTTGTTGCTGTAAAGCGCTTTGAGATTCTTTATGTAATGAATAGCGCTATGAAAGTTGAATAAATTGTTATTCCAGCTGAGGCTTCATCCATATTACAACGGTGGATATTGCTCGTCTGCTTGCCACTAAAGGCTTCCGCATGCTACGGTTTCGGCTGGCGGTTAGCCGAATTTAGCTAGGCAAAATGAATGAGTGTGTTCGCATACTCCCTTAAAAGACCTTCGCTTGAAAAATTACAAAAAGCGGCAATAGTACTTTTTGTCCATCTTGAGACTCCGTAGACGGTATACACTTCCTCAAAGTAGTCAGAATTAATTTAAGAACTCAAATCTGTCATTAATTTTGACGTTTTTGCAGAGGAGATCTTAGTCACACAATATTACATCTAAGATGTTTGGTGCAGCATTTCTCAAGTGAAAAAATGTGTGTGAAAACGAGTCGTCGATTGTTGAATAGCAAACACTTCATTGAAGAATCCCTACTCTTGACCAACGAAGGGGTGTAGACTTCGGCTCCAACTTCAGCTTGCATCGAAAAAATTGCTAACTAACTACACATGGTTGATATTACTAGGTTAACTAGTTATGTGAAGATTGATTGTTTTTTATAAGATAAGTTTAATGCTAGCTAGCAATTTACCGTGGCTCATTGAAGCCACAAGGTCCTTTTGACGATGCACTCGGTAACAGGTGGTCAGCCTGCCACGGAGTTTCCTCATGGATTGCAATGTAATCGGCATCCAAAAAGGCAGATTACCGATTGAAATCGGCCCTAATTAAATCGGCCTTGCCGATTAATCGTCGACCTCTAATCTGTATCGTGGAAATTCAGCGTTACAGCATGATTGAAATTTAAAGGCAACGTCCCGCGTTAGCGGAGACTGCATTCACGGTGAACGCTGATGTCGGCTCAAACAGAAATCACCTTTACAGTTCAAGCGTGCTATTGTAACAAATTGAAAATGTAGAGTTTCCATCAACCTCACGCGCAATGTATACATCAAAGAACGCCGCATTTCGCGGTAGAGTAGTGGGTGAAACCATTCCCTTCAGGAAAAGGGGTGATTATATATATATAGGTTCCTTTCATTATGTGTCACTGAATTCATAAAAATATTTGCTGCCATTGTAGTAAGGTTGGTAATACGAGAGGTCTTCGGATTTACCATTTTTGTATTATTTTCTTTGAAAGAACAACTAGTGGGTTTTGAGTGCTTCTCCCCTATTTGAGAAGTTGGTCTGCCTGCTCCTCAGTTTGAGAGATATTCTGAGAGAAGGTTCGTGTCTCTTTCCTCTCTATATAAAAACTGTAACACAATAGTGTTTTTGGAAAACTGGTTCATATATCCTAAAGTCAATAGCGAATGTGGGTATGTATATATTTATTTTGCCGTTAATGTATTGAAGACCTATTCAGCAAGTTAACCAAGTTTTTGCTGGCTTAGCTAGCCATGTTAATGACGAGCTAATTAGCACCGTTGGTCACTGCACTACAATGTCACGCTAGCTATTGCTAGCAGGTGACTTATTGAAATATTAAGTGAATGTTTATTTTCTTACTACCTTAAAATGTTTATATAAAAAGGGTTGTACTTGTGCTCTGTATTTATAGATTAATATCACTTCACATTGAGGGCATGTGTCACTACTGTTGCTCCTATCTAAAAGATATCTTGTGTCCTACCTAACCAGTGAACGTGTGGCTGTGACCGTCCTGTCAATGCTTGTCATCACTGTTTGATATCTTTTACTGCAGATAAAAACCGAGTCAACCTGAAGTGCAGGTGTCCGTGTGCCTTTCTTTAAGGGGGGCTGTGTGAAGTTAGTGTAACCATCTGTAAAGCTTCAGTGATTCAGATTGAATAGAACCATTAGTTTTCTGCTAATTTTGATGGAGCTGTTATTCAGAACACCTATAACATACAAGGAACATTCGTGCTTGACTAATAAAATTATAGTGTAATATGGTGATAGTGATTCTACTAATGTTGGAGATTTTTTAAAACAGAAACTGGGGAAAATCCTGTAAGAAAGTTATGCTTGTTATAAGAAGTTGCCTAAAGGCAGTATTTTTTTGAGAAAGGGTATTGCCCAGATTAGAACCTGTGACCTTCTGGATTATATCCCAGTGCCTAGTCTACTGTGTCACTAGGGAGGGAAGCACCAGAATTGTTTTGTCACATATTTAAAGCTTTTTGTTCAGTCAGATATTTAAAGCTTTTTGTTCAGTCAGTCAGTTCACTATAAATGCCACTTAACAGGTCGCAGCCCTCGCGTAATGCCCTCCTTCCACGTCCAACCTACCACCCTTAAGTATAGTTTTCCCAAACACGGAGAGCAATCAGGAGGGCTGGAGAGGAAAAATACAGGAAGTGCTTACCTCCCATGAGTCCCAGGAAGCCGCCTTCCGTGAGGCAATAAGAGATGAGAGACAAGATGAGATAAGAAAATGCTGTATAACCATGGCAACTGTCAACTAGGAACTACAATAGGGAAGATCTTTATAAACTTTATATAAAGGTTTCAGCTAAACACCTTTTAACCACCAGACTAGGGTGGAATATTTTCCTGTTATTTTACAAATGCTCCGTCCTGGCAAATCACTTTCAGAGATGCAGAGAATGAAGTCGGGCTACTTTAAGTAACTTTGGCTGACTCCTATGTCATCTTCTACATGTGACCTTCCATTATAGAGCTTTGCTTTGGTGTGGATTGAGGATTATACATTCATATCAGATGTGTTGCCCCATTGTATTCAGCTTTACTGATTTCTGTTGTGGATTGTGTTTCTGTACGCCAATAGAAAGTCTACAAAACTATGAGCAAACCAGCCTATGTATTGAATACATGGAATTGGATTGTGATACCATGAATGAATCAATCAATCAATCAATTTTATTTTATATAGCCCTTCGTACATCAGCTAATATCTCAAAGTGCTGTACAGACACCCAGCCTAAAACCCCAAACAAGCACAATGTGCTTATTTAATTTAATTTATCAGGAATCAAATTTGATGTTTGAAATTGTTTGGTGATATATGCATAAAGGTGATTAATTACCCATAATTCTGCACCTTTGGATAGTTGTACTTCCAGTTTTGATCATAATGATTTAGTGACTACAAATCATATGGATCTACTGGGATTTTTAAAAGACAGAATAACTTTGTCTTGGACTCAAGAGAAAAGTATAGTGTTAATATTTTGACAGGCAGTCGTGTTCTTTTGATGAATGTATTTGCAATTTTGACCGTATATATATTTTTTAGGAATGTTTTTGTTTGAAAAAGACAACTACATTTTGAAAAAGCATTTACTGTTTTGCAAAAGTTCTGTTGCTTGTTGACTGTTTTGAAAATCGACAACATTGTTCCAAAAAATGCTATTAGGCGATTGAGAGAAACTGTAATACTTAAAGATCATTGCTCCCTGATTAAATAGTACAAGAGTACACCCTGCTGGACAGAAATGTTTACAGCACCTGGTGTTCCCAGGCAGTGTATCATCCAAGTACTAACCAGGCCCGACCCTGCTTAGCTTCCGAGACTCAGCGTAAGCCAATGACTGTGTATATATGCCATAAGCGAAGGAATAACCCTTGGTACACTATATCAAGTTTGTCACTTTAAAAATTGCAGTGTGAAATCAGAAATGGAATCAATGGGATAAACAGACATCGTTACTTTAACACAGGCAGATGAGTTACAAACCTTGTATACATTTCAACCGCATATATTTGAGTCTTATGAAAATAGCAGGCAAATCAAATAATGACTTCAGACAAATACCTCAGATAACGTTACCGGTATGTGAGGCAGTCCATGTTACCAGTACATGACTTTCGCACATTTAATAGTTTATACTGTACATTCATTCTTGTGTATATATTTCCAATCATAACAATTGTATATGTTTTAACTACTTTATTACTTAGCTATTTGTGTATATTTTTGATAATGTGCACAGAGCTTGCAAGTAAGCATTTCACTGTACTGTTTACACCCTGTATCCCGTGCACGTGACAAATAAACTTTGATTAGAAGACTGATGGCTAGATAATGACTTGACCAGCACTGAGATGAACTTTCTCAAATGTGAAAATACATCATGATCCTAACAAACTGAAACTAATCAACTCTGTTGTCTCTGCCTAAATTATCTTTACAGTGACGGGGTGGACCGTTCTTGGAGGTACTGCAATACCAGGGCGATGCGTGGAGTGGACGGAGCAAGCCCCTATTCCATCTCCCTGTTCCAAAAATCAATTTAATATATGGTCCCCAGATAGGGGACGTATCAGATATTAAACTGATAAGAACAGATTTTTTTTGGCGGGGGGGATAATTTTTATTTTTATTTCACATTCAAATACAATTACGTTGTACATAACATGGATTCATAAAAACAGTATCAAAAAGTACCGTAACAATATAAAAATAGCAAAACTCCTCAAAAGTGCAGTTCTGCAGAACCTGACCAGTATTATAGGCCTACATTCAAGATTAACATGCCTCTAACAATCTCCAAAAACAATACAAACAATTCTATACATACACATATGCCAAAGTGAACTCTGAATAAACCTCCGTGTATATCAAATATGTACAAAAGCTTAGCCTACATTTCAATTTTAGTTATGGAATACAATTATATATAGGCTATAAAAAACATTTACAATGAAGGGTAAATCCCTTTCCATCTCTGTTTAACTGATACGATGCCCCACTTATCTATTTCGAATTGTATTCTCTTCCAAATGTCCTGTTTTATAAATTGAACCAATCCCGTCGGTGATCACTTGAGGGTGTCATTGACCGCACCACATCTGGCCTCCCAAAGTTTGGTCTTGATACGGGACACCAGAGTCACTAATTCTAATAATTGCACCCTTTCCACATTTTTTTAGTTCAAATTTGGCTACCCCTTCATAATCAATGTTTTTTTTAAATCTCAAAATGGTTAAACATTTTTCCAAAATAATTGAGCAAAAGAACATTCCCATAAAACATGGGGAATTGTTTCAATTGCGAAACAATTGTCCCTGGGACAAAATTTATTCAGGGTCAAATTATGATCATATAATGTTGATCGGACTGGAAGACGTCTGTGTAAAACAAGCCAATTAAAATCTTTCAGTCTGTTGTCTAAACCTTTTAATTGTGTCCGTAGCCAGGTGGAAGGCGATATTGGTAATCGGGCTCTAGGACGACAATTTTCTATTAATTTCGCGTATAGCAATCTGTGGTTGATTACATTTTCTTTTACTTTGCAGACAGGGATTTTCCTTGCCCATTCCACTATTTTCTTAAAATGTAATGGGATAATTTCAGCTTTTGGCTTACTATTATCCCACTCCACCATGAACCTTAACGGTACAGACAGCCAGAATTTGATTAAAATTTGCCATTTGTGTACAGAAGACGACAAAAGACAAACGTTTGAGTAGAACAACGCATCTAGCTTGAGAGGAATATGAGGGAAATCCCTTCCACCAGCCTCTATAGGCTGTTACATCCGATCTCTACGAATGTACTCATATCCCCCCCCCAAAAGAAATTAAACAGTACCCGTATGAACATTTTTCTTAGAGACATCGGCATGGGAAACACATAGGCAAGGTGAAGTAATGAAGGCAGAATGTCCGCCTTCAGCACTAACACCTTCCCACTAAAAGATAGTCGCCTCACTTTCCACAGTCCCAATCTTTTATTAAGCGATAAGTTTTTCTTTCCAATTAAACATGTCATCTTTAATTTCATTTCCGAAAGATATGCCGAGTACTACCATTGGTCCTGTGCACACAGTCAAACCACATAACTGATCAGTTCTCCATTTCCACTGTCCCATATATTTTATTTCTGTTTTATTCTTTTTTATCTTCGACCCAGACGCAACAGAGAATTCATCAATGACTTTGATAGACTCTTTCAAGCTCAGGTCGTCCTGTAAATATAAAACTGTCGTCCGCATATTGCGAAATTTTTAGAATATCCCCTCCAGGTAAAATGATGCCTTTGATGTTGTAATTTGTCCTAATTGCGCATGCGAAAGGTTCAATATATAAAACATACAATAGAGCAGATAGAGGGTCCCCCTGTCTGACACCTCGTAATTGCTTGATAACATTTCCAATATTCCCATTAATATTTACCCTGCTACCCACATTACTATAAAGAATTTTTACCGATTTCATAAAATTATTTCCAAAACCAAACAAACTCAAAAAAAAAAAAAAAAAAACTCATGGTTTACCATGTCAAAGGCTTTTTCCTGGTCCAAATTCACAGTAATAGCTGGCAGGTGCCTTCCTCTAAATATGCTTGAACGTCACTGTGCAATTGCAAGTTCCAGGTTAATTTTCTCCCCACCACACCGCATGTTTGGTCTAAACCAACAACATATGCCATGGCAGAAGATAGGCGATTAGTTATGGCTTTGCTTAATAATTTATAGTCAACACACAACATTGTTAAAGGTCTCCAATTTGCTAATGTCTTGGGGTCTCCCTTTTTGTAAAGTAGAGAGATTACCCCCTCACACATCGAACCTCCCATATGCTCCAAACCAAATATACCTCTAAACACTTCCAACAGATGACATCCAATTAAATCCCCAAAAACTATGTAAAACTCTTTAGAGAGCCCATCCACTCCTGGTACTTTTATCTTTCATGCTCTTCAGTGCCATATAAAATGTCATCTAATTTCAATTCCCCTTCTAATTGGTCTCTAATATCGAAAGGTATCTATCTGCACATCCACGCATTAAAAAAAAAAAAAAATAGTCCCCTTCTCATAATCGATTGTTTGTTTTTGAAATAGCTGAGAAAAGTGGTGTGTAGCGACACCAAGCATGCCGTCTCCATCCTCAACCATCTCCCCATTTTTGTCCAATAAAGCAGAAATAGTCCTCCTGTTTCCCCGTGATTTAATTTGTTTGAAAAAATAAGCAGAGCACTTCTCATCATTTTCCCATTTATCTTGCTGACTTTTAAAAATGAAGTCTCAAGCTTTCTTTTCAAAAAAAGGCATGCTGCTTTTTCTGCAGGATACACAATTTGTCTTTATCTAATCCACCACCATTCAAATTACCTTGGATGTGTAGATCTTTTAGTTCATTCTGTAACTTATAAAATTCTGTGGTTATTACGTACTTTGTCTTTGCAAAAATTCTGAATAAAAATCTTGATTCTTAAATTTGCGCTCTCCCACCACTCTATGACAGTAGAATAAAAAGGTTTCATAGTTACACAGCCCTGGAAAAAAGACCTAAATCTTGTCTCAAAAGTTTTGTCATGTAAAATGCCGTTATTAATTTTCCAATACCCTTTTCCAAATTCAATTGTTTTTAATTCTACTGTCACAGACAGGCAGCTGTGGTCTGAATAGGATACCGGAGTGACGAGCGCGGAGGACACACCGAGTCCACGCAGAACAAACAGATAATCTATGCGGCTCCTCGCGCCCCTGCTGTTTTCCCAAGTGAAACCGGGATCATCCGCATGCGCCACTCTATAAGTATCAACCAAATTATATTTATCTATTAGACTTTTTACAAGATGCCCTCCTAGATTACCTCGGTCATATGACACATTAAAATCTCCCCCCATAAACAGCTGTCTGTTTGTCATAAAAATAGCATCTAGGTCGTTAAGCATTTCTCTTCTTTCCTTGGGTGTCGATGGTGCATATACGTTAATAAATCGAAAACATTTACCCCTCCAATCGATATCTACTATTAAAACCCTCCCGTGTACTGCCGAAAAACGTCCTACTATTTTTAAATCCCTATTCCCACATAGAACACCAACCCCTGTAGAATGCACCCCGCCGACACTCCACCTCGACTCTCCCTGAACCCATTCCCGCGTAAACCTCTCCACATCATTTTGATCTTTTAAAATGTACTTCTTGTAAAAAACACACAGAGAAGCAAATGGAAAAAAACAGTCGCCCTTTTAACTGGGTTCCTAAGCCCTCTAACATTTATGCTAGCTAGGTTAAAAATAGACGACATGGGATAAGGAGGGAAAAGGACAACTATCTAAAATATGAAATTTTCCAGACTCACTTTAAATACAGTTCCTCGTTAGGAGGCCTATCCGGGAAACGGTGGTCCCCAGCGGGTGGACTGTCCACAAAGATAGGGGTCGGAAAAACCCTGTACTCCTCCTCATGCTCCTCCTCCTCATGTTCTCCATCTGTGTGGGTGCTGGAACACCGCTGGGTGCCAGACCGCTGCTGTCGATGGAGCTCGCTCCTGACAGGGAAAGCAGAGTCTCCTCTGCGCTGCCCGGGTTTCCCTCGCTTTTCTCCTCAGACTTCCCGCTTTCAAAGCAACTGAAGCGATTCCCGCCCAGAGCGGACTTCTCAGTCGCCTCCATGCGGATGAGTGGGGAAACGGGGCTCATCTGCTTCCTTTTCACCGAGCACTTCCTCCTCTCTCTCACCGTTGTCCAGCTCTCCGGAGCTGAGGGCGCGGTGGGCTCTCCCTTCTCCTCCACTTGCTTGTTCCAACTCCTGTCCGTCTCTCCTCGTGGGATGATGATGGCGCCTCACTTCCGCTCTCCTCAGACTCTCGCAGTTCTCTCTCCATCACTAGCTCATCCACCACCTCCTCAATAGCGCGTAGTTCCAATCCTTCTCCCTCATCTGGTCTTTTCCCGCTCTCCGCTCTGGCGTAAGAGGGGGCTGCCTTCGGGCAGTGACGAAACAGGTGGTCCTCAGTTACACAGACTGCAGCGCTTGGGCACAGTGCAATCCCTCATTATATGGCCGAGAGTCCCACAGTTTCTGCACCTTGTCTGGGTGCAGGCATCGGCGAGGTGCCCGTACGTGCTGCACTTCCTGCAGAAACGAGGCTGTCCAGCATACATGAGGTAGCCCCTGTTTGCACCGATGGAAAAAGACGCGGGAGGATGGCGGTAGCCATCATGGCCGCTCTCGTCCTCCTTTAGCAGCACACGAAACTGCCTCTTCCCTGTCCAGATGCCTAGGGCGTCCTTAATCTCTCACTCCTGGCAATATGTTCACGTACCGGCTGAGGTAGCACACTAAAGTTTCTTCAGTGACCCAGGGGTTGAACATGTGCACCGTTAGCACCCTCATATTGTGCCTGCACAGGGACTCAACTTGAAAGGCACTGAGGGCGGGTGCTGTCACGTTCGCACGGAAGAGCCCTCTCACCTCCTCCAGCCGGGTGATGGTGTAGAACGACACATCGTAGAACTTCTCGGGTGTGTTCTGTTGCAGGCAGTGCACATCGTCTGCTGTCAGGCGTAGAGGTCCAAAAAGAACTTCCTTTCCAAAACGAACTCTTTCCATCCAGTTGTCTTTTCCGGTCCATTGAAATCTCAGCGTGTTCTTCAGTCCAGCGGCCGCTGACTGACGTGGCCGACGACGACATCGCACCACCTTGAGGATCCCTTGGGTACTGCACTCGATCTTTATCTTGATCTTAGCCAAAAGGCAGAGAAGCTATACCGCAATGCTTTCGAAAGGCGACGTTCTCGGACACGTCGAATTCGATTACACCAAAATGAGCTCTGTAAACTTTCCGCCAAATATCAAAGATTATGCATTTTTTAAATCGTGGCATAGATTTGATCAACGTCGGGAGTAACCACTTGACTGATACAAAGTTACAAATTGGTAGGTTCAAAGTCACGTGGGTCAACCGCCCTCCAATCGGAAATGAGATAGTGTTACATTAAAACCAAATTAACAGATAAATTGGAATAATATATCACGGGTGGGGGGAAACAATTTGGAGATAATAATATTAACATAACATTTGATCTTGTATCAAATATCTCTGGTATCATTGCTGCCACAACGGAACAGAAGCAGTTGTCCACTTGGTGGCGCCAGAGTTCCACCGACCGTCGCTTTACCAAGCTGTCCTGTGTGGTGCACGAAACTGCGTTTGAATGCTGAACCACTTGACTTCAATACAAATGATGTGAACAATAAAAATAGTCTATGTATTTTTTTTATATCTGTCTGTAAAGCCTTGTATGATATGGCCATTGTGAGGAAGCCTTCATAAAGTTGCCCTCCTAAATTACTAGAGACCAAACTTCAACGACGGCACTGGACTGCAGGAACGGTCTTGGCGTATGGTCCTAGCTGCCTAAATGTGTCCTCCACATAATAAACTGTACAAACATGGCACTTTTGAGGCTTACTTTTACAATTAAGCTTACTCGGTCACTACAAGAAATGTCATATCATGGTCATAAAACGCCATTAGGCGTGCACTCACTGTATATAGACTTTGTTTTTCCCCTACTCTATTATTGACTATGTTTTGTTTATTCCATGTGGAACTCTGTGTTGTTGTATGTGTCGAATTGCTATGCTTTATCTTGGCCAGGTCGCAGTGGAAAATGATAACTTGTTCTCAACTAGCCTACCTGGTTAAATAAAGGTGAGGGAAAAGAAGAAAATACTGTATCTGTAAGTTATTTGGTTGGTGTCTTGTGAATCAACCTGTATGTGCATTAGGGTTGAATATTATCCCAGTGTCTTACAAATGTTCCATCCCGAGGATAAATCACTTTTCTCCCGGGTAACCCGTTATTAACCGAGAATAAATATGTTTTCTCTGGGGTATTACCAGCCAGGAAACCAAAAGTGACAATCAAAAGCATATAAATATCTGGATTTGATTAGAGCTTTGATCAGCATGAAAATTCAAACCTGATGCTACCGGAGCCTGATGAGACATATATTAACCACATTTAATGAGCCAAAGCCCAAATGATTGTGCTGTTATCCAATAGACCACATATATGATAGAGGCACATTACGCAAGACAGAAAAACATAAAAGCGCATAGATGAAGCTAGCTATATGCTCTCTTGGGTAAATAAATGAAACTAGTCAGTAGGCTAATCTGTTTAAGTGTGAACTCTGTGTTCGTATACCATATTAACCACTCTCCATTTGTGAACTCTGTGTACGTGTGTCTTATTATCCTCTCAGGGTTTTGTGTATAATATGATAGCATCTAATAGAGCATCAATCTGCCTTTGGTTCAACTGGAACAAATGTTGATGAATAAGTCCAGTGGCCTGACTGTTGGTAATTCTGCAATGATGGACAGTATTCCATCTCGGTGGTTGGACTGAAGAGACACACTGACTGTACTCTGTCTGTCCGTGTCCGTCTGTCCCCAGTCTGTCCGTGTCCGTCTGTCCCCAGTCTGTCCGTGTCCGTCTGTCCCCAGTCTGTCCGTGTCCGTCTGTCCCCAGTCTGTCCGTGTCCGTCTGTCCCCAGTCTGTCCGTGTCCGTCTGCCCCCCGTCTGTCCGTGTCCGTCTGCCCCCCGTCTGTCCGTGTCCGTCTGTCCCCAGTCTGTCCGTGTCCGTCTGTCCCCAGTCTGTCCGTGTCCGTCTGTCCCCAGTCTGTCTGTCCCCAGTCTGTCCGTGTCCGTCTGTCCCCAGTCTGTCAGTCTTACTGCCATGTGAGGAAGGCTGTCAATTCGTCCCTTGCATGCATTGAGTGAATCCATGCATAGCATGCAAAGACTGTGCACTGAATGAGGGGAAGAGTTCAAACCACCAGGACCACAAGCCTGTGTCTGACTGACCCCTGAACCTGGTGACCTTGCTGCCTGCCCAATGGGGAGACACACTAACTTTGGGTGCCGGAGAAGTTGCGGCCTGCAATAGTACATCCAGGTCCATATGGAGCAGGTTAATAACCCCTGCTGGGGCCCAAACACTGCCACACACACACACGGAAGATAAGCACTGGGATTACTGGGACATTTTACTGGGAAGGCCCTGGAGATGACTGGTGTGGTGTTGTAACCAGTTGTAATAGTTGCAGAGATATGGATAGGCAGGTGAAAAAGTAGGTGGAGGATGGATGAGGAGGGTGAGGGACTGACCAGAGAATGAAAGGAGGTGAGATCATCAGAAAGGGGTAGCTGGAGTGGACGGATGGATGGAGAAAAAATAAAGAAAGGGCAAGCCGAAAACAAGGGGGAAGAGGAGGTGGGAGACCAGACCATCCCTAGGCTAGAACCTATGAGCCGTCTGAGTTGACACTGAGGGTATGATGTTGATGGAAGCATGAGGGGACATTATGACATCATCTGACCTGCGGCTGTGACGGAGTGGTTGCCTGTGACGGTGCGGTTGCCTGTGACGGTGCGGTTGTGTTAGCGTCGGGAACCAGTGCGTCGCCATCGAACGAGATTATGTCCTGTTGCGTGTCTGGAGCTGGAGTCAACGAGGGGCTGGGGCTGGGGGGCGGGCGTACAGGGGCGGGTCCAGGGGGTGCCGGCCTCATCTGGAGGGTCCACGGAAGTATGTACACACATGCAACAGTAGTGAGGGAGACACAGCACACAGGTTAGTAAAACACACTAGTAATAGTAGGTTACTGTTACCTAGGCCGGTATCCAATCCAAGGCGTGTCATGGAGCAGCGCTCTGGACAGACGACAAGGCAATTTCCCTGACATTCCTGGAGATTGTGTTTACTGTAAACGCTGCGCATGTTGCCTCAAGCGTAAATTACCTTTAGAAATCAAGTGCAATGCGATGCTCTATAACGCGCCATGGATTGGATCCAGCCGTAGTCTGTAAGGCAATGTGCTGCTTTATAACGCACCATGGATTGAATCCAGTCCTAGTCTGTAAGTGGTGTCTATGAGGCTTCCTTCTATGTTAGAAAAGCACATGTCTATCAAACCAATGAAGAGAAACTCTCTATTCAACATGCTCTGGGTTAGTTTCATCTCTCGCTTTGAGAGTTTTCCTGAAGAGAATGTTGGCGACTGTGTGTGTGCTCGCAATTGTACCGTCCTCTCCTTTTTCCACCCTCTTGACCTTAAACCTTAAAAACAGACCCTAAACTCAAGATTTCCCCCACACGTTTCTGACCCACGCTTCTGAAAATGACACACAAACCCCAGTCACTCAAGACAAACACAGAGACAGTCAGACACATTACAGCCCCTGTATGAGGGAACCTTACCTTGGGTGCAGCGTCTGGGGTAACGCTGTGGTTGGCGGCGGCTGCCTCACTGGGAACGAAAGAGAAAGGGAGAATTACTGACTGACTCCCGTGTCATGCCATGATGAAGATGTCCTGGTTGTGTTCAGTAGAGAGAGAACATTTTACTGTATTTATTGTTCTAGGAAGGAGAAAGTAGAAAATAAAGAGGGCAGAGGAGAGAATGAGAGAGGGGGCAGAGGAGAGAGAGAGAACGAGAGAGGGGGCAGAGGAGAGAGAGAGAACGAGAGAGGGGGCAGAGGAGAGAGAGAGAACGAGAGAGGGGGCAGAGGAGAGAGAGAGAACGAGAGAGGGGGCAGAGGAGAGAGAGAGAACGAGAGGGGGCAGAGGAGGAGAGGGGGAAGAGGAGGAGAGAGAATGATAGGGGGAAGAGGAGGAGAGAGGGAAGAGGAGGAGAGAGAACGAAAGTGGGGACAATGACCTCAGTTGTGTTGGAGCAACGTGTGGGCGGTTCACTAAGATGATAGTACAACGGGCTAAGATGTAGCAGCTTATCAGTTTCAGTCATCCCCAGTGGTGAAGGTCTGACTATCTGGTGGCGGCCACCCCGATTAGTTTTTTTAGCACACACTGTCCCCCTGTATCACCATGGGAAAGCAGAACAGGGTCAACTGGTGTGCGTAAGAGAAAACATTTTGAAACTGAGTGAAATGCGTTGGTACAACCATTGAACTTGTCTGATAAGAACACAGACGTTCGTTATTTTTGTTGCAAAACATTTTGTTACAGTGTGCCCTACTGAACACAACCTAGATGTATTTGTGTGTAGTCAACAGTCTGCACCATCCACCAAGACCACAAGTTGGGAGAAGGGGGTTGAGAAGTATATTTAATGATCTGTGTGTACAGCCTCATTTTAGCAGGGAGAATGAGCATATGCCAAACAAACCATTCTTTATTAATAATATATAACAAGACCGTGCGTAGTACTCCACAAATACACAGCTCAGAGCAAAAACTATTTGGGGACGTTGCTGCGGCATGAGACACCAACTCACAACACAAGGCTTCCTCAAGCGTCATGCTGCGGTCATGCAGAGGAGTACCTGACCTGAAACACACGGACACTGAGAACTAGAGGAACACCCATGAATGTCCATGCACACAGCAGAACTCCATGCACTACTTGGACAACTAAAGGTCTGTATATATCCTGTGTTGAGTCCTCCAACCCTTTATTCTCACTCAGTATCTAACTGCACCATGCAGAAAGACTAGTGCTGTGCAATTAACCAAAATGCCAGTTATTTTTTGTTTTTTTAAACAACAAATTCACCAACTTCAGTTCAATTATTTGAATTCCATTTCTACTAGTGCGCACATAGTGCTGCCGAACTGTGTGATGTTGTAGTTTCCATCAAGCTCTTTAGAAACCAGATCATGCTGAACTGTGCGATGTAGTAGGGAGTTGTAGTTTCCAACAAGTCCTTTATTCTCAGTCAGTATCTAACTGCACCATGCAGAAGGACACACACAGGCACATATAAACTGTCACACTAGTCACTCCCAGTCAGGTCCATTACCTCTTCTTGGGTCCAGGCTTCCAGTCTTTACCTGCCTTTCTGTAGGGGGGGGGTGGGGTGTAATTTACTCTACAGTATTCTATATTCAGCCAGTCATTTCACTTCCTCACTAGAATGTGTAAGCACAGGGTTGGATAGGTTACTTTCTAAATGTAATCTGTTACAGTTACTAGTTACCTGTCCAAAAGTGTAATTAGTAACAGAACTTTTGGATTACCCAAACTCAGTAACGTAATCTGATTACATTCCGTTACTTTTAGATTTAATTTCCCCTTAAGAGGCATTAGAAGAAGACAAACATGGATGTTGCCAACTGAACAACATCGATTGCAGGATAAATCAATGTTAAAATTAACATAGCTGGACATATTTGGATGTTACATTTTACTTGACGGGTTGGTTATGTAGGCTTCTTCTAACCCATCGCTTTCTACTACATATAATAATAAGATTAAATTATATCCTTACATTATAAACCAAATTCTATCAGAATTCCAGTCATTCCAATAAATGTTATACCTCTTGATCGCAAAGAATAGGACTTGGAAATATGGAAGTATAGATTAGCCAAATTGTTTTATCTGAGCACCAAAACTAAGGACTTATTAGCCAGCCATACTCTGTTGTCATGAAGGACTGATTGGGCTCATTGATTCGAGTTGAAAAATAATGCTGCGCTCATGGAATGGCATGCTTTGATCAATAATAAGTGATATCCGTATCAAATTACACTACACCACTGCTGTCCTCCTTACCTCCAAGTGTTTATTCATGTTGGATAATCTTTGGATGCCAACAGCAGTCACACCACTGGAAGACATAGCTTGGACTGTAGCCTACAAAAGCCTATTCCTGCTCTTTCCCCGCAATCCATCAAACACATTCGGTGTGTCGTCATGTAATCTGTTACTGCCCAACCCTGTGTATGCATTGCATTGGACCTCATTTCTCTAGAATTACCATAAAGTTCCTAAAAGGTGCACCAGACATAGGTAGATTTTACAGGTACATATAACAGTGGGGCAAAGTAGACAGGTACGCCATAGATGAACACTATCATATGTACAATACTCCACTGGTATTCGCAACACATTGGTATTATGTCAAGTCTCACTCACTTGGCCAGCCTCTGCTCATCCAGTTTGGTCATGACATCATTCAGGTCCTGGTTCAGCTGCAAACAGAAAGATTGGAGGAAGTCAATTAATCAGTCTAGACATGTATTATCAATCAGTCCCATGTACTGACGGTAGGTACCCAGCTCTCCCTCTCACCTTTCCCATGTCTTTGTGGAACCTCTGCTGATATCCAGCCATACTCTGGAATGTGTTAACATAGAAGCCAACACGACTAGAGAGGAGAGAGGAGAGAGAGAGAGAGGACGTGTTAACATGGTGGCTGGCAACACTGTGTGTATGTATGTGTGTCTGACTGTCTGTGATGACATGTGGAAGAGAGAACGTGATAACAGTGGTTGTAAGTGGGTTGCTCTTTAGAAAGACAGAGGGAAGGAGATTGTCAGCCTGGTAGCATCAGTGAGAGGGTGGAGAGGTCTCACCTGTTCCACAGCTGTGGAAGCTCATCCTGCAGATCTACGTTGATCTCCTCAAATACTTTCTGAGCTCTCCCTAACTCCTCCTCTGCCTGTACAGACACCATGACACATCCACAGAGGTTAAACAATGTCAGTATATGCCTGTACAGACACCATGACACATCCACAGAGGTTAAACAATGTTAGTATATGCCTGTACAGACACCATCACACATCCACAGAGGTTAAACAATGTTAGTATATGCCTGTACAGACACCATCACACATCCAGAGGTTGAACAATTCTACAGTACCATGTTTGTTAGTATATGTTAGTCAAAAGAAAGCGCATTATCTACAATCAAACTAAAGAATGACATGGAATGCAGACAGAATGTTAGGGCATGGTGGCATAGAATATAGAATTAGAACTCAGAATGGGTGAATGACAAGTGAGTGTTGAAGGCATGGCGGGGGGTCAGGGCGAACTGTGACCGGGGTGAGAGGGTGAGTTAGTTAGACATCAGTCACCTGGTTTCTGGTCAGGTTAGTTTGGGCTATTTGATGAGCTGACAGAATCCCCTGGGCCCAACCTGGGGCAGCCTTCTCCACAAGAGACATCGGCTAGCCATGCAGACAGACGGACAGAGCGAAAGAGCGAGAGAGAGAAGCAAGACAAATAGTTTGACAGGCAGGTTAGCATTAAGACAGGCAGGTTTGAGAGAGTTTTGAAATAGGGCAAGAGTATTTCCATATTGTACATTAACACCCAATCAAACACACACACATGAAAAACAGGTTAATGAGACTTTTTTCCCCCAGTAGGTTGATTGGTTGCTTATTTCAACTGGTATAGCCTAAGCCCATGGGAGCATGTGGCAAGCATAGCAAAACGTGCCTCGCCAAAATTGCAATGCAGAATGTTGCTTACTGACATCAGACATCATAATGTGGGTATTTTTATTATCTTTGTTAAGGCCTTTATAGAGTCATGACTGAGTCACATTATAGAGCTGACCTGAACTGGCCTGGATATTTTCTCTTTACATTGTTCTGTTCTTTCCAAGAAGGTTCCAGAAATGCTGGTCCTCTGTAGTTGGTAGAGCATGGTGCTTGCAACGCCAGGATAGTGAGTTTGATTCCCGGGACCACCCGTACGTAACATGTAGGCATCCATGACTAAGTTGCTTTGGATAAAAGCATCTGATAAATGGCATGTATTATTTGTTATTTTAAACGATGGCGGATGCAAAACCAGGCCATCCCAGTACAGCTGGCTCAGCTTGGTTTGGCTCAGCAGTGTGATACCATAATGAACCCAGGAAACGATGCAGCGGGCGGCCATCTTACCTTGGCGATCTTGGCCTGGTCCTGCTTCTTGCCCTTCTGTAGGGAGCCAAAGTGATGCCTCGCACTGTCGTAGTCGGTCATCTTCCTGTCCCGCTTAGCGATGCGTGCCTGGTCAGAGACACCAGACAAACATACCCACAGAGTCACTGATAGATAGAAGGCTGCAGCTTCTTGAGAACCAATCAAGATCCATTTAAAACCAGGATCGCTGAAACGTTAAAGATTGCGCACCAGAAATGTAAAGGTGATTTCCTATTGAGCAGACATATGCAGCGTTCACGGTGAATGCAGTCTCCGCAAACAGAGGAACATCACCATTACATTTTAATCAGCTGTAACTCTGAACTTCCACCATATAGGTTGTATAGAGCCCTCGGTACCAGTATATGTAGTCTGTTCTGTTAGAGCCCTCGGTACCAGTATGTGTAGTCTGTTCTGTTCGAGCCCTCAGTACCAGTATGCGTAGTCTGTTCTTTTAGAGCCCTCTGTACCAGTACATGTAGTCTGTTCTGTTAGAGCCCTCGGTACCAGTATGTGTACTCTGTTCTATTTGTTAATGTTGTGAAAAATCAATCAAAATGTTATAAAAACGTTTTTATTTATTTATTATGGAGTTTCATTTTTCTCAAAATGGCCAAACACACACCGAGCACCTGACTGCAGTGACACACACCTTAATGTCAGGGAACTGGGCCAGATAGGTATCCATGGCGATCATGGAATTGTCCACAAGCTTGTCGTGGTAATCTGACCACAGGATGTCTGTCTCCTACAATACACACAGCAGAGTCAAACAATACACTCACAAATGCAAACACTCACGCATACACCCACCCCCACCCCAATAACAGCTCCACTAACAGTGCAGTTCAGAGCTAGTCTGAAACTAGCGCCATGTCTTCTAGCTATAGATCTAGTGTAGGCCACAGCTATTCCCACTAGTCCTCATTCATCACCAGTCTATACAGTCATGAATGAGCTGTCCTTTACCTCCATGCAATAGTCCATCTCCTTCTCTATCATCTCCTACAGACGGAAGGATGGAGAGATGGAGGGAAAGAGACATGCAGTGAGAGAGAGAGGAGTATGTGTTGCATTGAGAAGTGAATGTGACAGTGATGAAATGGAGGGAGGAAACTAGACACTGGTTCCCTTTTCTATTCTCTTTTTACTCAAACAACCAATAGAATTGATCTGAAGTTCTCGTGTTCTTTTCTGCATTTTCAATTATACATTTAATTCAACCTGTGAAGTTTTGTACACCTCTTTCACAGAGGAACAGGTAGTCTTTCATCCTGAATTCCCATAGATCACACACACACACCAACCGTACTAGTCTCTCTCACCTCTGCGATGGTATCCACATCCTCCTTGCCAAACCACTCTGGCTCGTACATATCCGCCAGACAGTCCTGCAGACGCTTGGACGCATCATGCATGGCTGAGGATCACAGGGACAGACAGGACAGACCAAAAACTGAAATGAAACTGGGCCAATGACAGGAAGAGGTCTGAGTGTATTAATGTGTGTGAACACTACAACTGTGTCACTCCAAAATAGACAAGATAGAAACTGACAGATATTACTGTAAAACCTAATAATAAGTTACAGGAAACCTGCAAACACACACACACACAGTTGTAGTGTACAAACACACTCACAGACAGACATGCTTCTTACTTTGAACTGCTGCCAGGTAGGCCCTCAAGTCTTTCTGCAGTTTGGTGCCCTCGGCCTGGAAAATACAACAATGGGTTGGACTGGGATTGTGAGCATGATGCCATTTTCACATTACTGAACCAAACGGTACTATGCTGCCCTGGTTACACAAACAACAAAGACTATCTTAACCAGCCCAGTACGGTTCAGGTCAGTCATGGATCCGTTTGTGTGTGTGTGTGTGTGTGTGTGTGTGTGTGTGTGTGTGTGTGTGTGTGTGTGTGTGTGTGTGTGTGTGTGTGTGTGTGTGTGTGTGTGTGGGCTGGGAACATTGGGACACAACAGTGGGTTCACCATCTCAATGAGAGAGTTGGAAGAGTCGGGACTCTCACCATCTGCTTGTTGAAGTTAGCCACGCCCTCCTCGAACGCTGTGTCCCTGGTCTCATCAGCTTTACCCAGCTTCTGAAGGACCTGACAGAAAGACAAAACATTCCTGGGTGAATACATGACCACTACAGGGCTACTGCAGGACCTGGGAGAGCACCGTCAATAATCATACACAGTAATACTTTACTTAAAGAGACCCTAGTCTTAAATGGCGATTCCCTGCTTAAATAAAAGGTCAAATAATATATCTACTGACCTACAAAAATGAATGATATCTTTCCAATTGATTTGGAGGAACGATATATAACTGGTAATACACTTGTCTATTTTTAGGCAGGCTGTCAAAGCCATGTGTCTCCTCTGTCTCTGGCAGAGACCAGCTGACAAGCACACCAAAGGCTCTGTGTGTCCATCTCCTAGTTCAACATGGAGAACTTTGAAGCGTTAAGCTGTTCAACTCTGACTCTCTCTGGTGGAATTTTCTAAATGACACTAAATATTGTATACTACCCTGATTAAGCACATATCAGTTTCAAAACAGGGCTTGTGCAATGTCATTTTTCGTCTCACAGGAAAATAATTCATTTGTGGAGGGGGTTACTGTAGCCTTGTTCACATTGGCAGTTTGAAGTTACTCAAATCCATTTTTTTGCATATCTGATTTGAATCTGTTATTTTTCCTCCAGTCTGAACAGCCAAAAGCCACATTGAATCTGAAACTTCAAGCCACATTTCAAACCAACTTCGTAGGCCATGCGACTTGTCTTGAACGGTCAAATCAGATTTATTTTCCCTCACATGGCTTTCAGATTTATTTGGCATATCTTGTTGCTTGCTAGCTACTCTGTTGACAGTTTGACAAGAACATGAAGTGGAAGCTAACTAGCTTGTTAACTGTTTACAAACAAATTAATGTGCTAGAAAGATCTGACTGCTGTGGCTAGCCAAAAAGCACTTGTTTTGAAAGTTTGATTATCTTATCCTTTGAGGTTTTAAAAGTGTTCTTCCTCTATGAATTTGAACATTTAAAACAACAGGGAGGCATTGTTGTCACCTTAGCTTGTTGCATAACTTCTGAGTGATAGGAAGCACGAGCACCACCAATCAGCCTACACCACTGTGCACACACCTTTCGTTACTATGACAACTAGCATAGCCATGTCAACAAATAACTGCTCTCTGAAAACAAACAAATCTGATTTGGTCACTTGCTGTTTGGACAGTCAGTATTCCAAAACAGATTTGAAAAACAAAACCGATTTCAGCATTAAGGCCTGCAGTGTGAACAAGGATTTAGTGTCTTCTGTTCAGGGTCAGTTTCCCAAACCCAGATTGAGCATAGTCCTTCACTAAAAAGCATTCAAGGGAAAATTTCCATTGAAAGTCCAGGATTCTGAGAAACTGAAACCTTAAAAAGTTTCACTTCTGTATTCTTTAACATTATAACCTCTGACTCATTCAAACAATAGAAGACAAAAACAGCAGACATCAGCTTTTAGAAGAGCTTTCATCATTAAAAGGAAGAGGGGGAAAGAGGAGAAGAATAGAAAAGTATGCATTACATTGAAGTGAAAAGGAGGGAGCGATATGGCAATGAAGAGCTGATGACTTGGGGAGCGATAGGGCAATGAAGAGCTGATGACTAGGGGAGCGATAGGGCAATGAAGAGCTGATGACTAGGGGAGCGATAGGGCAATGAAGAGCTGATGACTTGGGGAGCGATGGGGCAATGAAGAGCTGATGACTTGGGGAGCGATGGGGCAATGAAGAGCTGATGACTTGGGGAGCGATGGGGCAATGAAGAGCTGATGACTTGGGGAGCGATGGGGCAATGAAGAGCTGATGACTTGGGGAGCGATGGGGCAATGAAGAGCTGATGACTTGGGGAGCGATGGGGCAATGAAGAGCTGATGACTTGGGGAGCGATAGGGCAATGAAGAGCTGATGACTTGGGGAGCGATAGGGCAATGAAGAGCTGATGACTTGGGGAGCGATAGGGCAATGAAGAGCTGATGACTTGGGGAGCGATAGGGCAATGAAGAGCTGAATGTACAAATGTAGAGGTTAGAGGGCAGTGAAAGGAAATAGAGTAAAATATGCAAGGTAAAGGAAGAAAAAGAAAGTCCCCTCATCCAGCTGATCCTGGGGCTGAGTTCACTAACACACTGAATGAAGTCTCAGGACCAGAACAACTAATCAATCAGAATAAACCAAATTACAACAGTCAAAACAAAACTACATTACCTATTGGGAAACACAAGCATAAAGCAAAATGCAGTGTTATATGGCCCTAAAATAGAGAGTACACCATGGAAAACTATTTGACCATGGTTACTGATCGAACATTTTGAAAAACACAACAATAAAGCCTTGTGTCCTATTTTTTGTATTTGCTTCGTGCTGTTGATGTTAGTTGCACTTGATTCAGCAGCCGTAGCGCCGGGAAGGCAAAGTGTTCCCATTTTTAACCATTTCATGTCTGAAGGTAGAATTCTGCCTAGCAGGCAGGACCAAAGAGTAAATCAAGTGCACCTAAGGTCCAGCACTGGCCAATCAGATAGCTCAGATCACCGTATCTGCAGTTTCCTTGCGCCTCGACTGTAAAAAGAAGCCTCAAACGCACATGAAAGTTGATCATGTGAGATTTTAAACTTTTAAAACCATGACTAGCGAGAACTCAACGAAAACAGCAAAGAGCTGCAGTTTTTAATGAGTAAGTTCGTGTTTAAGTTGTTATTCAGCACTGTCAACACTTTGTTCAACAGGTTTATAAGCCATAAAATGCGCATTTCGTTAAGCTTGCGTTATTATTTGCGGCTTGTCTTTTTTAATATAGAGGAATATTTCACTTTCTCTGGTCATAGGAGTAATATGACTTGGGGCATGAAGCAGAAGTAACGTACAGTTTACACTACTTCCGAATTCGCCAGACGAAGTTCCGCCCCATTCATTTTTAATGGGAGCACGCGGGGTAATGCGCAGGGGATTGTGGGAAGGTTAGCGGCGCGAACCCTGCTAGCAGAGCGATAGAAAAAGTTCAGCTCTACTTTATGCAAATTACACGCGGCCACCGCTGTCGTTGAAAAATCAGGTGAGGAGCAGATGTTTGCTTGAAAGTCTTCCCTTCATGAAACATAGTTCCACCTGTTATTTCCGGGCAAACCAAAAAAAGATGGAGAAAAGCCAAATCGTTGCTGTGTCTGAATTTGCAATCCTATAGGATTTGCTAGAGTACAGAGACAAACTCATAAGGTATGAAGGACAATTGCATAGATTTTTGGTGTTGATGGTGGGTGAAGAGAGATTTGCACAACAATGTTTGTTTGTGCTGCCTGTTAGCTATGAACCTCAAGCAACCTATATCTCAAAACTGTGATCGAAGCCACCATTTGTGAATGTGTTAGGTCAATTCAATTGTGAAATTTGCCCACCAAAGGATAGAAATCACCAGTAACACACATTATAAATGATAAACTAAGAGCCAATTTATGCTTGATCCGTAAATGTGGTCAGAGGCGCCGTACGGATGGTGTGAGGTCAAATCAAGCGCCGCCTCAAATTTAGTAACAATGCAGATGGCTCCGTATAGCTCCGCATTGACATGATTGGTTGACGGTAGGTGGGGGCGGGAGGTCCTGTATAAACACAAACTGACTTCCTTGTTCCTTGACAACTTCTTTCACAACAGCTCTGTACTGCTCTGCGAAGCGCAAGAAGTATAAATGACCTTCTGCAGAGGCCCTATCACCATAAATGGTACACAGCCAATGCAGACGTCGGAATGACCATGCAGCACATTTAAGCATGAATTTCCTATGTAATATGCTACCAATTGGATTATGGTTATGGCTCTTTAATTATACTTGTGTCATGGCATTGATGATTATAACTCACTTCCTGTAAAATACATTGGCCTACATGGACATGAATGGGTACTTTGGGTAAAGGACATTGTGGCTTTGACTTGCAAACATTGTTGTGCAAATCTATCTCACCATCAACATCTCTGCAATCCTCCTCCATGCCATTGACCTTCTGATTTTGTCTCAGTAGTCTAAAATCATTCTCAGAAAATAAAGGTAGAATTACAACGCTCCCCCCAACGCACGACACATTATTTTCCTTTGACATTTTTAATTCGCCCACAAATTGTCAGCTCCTTATTTCCATGTACTGTACCTAGAATCCAAGGGTTGGATTTGCACTAAACAATTTCATATCAGAAACATCATGTAGAACATCTTATGGTTAGCCTCATATACATGACCTAGTGCATCAGTTTAAACTGAGAACATATATAGCTAGTTCATCAATATGCAAATGATGTGCGAGTTTAGCTATTCTCTGCTTCAGATGTATGATGACAAACCCTTGAATAAGTAGGTGTGTCCAAATTTGACTGGTACTGTACCTTGTTATGTCATGCCAATAAAGCAATTTAAAATATAATTTTGAGAGAAAGAGCTGATAACACTTGAAATGTCTCTTTTTTTAAACCTTTTAGTTCAATATCTACTTTTCAATTCTAATAGTTTGTTGATGTTTTGCGTCTTCTCACTTTTGTTTACTTCACTTGCTTTGGCAATGTAAACATGTTTCCCATGGCAATAAAGCCCCTTTGAATTTGAAAGAGAGAGAGGAGTGAAATTGTTGTGGACCTGAGGGAGCGTCAGAGCGAGCTCTTTGGCTCGTCATTGTGTCAACAGAGGATGTTGCCAAGGTCACCAGCTAATCTGGTCAGTTGACTCCTCCCACCACACGGCTATAACTAACCCCAGCCACCTGGCTGCCTAATCCTGGCCCAGGACTGGCCCACACGGGACCAGGGGACTTCCCTTCACTTACACCACAGGGATGATCACCACTTCCTGGACATCACAGTTATGGACCAGGTTCCATTTCACTCCCTAGCCTCTTGCCATAGAGCCTGGTTGTGTCCAGTAGGCACAAAACAGGAAAAATAAACAAACTTTTGAAACATCAAGGTACTATCTGAACTTGTTCAATAGGAAACGCTTGTTGCATTTTTTGCTACGGTGTGCCCTATTGAACACTACCCCTCCCCTGACACTTTGGCTTTATCACTGAAGAAGACCGGGACAGTATTGACAGATCTGAAAAGACTGGGTAGGTATAATCAATCACTGTGTGTCAATGCCGTTGCCTGGTTCTCCCAAAGGCTATGTTGTAGCCGCCGCCATTTTGATTTAGCCTGTCCAATCGTCTCAGATCTGAAAAAACAGAAGAGTAGGGGCAACACCATAGGTGTCAGAAAATGAAAAGGACAGTGGCACTTCCTGATGGCACAGGGCTTTCCTCTCGTCTAGGACACAAGCAACAGTGGCACTTCCTGCACCACAGAATGAATGACAGCGGTGCTTCTTACAGTGAGAAACAGCCTTGTGGGCTGGTTTACTGTAGTGTCTACTGTAGTGGAATAGCAGCCTTGGGGCCTGGTCTACTGTAGTGTCTACTGTAGTGGTACAGCAGCCTTGGGGCCTGGTTTACTGTAGTGTCTACTGTAGTGGTACAGCAACCTTGGGGCCTGGTTTACTGTAGTGTCTACTGTAGTGGTACAGCAGCCTTGGGGCCTGGTCTACTGTAGTGTCTACTGTAGTGGTACAGCAGCCTTGGGGCCTGGTTTACTGTAGTGTCTACTGTAGTGGTACAGCAGCCTTGGGGCCTGGTTTACTGTAGTGTCTACTGTAGTGGTACAGCAGCCTTGGGGCCTGGTCTACTGTAGTGTCTACTGTAGTGGTACAGCAGCCTTGGGGCCTGGTCTACTGTAGTGTCTACTGTAGTGGTACAGCAGCCTTGGGGCCTGGTCTACTGTAGTGTCTACTGTAGTGGTACAGCAGCCTTGGGGCCTGGTCTACTGTAGTGTCTACTGTAGTGGTACAGCAGCCTTGGGGCCTGGTCTACTGTAGTGTCTACTGTAGTGGTACAGCAGCCTTGGGGCCTGGTCTACTGTAGTGTCTACTGTAGTGGTACAGCAGCCTTGGGGCCTGGTCTACTGTAGTGTCTACTGTAGTGGTACAGCAGCCTTGGGGCCTGGTCTACTGTAGTGTCTACTGTAGTGGTACAGCAGCCTTGGGGCCTGGTCTACTGTAGTGGTGCAGACAGACGTCTTATCTTCTGTGACTGAGGTTAGCCTGACCCAATGCCATCAACACAACCAGATAACTACCAGATGGTTTGTTTGACCTCAGGGATCCTGTGATACCTTTATACAGCGTCATCATCCCCCATATTTAGCCCATGAAAACTACTGTAAAGTTGCCATCTTGGCCAACTGCCATGCTGTCTAACACCATGCCTCTGAGATCAGAAGTTACAACCTTCTGGTGGAAAGTCTAATGGGTGGGTGCAGCAGGAAGAAACTCTATCCATGACCCCCACCATAAGGAGGACTTGAGTCTTAAAGGGATAGTTTACTTTTTGGCCTGAACCGCTAACTGATACAATCAAGTTCCACTAGAATTGCTGCATTCTCCAAATGCTAAAAACATACTAAAGAACCTACAAATAGTTAGCGTGTCTAGGTATGTTGAAAATAATGTACTCTTTAAAAAAATAAATGTTTAACAAGAAGTGAACAATCCCGTTAAACAAGATGAGCAGCAGTCTGTCAGGGGGAGTGCAGTGAGGAAGAGGAAATAGCAGGAAGGGGAGGGGCTGTACAGTAGAAGACTGCCAAGGACTTCAAAGAACTCCGGCAGTGATTAAACACCAGGCATGGGGCCTTACTGTAAGCTGTACAGATAATGAGTCCCGGGAGTACATTTCAGGAGTACATTTCAAGAGTACATTTCGTCACAGACTCTTAGCTCGTAGTTGTCGTGAGTTCGGGGTCTCATTCAACACTGTGAGCGAGTCACTACTTCTGTGGTCAGAAGTTCCATACGTTAAGAGGACGGGGAAGTCCCGAGTTCTATTCTTATACGTTCTAGACTGTCTGCAGCACCTGCTGTGGCAAGGTTGAAACTAAAGGTCCTAAAGCAATGGTATCACTATTTCCAGTGATATTCTCCCTCCCGACAACACCTCAAGTACAGACCAGCACATTCTACTCTCCACGTGTCAACCAAGCCCCCCTGATGTGATGTTCTGACTAACAGAAGATCAAAAAGAAAGTTACACTCATTTCTCCTTGCTGTGGTCTGATTCAACCAACCACCAACCAAGCACCGCAAGACTCATCCAGAGTCTGGATGCCGTTCCATATTCCGTAAGGTTGAACTCTATAGCCTCTAGATCTGTCAGTGTGGTATTCACCACAGGAGTTGTTGACAGGCCAAACTGGATAGAATGTTTTACTGTAGCTGCCCTGAATCAACCAGTTGACTTCACTGACCGAAGGTTGACATTTTAGTCCCCAGGTCAGAGTGCAACAGCCCGACCCCACGTGACGTGCAAAGAGATTATGTCATGCTACTTTCCACCACCAACTACCAGAAGTAACGGAACACACAGAAAAATACACATCACACAGTCTCTCTCTCTCTCCCCCTCACACACCCCATTAGGCCCCTCTCTGGGTCTTAACGAGATTTACCAGGAGCCAAACGGGTTTACTGTGTGTGTGTGTGTGTGTGTGTGTGTGTGTGTGTGTGTGTGTGTGTGTGTGTGTGTGTGTGTGTGAGAGGGGGACTGTATGGGACTGTGTGTGATGTATTTTTCTGTGTACGCTCTCTCCCCTTCCCCCTCTCTCTCAACCCCATCTCTCACACCTCTCCTTCCCCAACTCTCTGTTTCTCCCTCTCTCCTCCCCTTTCTCTCCTTCCCCATCTCCCCTCTACTATATCGCTCTCCTTACCCAGTAGAGGAATCCATGGAGAAGGAATCTCCACTCCAGTGCCATACACACACAGACACACTCCATTAGGCCTCTCTGGGTCTTAAGAGAGAGATTTACCAGGAGCCAAACAGGTTTACTGTGTGTGTGTGCTGCAGAAGTGTATCTTGTGTGTGTGTAAAGGTGTGTTCCTCTCCGTCTGCTCTACTAGGCGTTGACAGAGGCCTGAGACATGCCTGCTGCTGCTGACCGGTGTTCAATTTCAGCCCCCAAAAATAACCCCTCAGGCCTGACTGGGATGCCAGTGCCAACCACCACCCACACACACACCCCTATCTGACACACACACACACACACACTAGATGGAGGCCTATTGCTATTCATAGACACCCCCCAGTCCAGCAGAGAGGTTTTCAGGGCATGGACAGGTGTGCAGGCAGAGCTGTGGTGGAGGGAGGGGGGCAAGCTTTGAGCTTCAGGGACATGAGGGTGGGGTCTGGGCTCTGGGAGGTTTTGTCACTACGTGAATAGCATAGGGTCATAACTGGGGTGGCAGAGGTCAGTGTATTCAAAGTGCAGGGGGTGTCGGACTCCTGAATGAGACAGGGGTGGCTGTCAGGTTTCAAAAGGGCACCACCCCCACATGACCAATCAGACATATCCGGGTTTTCCAGGAGGAATTCTCCTATAATGCTTTACTGCATGGGTCATTATTGGGCTGCTCGTTGTGTCTACCCTCAGAGGGCGCAGGCTGGCATGACATCACTATGACAACCACGATGGGCACCCAGTGACAGCGTCCTCTAGATTTCTCCGCTCCGTCCACTGGTGAAACTTTAGCTCAGTCACTAGGGAGGGGTTAGCCAAAAACTACAAAGTGGAATCTAAATGTGACCACCAGCCATGCAGACAGAGTTACTGGTCAGAGAAGACAGCTGGTGGCAGGGTGAAGGGGTAAGACAGAGGGGGGAAATACATTTCTGTCTTTCTCTAATAGCTGAGCGTTGGATGAGACTTGAAAGTATGGTAACACAAGAATAGTGGCGATGATGTTGAGGAGTGAGATGGTTAATGAGGGTGGGGACAGAAACATATTCAAGTTTTTCAGGTGAGGGTGACAAGGAAGTGATTCAAACGTTGCTTCCCCTCTTCAGAAGCGTCAACTCAGACCGAGCTCATTCCCTATAATAAAACTCCTTTTACTTTTTTGTTTACGTTTTTTGTTTAAGTTATCGATTTCATTCAGGCATTAATTCAATCTCCTGAAATAGCTCTACTGCTGACTTGGGGATGAACTATAATGCCAGAAGACTCCAGGTCAAAGACTCCAGGAGAGTTGGCAAGCACTCTCTCAAACACATGTATGTACTGTATGTATACACATTATCAGACGGACAAACGAACACTGAAGAAAGCCAAGTCACACTCAGCCAGTCTTTTTCCACCCCCCTCCCCATCCTAGGGGCCAAGCATCTATCCATAGATTGTCATTCCAAGCCAAACAGACAGGAGTGGGATTACCATTCCTATAATGAGGACATGACAGGAAGTGACCATGTGGATTTGTAGACAAGCCTGTACTCCAACGGAAACCGAGGTGTCCCACTGTGGTAAACTAGAGCTGAAGAGAAGACGAGGCTAGGTCTGTCTGCTCCATGGTTTATTTCCCCCCTTGCAGTTGACTGAGCTTCCTGTTGTATGCCAGAGTCTGGTGTTGTTATGGTCGTTAATGCCCAAGGGTTTAGGCAAAGAGTCATCCGACTAGACAACATTTCCTGCCTGCTTCACTTGGGAGAAGTTCGGCTTTAGAAAGCAGAACGTCTCGTTAAATGTTATTCTGACACTATCATGTAATTACTCATAATTAATAACCGTGCTCACAATTTCAAAGTTCACTCAGTGAGGACATTTCCAGGACTAGACAAAAGTTTTTTTTAAACTGGTCAAATAAAACAGCAGTTTTAGCAATACCCTACACTTCGCTGCGAGCACTAGATAGGCTAGTCTACATTGTATCATCATACTGTAACAGTGTACAATGTAACACATGCATTGTAAGAAAGTAGTTATTTGGACAGAACAAAGACAACCGGTTAGAAAAATAAGCATGCGTGTGGCTGCAATTTAATTTGTCAGCGCATTCGGCTCTTCCTGCAATAACCCAACCCCCTGCTGCCTGTCAAAACGAACGGGTTAGATTCACAAATGAGGCCGAGAACGCAAATAGAAATAGCGGAGCGGGCTTGACATTTAGATGGAAAGCTGGGTGTAGAACTGGACAGCCACAGTACCCAGTTGAATGCACTCTGTGCGGTTTCAATTGAGAAAAAAACGTAGTGTGAAAGTGGGTAACAGTTCGTCTGTCTACCTGCTTACCTTTTCTTGCGCCCTGCTAAGTCTTTTCTGCATGTTGGTGGCCAGTTTCCCGGTGTTGATCCCTTTCCCCGTTTTTCCCTGCTCCTCAGCCATTTTACCGTTCTTTACTGCTCCGAATCCCCAATAAATAGCTATGCGATGTAAACTGGTGTGCGGAAAGAAAAGGACAGAAGCGGATGCGAGGGACTCCCCAGGACTCGGTTCTGCGTAAAAGCCCTCGATAACGGTGTGGGTAGCGCGTAATTGTAATCCCGATGACTGTTTCTTAAAGGTGCAACACGTGATCTAATCAACTCAGGTAGTTTAACAACATAGTCCCACGTGTAAAAACAAAGAAAAAAGTAACTTTTTGGCGCTGCAAGAAGCGAATTGATGCAGCAAAGATCCGAAAATCGTCCTTCTTGCTCGTCAGTCAATTGATGAGCCTTTGGCCCGTTATGGAGCGATTACATTTCCCCTCTGCTCGTCTATCCTCTTAAAGGCATAGTAGTCAACACTTATTAGCCGACTCGCCAACTGTTATGGATGCAACTGGTGTGTGGGAGTTGCTGCTGCGAATAGACTTCTACTTTATAATTTCATTGAATCATATGAAGTATTTTTAACAGTCTACCATCTATGATTTAAAACAGTTATATAATCTGAGAGAAAGTAGGCCATCTGTAGGCTACATTTTGTTACATGTCATTGTGGCCACAAAATGTAATCGTTAACATATTTGTATTCTGCATCTTGGTTTGAATGGGATTCGCCGATGCAGTGTAGTTAAATTGAGATCATAGAAGCGTATTATCACGTGGAATTCTCTATCACACTCGTACCGTATCATTGTCTACCAGTAGATGGCAGTAAGAGAAAGCTGTGCCAAGACTTAAGAAACAACCATCTTAAATGCTTTCTGAAGCCTTGATATAACTTTTATGGCTTCAGTCTTTAAAGTTGTTGCTTGGGTCCATATCTACAGCAAAGATAGTTACAATGTTGCGATTTCTAATAGGCAACAAAACCAGGAGCATTTCCAAAATATTTAATTTCAAAAATAAATCTTTAAATATCTCATTATACATAATATTAAAATCATAAATATTTCAGACATCGCTTTAATAAAATACAGTAAATGTTGCCTTAAAATATCATACCTCTAGATATGTTCTATTCATGAAGCCTATACTTTCCTTCAGTTGCCAAGCTGCGACACCAGTTGTGTCGTGTTACGGACATCTTACTATGAAGCAATCAAAAAAGATTTAATAAAGAAAATGCTTTAGATTTTCTTCATAATGGTAGCTTGATTTCAATGACACACTTCTCAATGTTAAATAAAACAAACTCTCTCCCCTTTAGAAACTATGGTCTCACGCACAGACACGACAAGGTCCACCTGCCCCATCTGTGTGAAGAGGACACACCCATTTGTATTTTTTCCTCAGGGGTCACAATGATTTGTATATTATGGTGTGAGAGAACACATATTGTCTGTCTGTCCAGATTCATTCATGGCTCAATCTCCTCTCTCCAATGAAATAGGGGTGGTCTGTCGTCAAGCCCCACCCTTTTCCTAAGAGTCCGCCCTCTGCATCAGTGTGCTAGACTCGAGAACAAGGTAAGCCCCGCCCTTTTATAGTCAGGTCCAATGGGGCATCAGTCCAGTGGGTCATCTGGTCTGTATATCTCCCAACCAAGCCAGTTACATTACTTCCTCTTCCCCATCTAAAGTCTCACCTCCCTGGGTCAGCCAGTCCCCAGGGATGGAAGTGTCCAGAGTCCAGCAGCAGACTACCTATCCAGTACAGTAACTGGGAGTACCAGTGAACCCCGGTGTCTCCAAAATGTCCGCCAGCGGAGCCAGTCCAACGGTGCAGCAGGCGGAGCGGGGCGAAGGCCCAGTGGGCGAGGTCATGCCCGTCCACCACCGCGTAGCACGATGCCACCATGCCGTTCACCGACAGCGTCCCATGGCGGGTGAGGGGCGCAAACACGCCCTTGTCCTCCTGCACACTCACCCGGGAGATGCGCGAGAGATGCCCAACGCCTTTTCTCCCCTCCTCCCCCTTTCCAACCCCCTCCCCAGACACTGTGGTTAGCACACACTGTCCCGGCCGCGCGTCGCTGGCGTATACCGTCCTCATACTACCAGGAGTTGGCTCCGCCCCTTCAGAGCAGTTTCCCTTGGATACGAACAGCAGGTGGGCAGCGGTGAGTGACAGGCTAACCCCGCCTTCTGTCCCAATGGTGTAGAATTCCTTCCGGGTTGCGGGGTCGCGGTCCAGGAAGGTGAGGACCTCGCTGTAAACGAGCTCTCCGCTGCCGTCGCTCCCTGAAGAGGCGAGGACTCGCTCACCCGGCTGCAGGTCCTGGATCAACCTTTGACCCCCGTCCTCTAGGGTCACCCACGCCCCTCCCGGAAAACACCCCCCTGATTTAGCGGCAACGGAGTGCTCTGAGAGAGAGAGAGAGAGAGAGAGATTGTGAAACAATGCATTCTGTGAGGTGGGTAGGTACACAGTAAGTCTACGCATAGCAAATATATTCCACCCTTTAAATAAATATTAGCGTCTTTATTTCTGTCTACTCCACAGAAAAGAACAAAAGCTGGCTGAAAGATTAAAGCATCTGTTTGTGTGTGTGTGTGTGTGTGTGCTTCCATCCCTCAGTTTGTGTGTGTGTAAGTCTGTGTTCATTTGTGTTTTAAGGTGCTGAACTTGATGTTGTAAGTTGGGACTGTCTCAAGTCTATCTACACAAATATTTGGGCAAGGTAGGACCAAGGCCAGGTCCAGCCAAGTGATCGGAGAAACAGGAAGTGGAGGTTAATCATCTGTGGACCGAGACAACATAACCTCAAACTCCACATCATCTCCAACATGCCATGTACTTGTTCAGGGGTGAAGTTTCCTCTAGGCACAGGTCTAGGATC
The DNA here is from genome assembly GCF_045679555.1 of Salvelinus alpinus. Lineage (NCBI taxonomy): Eukaryota > Metazoa > Chordata > Actinopteri > Salmoniformes > Salmonidae > Salvelinus > Salvelinus alpinus. The sequence continues at coordinate 67,259,639 of NC_092095.1, read as the reverse complement.
AGCTTCCGTTCCCCCAATCATAAGCTCCATTAGTGGGGAAAATACAAAACTGACCCAAGATCAGCATCTAGGGGCACCTTCTTGGTAAATCATTCTTCTTCTTCTTTGTTCATCTTTCCAGTCCTGAATTTAGTAGGGGTCTGGTTGGGTAGCACTCCCTTGTGAGCTCTTTGTATTGGTGTCAGTTTTTGGGTCCCCCACTCAGTTTTATTTTACCTTTATTTAACTAGGCAAGTCAGTTATGAACAAATACTTATTTTCAATGACGGCCTAGGAACAGCCTTGTTCAGGGGCAGAACCACAGATTTTTACCTTGTCAGCTCAGGGATTCGATCTTGCAACCTTTCGGTTACCAGTCCAACGCTCTAACAGCTAGGCTACCTATCGTCCCGCCCCTCAGTAAGTGTTAGAATGGAGTTTCAAGGAAGCCTTGGTATTATGATGTCACTTGTAGCAGCAGATGAGACTTCTTGGTCTACGAAGAGATGTCTTTCTTGAGTGGTTTTTCTTTTTCACAGTTTGAGGTTTCAGTTGAAAAAATAAAAAAAATGGCGCACGGTGCCGTCTTCTGATCAAGTCAAGGACTGGTGACTCGCAACCCGATCTGGGTAGGAAAGACAGAAGGAACAGAGGAAAAATAAATAAAGAGAGGACAGAGGGAAAATAAATAAAGAGAGGACAGAGGGAAAAGATCATTTCAGGCACCACGTAGTACAAGAGAAGACCGTTTGATCTGTCTCTGCTCTGTTTTGCTCTATTCTGTGTTCTATACCGTTCCCCTGACAACCAAATCAGTCCTGAACAAGGGCCATCGCTTAGCTACACTACTAACGTCTGTGGCTTTATCAATGAGGCTACATTAATGGGAGGAAGAAGAAGCAGAAGAGAGACAAAGTAAACTGAAGCAACGCTGCGTACCAACATATTGCCACAGCATAGCATGCCAGTAACATAAGGGAATAATTTCTAGCAAAAGGGTTGTGAGTGAGTGACCACATAAAGTTGCAGTAGCTACCTCTCCCTTAATGGTGAGTCACTCTACTGATCTAAATGTAAGCTTTAAGCAACAATGGACAGGCCAGGTCATAGATGGGTCAAGAGACAGTTGCGGTGAAGAGGGTTAGAAGGGGTTAGGGAAGAAGCTGAGAAGTCAGTCAGTCACCCAAAGCAGCTGTATGTCCCTCTAGCTGTGACCCCCCACCAAAAAAGCAGGCGTCCGTTTTGATTTGATCCATAGTGACGGTGGCCACTGTTGAAGGGCGTCTTCAAGTGGTTCAGTGTTATGTTTAGTAAGGAATGTAGAGGTGATGCTGTCCCTCCTCTGCTAAGTGTCCAATGTGTGTCCAGTTAAGGTGAAGGCAGTCAAAAACCCTCTCAAATCATTCACTGTGTATCAAATCATTCACTATCCATATTTTCACTAGTATCACGTACCGAGAAAGAGTGAGAGGTTGTTTCTCATTAGTGGCAGTTAGGTGAAACAGACGTCCATGCACAGTGAGTTACTGCTACATCCTCCTCTCTCCTTCCTCCGGTCTCTCTCTGATGCTTGTTCAATCTCCCTTTCGCTCTCCCCTTCAGCCCTCTTTCCCTCCCCTCCTTCCTGCCCCTCTCTCTCCGTCTCTCACCCGACTTCACGCTGCAGTGCACGTGGGCCTTGGACTCGTAGTAGACCCAGTCGAAGCCGGCCTCAACTGCCAGTCGAGCCAACATGGCGTACTTGTTGCGGTCGCGGTCAGAGGTCGTGATGTCGACCGCCCGTCCCTCGTAGTGGAGCGACTCCTCAGAATGGTGGCCGTCCTCGTCCCAGCCCTCTGTGACCCGGAGGCGCACCCCCGGCCACAGGTTCATCACCGAGATGGCCAGAGAGTTCAGCTTGTCCTTGCAGCGCTGCCCGGGTAAAGGGTTAAGGGTCATGGGAGGGAGGAGAGGGAGGAGAGGGAGGGAGGGGAGGGAGGCAAGAGAGACAGGGGTGTTAGAGATGTGGGGTGATACTACATGCGTCAGTGTGTAATCCAAAGTGCATTTATGACAGTTCATGGACTTAAAATGGCTGAAGGATGTGTAATCATTCTATCTCAATGTAGTCCATAGCTCTTTCTCAATGGTCTTTCCTTGATTCCTCATGTCTTCTTTTCTCACCTCCTGCTCAAAAGGCATTGGAGGAGAAGATCAAAAAGTCCAGACACAAGCATTCGAGGACAGCCAATTGAGAAAGAACCCTGGTCCTATAGCTATTCATCAGGCATCCACCCCATCCAACCAATGTAGAAGCCTGGGGCTGTTCAACAAACCAGCCACCCCACCACAGAAGGCCCCCCCCCCCCTGCATCTGGCCAGCAGACAATGCCCCCCTACAGTCTCATCAGCCTGGGTGTTTGCTCTCTGTGGCGAGAGAGGAGGCTGAGAGTCTAAGTTAGGGACCGGAGAAAGGGTGGAGAGGTAGGTGGGATAGGGTGGAGTGGTAGGTTGGGGTGAGGTATTGGGGTAGAGGGGTGGTGTGAAGTTAGAGGGTATTGGACAGGAGGATAGAGGGAGACGTGGGTATGAACAGCCCGCCAATGTAGCTCTCCCCAAACTTGGGTCTGGTGAGGGTGAGCAAATAGAGGGTGAGAGGTCCTATTGAGGACCCTGAGGGTGTTGGACGTTCCCTAGTCACATACACGCCAAGCACACACACACCACACACCACACACACACACACACTTGCCCTCAGATCACCTAAAGCTTAATTTCTCATTATTTTTGTCACCATCTCATTCACAATAGGATACATGACACTACTTTATTGTGATAACTGTGAAAACACAGAGCAGGGGTATTAAAATCTCATCCTATACGAGGTCCGGACTACTGCTGGTTCTCTCTTCTACCTGATAATGAATTGCACTCACCTGGTGTCCCAGGTCTAAATCATTCCCTGATTAGAGGGGAAGAATGGAGAAAAAAGCAACAGAACTGGCTTGGAGGTCCAGATTACAATTTGAGGGACATGTAGACAGTGACATATAGCTTCTGCAGACTGAAAGGGTGGGTTAGGTCACAAGTTTCCCTAAGCCGGTGATATACACAGGCACTTACTGTTTCACCCTGTGTACATTTCTGTTCAGAACACATACAGTGTACATGTCTGGTAGGTGTATTATATATATATATACACACACACATATACACAGTGGTATGTGTATTATATATATATATATATATACACATATAAACTGAGTGTACAATACATTAGGAACACCTATATGTACACAGCGAATTTGGAAGGTATTCAGCCCCTTGACTTTATCCACATTTTGTTACGTTACAGCCTTATTCTAAAATGGATTTGACATGTTTTTCCCTCATTGATCTACACACAATACCCTATAAAACAGAAATACCTTATTGACATAAGTATTCACTCTCTTTGCTATGAGTTGAGCTCAGGTGTATCCGTTTTCCATTGATCATCCTTGAGATGTTTCTACAACTTGATTGGAGTCCCCCTGTGGTAAATTCAATTGATTGGACATGATTTGGGAAGACACACACCTGTCTATATAAGGTCCCACAGTTGACAGTGCATGTCAGAGCAAAAATCAAGCTATGAGTTCGAAGGAATTGTCCGTAGTGCTCCGAGACAGGATTGTGTTGAGGCACAGATCTGGTGAAGGGTACCAAAATATTTCTGCAGCATTGAAGGTCCAAAAGAACACAGTGGCCTCCATCATTCTTAAATTGAAGAATTTTGGAACCACCAAGACTCTTCCTTGAGCTGGCTGCCCAGCCAAACTGAGCAATCGGGGGAGAAGGGGCTTGGTCAGGGAGGTGACCAAGAACCCGATGGTCATTCTGACAGAGCTCCAGAGTTCCTCTGTGGAGATGGGAGAACCTTCCATAAGGACAACCATCTCTGCAGCACTCCACCAATCAGACCTTTATGTTAGAGTGGCAAGATGGAAGCCACTCCTCAGCCCGCTCAGTTTGCCAAAAGACACCTAAAGACTTTCAGACCATGAGAAACAAGATTATCTGGTCTGATGAAACCAAGATTGAACCCAAGCGCATTGTCTGGGAGAAACCTGGCACCATCCCTACGGTGAAGCATGCTCATAGCAGCATCATGCTGTGGGGATGTTTTTCAGCGGCAGGGACTGGGAGACTAGTCAGGATTGAGGGAAAGATGAACAGAGCAAAGTACAGAGAGATCCTTGATGAAAACCTGCTCCAGAGTGCTCAGGACCTCAGATTGGGGCGAAGGTTCACCTTCCAACAGGACAACGACACTAAGCACACAGCCAAGACAACGCAAGGGTGTCTTCGGGACAAGTCTCTGAATGTCCTTGAGTGGCCCAGCCAGAGCCCGGACATGAACTCGTTGTAACATCTCCCGAGAGACCTGAAAATAGCTGTGCAGCGACGCTCCCCATCTAACCTAACAGAGCTTGAGAGGATCTGCAGAGAAGAATGGGAGAAACTCCACAAATACAGGTGTGCCAAGCTTGTAGTGTCATACCCAAGAAGACTCAAGGCTGTAATCGCTGCCAAAGGTGCTTCAACAAAGTACTGAGTAAAGGGTCTGAATACTTATGAAAATGTGATATTTCTGTTTATTTTTATAAATTTGCTTTGTCATTATGTGGTATTGTGTGTAGATTAATGAGGAAAAAACTATTTGATCAATTTTAGAATAAGGCTGTAATGTAACAAAATGTGGAAAAAGTCACCGGGGTCTGAATACTTTCCGAATGCACTGTATACACTACCGTTCAAAAGTTTGGGGGACATAGAAATGTCCTTGTTTTTTAAAGAAAAGCAAATTTTTTGTCCATTAAAATAACATCAAATTGATCAGAAATACAGTGTAGACATTGTTAATGTTGTAAATGAGTATTGTAGCTGGAAACGGCTGATTTTTAATGGAATATCTACATAGGCGTACAGAGGCCCATTATCAGCAACCATCACTTCTGTGTTCCAATGGCACTTTGTGTTAGCTAATCCAAGTTTATCATTTTAAAAGGCTAATTGATCATTAGAAAACCCTTTTGCAATTATGTTAGCACAGCTGAAAATTGTTGTCCTGATTAAAGAAGCAAAATAACTGGCCTTCTTTAGACTAGTTGAGTATCTGGAGCATCAGCATTTGTAGGTTCGATAACAGGCTCAAAATGGCCAAAAACAAAGAACTTTCTTCTGAAACTCATCCGTCTATTCTTGTTCTGAGAAATGAAGGCTATTCCATGCGAGAAATTGCCAAGACACTGAACATCTCGTACAACGCTGTGTACTACTCCCTTCACAGAACATTGCAAACTGGCTCTAACCAGAATAGAAAGAGTGGGGGGCCCCGGTGCACAACTGAGCAAGAGGACAAGTACATTAGAGTGTCTAGTTTGAGAAACAGACGCCTCACATGTCCTCAACTGGCAGCTTCATTAAATAGTACCTTCAAAACACCAGTCTCAACATCAACAGTGAAGAAGCGACTCCGGGACGCTGGCCTTCTAGGCAGAGTTCCTCTGTCCATTGTCTGTGTTCTTTTGCCCATCTTAATCTTTTATTTTTATTGGCCAGTCTGAGATAGGGCTTTTTCTTTGCAATTCTGCCTAGAAGGCCAGCATCCCGGAGTCGCCTCTTCACTGTTGACGTTGAGACTGGTGTTTTGCAGGTACTATTTAATGAAGCTGCCAGTTGAGGACTTGTGAGGTGTCTGTTTCTCAAACTAGACACTCTAATGTACTTGTCCTCTTGCTCAGTTGTGCACCAGGGTATACACATACATACCACACTGAGTGTATAAAACATTAGAAACACCTTCCTAATATTGAGTTTCCCCCCTTTCGCCCTCAGAACAGCCTCAATTTATCGGGCATGGACTCAACAAGGTGTCGAACGGACTGAAGCAGGGATGCTGGCCCATGTTGACTCCAATGCTTCCTTCAGTTGTGTCAAGTTGGCTGGTGGACCACTCTTGATACACACTGGAAGCTGTTGAGCTTTGCAGTTTTGGTATGTAAAGGTATGTAAATCTTTTGTCTTGCCCATTCACCTTCTGAATTTCACACATACACAATCCATGTCTCAAGGCTTAAAAATCGTTATTTAACCTGTCTCCTCCCCTCATCAACACTGATTGAAGTGGATTTAACAAGTGACATCAATTAGTGATCATAGCTTTGGCCTGGATTCACCTAGTCAGTCTGTCAAGGAAGCAGCAGGTGTTCATAATGTTTTGTACACTCAGTGTATGTTTTCTACCGCATGATTTCTATTAAGAGGAGACATAGACAGAGGCACTGCCACTCTAGGCCAACTGCACAGCTAAACTCGGGCTAGATTGGTAGTGGCCCCTATAGGTTACAATAATATTTTGACACTATGCGTCTTTTACGTGTTGCATTTGGATAGGCTTGGGCTATTAGTTTGGCCAATGTTGTATTTCAAAATCTATGTATGGTGTTCTAACTTATTTTTCCATGTCGGTCCTCTCAGGTTCACCGGGATAAGAATAGCTCATTGCAGAGTCGCAATAGATGCCTTTTCACAGAGTGGTGTGGATTTTAACATCTATTTTTTTCTCTGCGGTCGCAGACACGAACTCGAGTCCATAAATCAGTCGATTAATTTTGTTGGTTTTACTTTCAAGGTACAGATCGACGGGGTTTCTGTAGGCGCGGTTTCGCACTGACCACGAGCTACACAAACATTCGATGTCGAGTTGACAACACGTGCCTGTGCAGTGTGCACACCTATGGCTTCAGCCGCTGAACAGTCACGTCTGTATGAGCGCTCCAGTGCCACTCGCGGGCAGGCAAGTCACCACCGCTGATTTAAAAATAAGAGGCGAAAAAATGTGTATAATTAAGGCTTGAATGCATGTGAAGTGTACTATTTTTGCACATGTGTGCTTCAAAAACAAACAGAAAAATAACACAAAATGGTGAAAAACAAACAGGAGGTTGTCTTCTGTGGCAGGCGGCGGCGGTCGCGCTCGGAGCACATAAATTTTGCGCAGGTCAAGTTAAACGCGCAGCCCTGTGTGTTTGTGTGCGCTTGGAGCGAGGTGACAGCTAAAAACCGAGTGAGATCGGGCACTCTATTTCCACGTGGGGGACATAAATGCTCGCCTTTCAGAGGAAGCCCGTGGTCACAAGAGGCAGATATAAATACTTTATTCCTAGGGAATTGAAGTCAAATAAATTCCACTCTCGGAACCACATCAATGAGCGGTCGTAAAAAGTCTGACAGTCCAAAAGGCGACCGTTAACTCTGGCCAGTCAGGCTTAAACGAACTGTAAACATTTGCATATGCACCGAGTCAGGCTCTGACCAAGTAGGCCGATTGGGTGTTTTTCCCCCAAAATTATGTAAAAACAGAGGACATAGTGTTTTAATTACATGCTTCCACTATTCCGTACTTTTATAGAAGGGGTTGCGTTATAGGGTTTGTTGCAGCTGCTCAGCTTTACGCATGCGGCAGCCCCAATTTCAATGAACTCCAAATATCTCATGTGATGCTATTTCAGCTCTGGACGAAAAATGTTGGAACCAACCATCAGACCAGTTATTGGAGCCGCCAGTCCAACTTTTACTGATGTCCTGCGGGTGACCTGATGAGGGACAGACTGGCAAACCTCTCCATATCCCAATAACATTCTGAGTCACCCTCCATATCTATCATGTTGCCAACAATACGCTCTTTGGATTGCGTGACTCAAGCACGTTGTGCAAATACGCACTCTGTAATCAGTGCTGTGCACTGCTCCTGGCCAGGAAACCAAAGTCAATAACACGGCATCGATAAGACAGGTCCACGGGTTTAAAGGCTGAGCAAAGTACAAGAGGTAGGCTTTAGGCAGCTACCCAATCCCACATAAAATTGTCCCAAGTGCAGATATGCGTTTGACATGGCCAGTGAAACATATCACAGTAGGGCTTTACGAATCTAGTCTATCCAGGGTATAGGCTAGTCTTACCTGTGTCATCATCCGGTCTGCACCTGTGTTCTCTTCATCTTTAAAGATGACGTCAGGGTTATAGTTCGGGGTCAGCTCTTTGAAGCGCTCCGAGTTCCGTGTTATTTTCCCCTCATATCGACCACTCGCACCTAGTGTCTTCTCGGCTACGTTAGGGCTGAACTGCTTGTAGGCAAGTGGCGCAAGCTTCCTCGGTGACCTCCTCTTGCCATATCCCCTTCCTGGCCCGCAGCCCTCGCTGACCTGCGAGAGAATCACTGCGCACCCGGCGAGGCACACCACGAGCCTGGGGAGTAGCATTCCACTCACCCACGCCAACGGACACCCCAAAAGGAGGTGACAGAAAAAATGTCACTGATCAATTTAAAACACCTCCTCCCCCTGGTCGCTGCTTATCTGCTTTCACAGGGTACAAGAGGGGGAGGAGGACAGGACAGTTACAAATGAATCACCAAGTCCCCAAAACTCGCCATATCCCGGCGCGCAAAAAGACGCTGCGCTACTGGAGATGTTGTACCGCGCCGGCGTCTTTTAAAACCCCAGGTAAGATCCCCTATAATAAAGTACCGGTGCGTTCAGCTGCTCCTCTCACGGTGAACGTCTCGTCTCCCAGTCCAAGCGGAGACACGCGCATAAATAGGGAAAAATCGTTTATCTTGGCAGACAGGTTCAAAGCTGTTCTCTAGCTGTGAGAAACGTCCCTCAGTCAGACAGGTCCCGGTGCGCAGACTGACTGGGCTTTTTGGGTAGCGGTCAAAGGGTGTCCCCGCAGCGGTTTTCCTGCCACTCGGCTTGGCTCTCAATGCGTGGCCTGTGGTGCAAGACTCTCAGCTCAACTGGAAATGGAAGAGTTCCGAAAGATCAGATGCCGTGGAGGAGACCGCGCCCTGCCAGTCCTGCCCTCTGTCCCGTCCCAGCCTACCTCTCCTCCCATCTGGTCAGCCCGGCCGAGACATTTCACTTTATTACCCACACGCTCGGCTCTTTCTGCTCAACGCCACTGTGCTAGACAAACACCAGCCTACAGCCGTCTAGACTCGCGCACACACCGATACTGTCCTTTGGACCCGTGTGAGTATCTTGAACTCATAACCTGGTGAAAGACGCGCGCGCGCTCCTTCCCCCCCCCCAGAATAGTGTTAATGTGAACAGAATTTAATCGCCCTCAGTAAGAAGCGCGGTAATTGCCGCATGTATGTCCGATTTCACCAAGGGCGACAGTCAGAACATCCAAAACCCGTCAACGACTCCTGTAGCCCCACTGTGGTCACCCCTTTGCTGCTATAACAGCCTCCACTCTTCTGGGAGGGCTTTCTACTAGATGCTGGAACATTGCTGCGGGGATTTGCTTCCATTCAGCCACAAGAGCATTAGTGAGGCCGGGCACTGATGTTAGGTGATTAGACCCGGCTCGCAGTCAGCGTTCCAATTCATCCCAAAGGTGTTCGATGGGGTTGAGGTCAGGGCTCTGTGCAGGCCAGTCAAGTTCTTCCACACCAACCTCGATAAACCATTTCTGTATGAACCTCTTTGTGCACATGGGCATTGTCATACTGAAACAGGAAAGGGCCTTCCCCAAACTGTTGCCACAAAGTTGGAAGCGCGTAATGGTCTAGAATGTCATTGTATGCTGTAGGGTTAAGATTTCCCTTCACTGGAACTAAGGGGCCTAGCCCGAACCATGAAAAACAGCTCCAGACCATTATTCCTCCTCCACCAAACATTACAGTTAGCGCTATGCATTCGGGCAGGTAGCACTGTTCCCGAGTCCAATGGCGGCGAGCTTTACACCCCTCCAGCAGACACTTGGCATTGCGCATGGTGATCTTAGGCTTGTGTGCGGCTGCTCGGCCGTGGAAACCCATTTCATGAAGCTCCCAACAAACAGTTCTAACGTTGCTTCCAGAGGCAGTTTAGAACTCGGTGGTGAGCGTTGCAAATGAGGACAGACGATTTTTACAGCCTACACGCTTCAGCGGTCCTGTTCTGTGAGCTTGTGTGGCCTACCACTTCCGGGCTGAGCTGTTGTTACTCCTAGACATTCTCACTTCACAATAACAGCACTTACAGTTGACCGGGGCAGCTCTAGCAGGGCAGAAATTTGACAAACTGATTTGTTGGAAAGGTGACGGTGCCACGTTGAAAGTCACTGAGCTCTTCAGGAAGGCCATTCTACTGCCAATGTTTGTCTATGGAGATTGCATAGCTGTGTTCTCGATTTCATACCTCCATCAGCAACGGTTGTGGCTGAAATAGCCAAATCCACTAATTTGAAGGGGTGTCCACATACACTGTAACATCCATCTGAGACAATGTGCACTCTTACGTCAGGCATTTAAAACATTTAGTGTCTCCTCTGTAGAGCGACCGACACCTTATTCAGAATGGGATAAATTGATTAGAGGTCGACCGATTAATCAGAATGGCCGATTAATCGGGGCCGATTTCAAGTTTTCATAACAATCGGAAATCGGTATTTTTGGGCGCCGATTTGCCGATTTTATTTATTTTTTTACACCTTTTATTTAATCTTTATTTAACTAGGCAAGTCAGTTAAGAACACATTCTTGTTTTCAATGACGGCCTAGGGGGCAGAACGACAGATTTTTAACCTTGTCAGCTCGGGGGATCCAATCTTGCATTGATTACATTGCACTCCACGAGGGGCCTGCCTATTAGCGAATGCAGTAAGCTGAGGTAAGTTGCTAGCTAGCATTAAACTTATCTTATAAAAAACAATCAATCAATGACTGTCATTGCTCCAATGTGTACTTAACCATAAACATCAATGCCTTTCTTAAAATCAATACACAAGTATATATTTTGAAACCTGCATATTTAGCTAAAAGAAATCCAGGTTAGCAGGCAATATTAACCAGGTGAAATTGTGTAATTTCTCTTGCGTTCATTGCACGCAGAGTCAGGGTATATGCAACAGTTTGGGCCGCCTGGCTCTTTGCAAACTAATTTGCCAGAATTTTACGTAATTATGACAACATTGAAGGTTGTGCAATGTAACAGGAATATTTAGACTCATGGATGCCACCCGTTAGATAAAATACGGAACGGAATAAACGTTTTGTTTTCGAGGTGATAGTTTCCGGATTAGTCAAAGGTATATGGTTTAGAGAGAAATAGTCGACGCGTTATAATTCCTGTAATAACTTGCGGCTGAATTTGAAAGGGGTTCCTTCGTTATTTTACCGTTCATGTCTTCCATAGAGAATGTCTTGATCTACTTCAAATAAGGTCTGTGTTTCGTGCAGGCTTAAACCGCCTCGACGTTTTGATACCCGTGTAAATCTCACTAGGATAAGGTAACGTTTGTCAACATATTTTCATAAATCCACTCTACAATTTTTTTTATCTTCGCTTATATTTAGCCAATATTGATCAGTTACCTTGTCCTATGGATATCTACACAGTTATAAAATTGGCACGGTGATGTAAACCTACACGAAATACAGACCTTATTGTAAGTGAATCTAAAAATATCCTATGGAATAAATGAAGGAACCGCTTTTCAGATTTTGCTAGGTGTCATGGGAATTATGACTCGCACTTTGGTTGTCAATTCTTACCATGCCCATTATTAAAATAGGATTTCCTGCATATAGAAATTAAAGTTTTTGTTTTCAACATTCATCACAGGTAACTTAAACTCTATTTTTATTCAAACAGTTGAGAGTATTTGTCTCCTAAGCAGACTCTTCAGTATCATTGTCACTTCAGAGCTGTGTGCGTGTGTGTATTTATGTATTATATTAATTTAAGTGTTCATTGTTCATTCAGTATTGTTGCAATTGTCATTATTACAAAAATGTGTGTGTGTGTATGATATATACAGTGGGGAGAACAAGTATTTGATACACTGCCGATTTTGCAGGTTTTCCTACTTACAAAGCATGTAGAGGTCTGTAATTTTTATCATAGGTACACTTCAACTGTGAGAGACGGAATGTAAAACAAAAATCCAGAAAATCACATTGTATGATTTTTAAGTAATTAATTTGCATTTTATTGCATGACATAAGTATTTGATCACCTACCAACCAGTAAGAATTCCGGCTCTCACAGACCTGTTAGTTTTTCTTTAAGAAGCCCTCCTGTTCTCCACTCATTACCTGTATTAACTGCACCAGTTTGAACTCGTTACCTGTATAAAAGACACCTGTCCACACACTCAATCCAACAGACTCCAACCTCTCCACAATGGCCAAGACCAGAGAGCTGTGTAAGGACATCAGGGATACAATTGTAGACCTGCACAAGGCAGGGGTGTGCTACAGGACAATAGGCAAGCAGCTTGGTGAGAAGGCAACAACTGTTGGCGCAATTATTAGAAAATGGAAGAAGTTCAAGATGACGGTCAATCATCCTCGGTCTGGGGCTCCATGCAAGATCTCACCTCGTGGGGCATCAATGATCATGAGGAAGGTGAGGGATGAGCCCAGAACTACACGGCAGGACCTGGTCAATGACCTGAAGAGAGCTGGGACCACAGTCTCAAAGAAATTCATTAGTAACACACTACGCCGTCATGGATTAAAATCCTGCAGCGCACGCAAGGTCCCCCTGCTCAAGCCAGCGCATGTCCAGGCCCGTCTGAAGTTTGCCAATGACTATCTGGATGATCCAGAGGAGGAATGGGAGAAGGTCATGTGGTCTGATGAGACAAAAATAGAGCTTTTTGGTCTAAACTCCACTCGCCGTGTTTGGAGGAAGAAGAAGGATGAGTACAACCCCAAGAACACCATCCCAACCGTGAAGCATGGAGGTGGAAACATCATTCTTTGGGGATGCTTTTCTGCAAAGGGGACAGGACGACTGCACCGTATTGAGGGGAGGATGGATGGGGCCATGTATCGCGAGATCTTGGCCAACAACCTCCTTCCCTCAGTAAGAGCATTGAAGATGGGTCGTGGCTGGGTCTTCCAGCATGACAACGACCCGAAACACACAGCCAGGGCAACTAAGGAGTGGCTCCGTAAGAAGCATCTCAAGGTCCTGGAGTGGCCTAGCCAGTCTCCAGACCTGAACCCAATAGAAAATCTTTGGAGGGAGCTGAAAGTCCGTATTGCCCAGCGACAGCCCCAAAACCTGAAGGATCTGGAGAAGGTCTGTATAGAGGAGTGGGCCAAAATCCCTGCTGCAGTGTGTGCAAACCTGGTCAAGAACTACAGGAAACGTATGATCTCTGTAATTGCAAACAAAGGTTTCTGTACCAAATATTAAGTTCTGCTTTTCTGATGTATCAAATACTTATGTCATGCAATAAAATGCTAATTAATTACTTAAAAATCATACAATGTGATTTTCTGGATTTTTGTTTTAGATTCCGTCTCTCACAGTTGAAGTGTACCTATGATAAAAATGACAGACCTCTACATGCTTTGTAAGTAGGAAAACCTGCAAAATCGGCAGTGTATCAAATACTTGTTCTCCCCACTGTATATATATATATTAAATTATTATATATATTTTTTTAAATAAATCGGCCGATTAATCGGTATCGGCTTTTTTTGTCCTCCAATAATCGGTATCGGCATTGAAAAATCATAATCGGTCGACCTCTAAAATTGATATCACAAAACGTATAAATATGCATTCTGACTGAGCTATGACAGTGTTCTAACTGCGTTGTCTTTTGAAAACAAGCCAAGTCGTAGACCAATGATTGAACAGGACTTCATTAGCATTCCAAGCATTCTACAACACCTTGAGTCAATGTCTCATTCTCTCTCGAAAGAAATAAGAATTAATTGCCAACACACTGCCAACCATCCAATAAGGATAAGGCGTCTGGAGCATGCATCAACTAGCCCTGTGGTTGGACTAGACGCAGGCCTGGTACTAGAGCGGGGAAGTCCTGTTCAATAACTAGCCCTGTGGTTGGACTAGACGCAGGCCTGGTACTAGAGCGTGCTCCATTCTGCCCAGAAGTTGAAACGAGTCATTTATGATGTTGCAAATGTGGTGAGAACACAGTCATTGATCCACATCTGAGCCCTAAATTGTCACACTATTTATTTATTATTTAGACAATAAAAAAAAATACACATCCATCAAACAATGAAACAGCCAAGGAAAAACATGTCAAATTATTTCATTTAAAAAAATGGTTTAAAAAAAAGAAATCTCCGTAGATGAGTACTTGAAAAACATGTCACATGAATTAAGGTGGTAGTGCTCATAGACGGCGTCCCAAAAGACACCCCATTCCCTACATAGTGCACTACTTTTGACCGTGTCATTTGGGACGTAGACGCAGACAGTCTCCATAGTGTTCGGTGCCCTACAGGTTCTGAGGTCATCCAAAAAGCCCCTTAGCTTTCTTCTTCTTGGGTCGCGTGGCGGGCCGATCTGCGGCAGCAGCCATGGGAACTGTAGTCTGTGTGGACGGCAACAGACGTGTTAGAAACAAGGTAAGGATATTATGGTTACATTATAGCCTTCACTCTTCAGTCTGAAGGAGAGGGGTCTAGGCTGGGTTACCGTACAGCCCTTAGGCGGCGTTTACACAGGCAGCACAATTCTGATCTTTTGCCCAATTATTGGCAATACAGCTGATCAGATTGCTCAAAATACCAATAAGTGAAGGAGAAAAAAGAAATCACAATTGGGCTGCCTGTGTAAACGCAGCCTTAGTGACATCTGCTGATGTAAAAGGGCTTATCAATAAATCGGATTGATTAATTCATTATTATTGGTAAATCAGAATCATTGCGGAGTTGACCAGACCTGTTCCTCATTAGATATCTTTGAGTCTGTGGTTCTGGCTCGGTCCCCCTGTCCAGTCTGCCTCTTCTCCCCCTGGTCCAGCCCATGGTTTACCTCCTCTCCTGTAGGGAACAAACAAACCACCAATTCACACCTGTAGTGGCCATAATCAGACACTAAAACCCATTTATCACACTATTGAGCCGAGCCAAACCGAGCTGAGCTGGCCTGGCCAAGGCAGCCTTCGTATGAGTTGCAACACATTTATCAACGTTGCAACAAAGGTATCAAACCGCTTGAGACTCCAACTTTCCCACGCCAGTTATTCTGCTAAAAGCAGCACTAGCAGGAGAAGTGAAGTGTTTGGGTGATTGATGTTGTTTAGCTAGATTACAGAAATGTCTGGGACAGAATATAGTACTTCATCCCTCCCCCTAGTGATCTCTTATAGAATGTGTGTGGTGTCTGTGTGAGAGAGAGAGTGTTGGTAGGACATGCGATCATACAGGTCTAAATCTGAGGCCTTGGGCCACAGAGGTGATGGCAAGATGGATGGGATTAGAAAGATCATACGACCAATGAGGAGAGGTCCAGACCTGGGGGCTGTGTGCCGCTGGCGGCGTGGTCAGGGTCACGGGCCTCTGTGGTGGATTCATCCTCTTCGGGGGCGTGTCTCTCAGAGATCTTACGTTTGCGAGCGTTGGTGTTGCCGTAGGACGTGACGGCTGAGCAGAGCTCCTGCAGCTCAGAGTCAAACCCCAGACTGCCCTGCCTCGCACATACCTGTGGCACAGTCTGAGGGAGAGTTAGAGAATGGGAGGGAGAGTGAGAGTGGGAGAGAGAGAGAGAAAATTATGACAAATCCAACTAATGTCAAAACTGTTGGCTATCTTTCCATAAATATAAATTAATATTAATATTTTTCTGCACACTATATTTTGAGGGGATTAAATGAAAGAAAAATAAGAGTACAGGAAGCAGAGGGAAATGACCAGAAATAAACTGTGACCTGAGCAAACACTAAGCTATCAGAGAGAGAGAGAAAGTGAGGGAAAGAAACAGTATGAGAGAACGAGTGAGAGGTGTAGAGAGAAAACTACACTAAATGATTTAGAGAGAATAAATGAATGATATGGAAAGACAATGTCCTGCAGTGAGTGTGTCTGTCAATCAGCCTGCCTGTTGGCCTGCAGCCGTGGCCTGCTTTCCCCGGTCAGTCACATGGTAGAGGTCTGGAGGAGTGACTGAAGTCTTTCCCCGGTCAGTCACATGGTAAAGGTCTGGAGGAGTGACTGAAGTCTTTCCCCGGTCAGTCACATGGTAGAGGTCTGGAGGAGTGACTGAAGTCTTTTGCCGGTCAATCACATGGTAGAGGTCTGGAGGAGTGACTGAAGTCTTTCCCCGGTCAGTCACATGGTAGAGGTCTGGAGGAGTGACTGAAGTCTTTTCCCGGTCAGTCACATGGTAGAGGTCTGGAGGAGTGACTGAAGTCTTTTCCCGGTCAATCACATGGTAGAGGTCTGGAGGAGTGACTGAAGTCTTTCCCTGGTCAGTCACATGGTAGATGTCTGGAGGAGTGACTGAAGGCTGAAGGCCTGATAAGGGTCTAATGAAAGCAGTTTTTCTAGCAGCTCTGGCACAAGGTAGAGACTAGCAAACAGGAACAACACTACAGGAGACAGGAAACAGGAAACCCACTACAGGAGACATGAAACAGGAAACCCACTACAGGAGACAGGAAACAGGAAACCCACTACAGGAGACAGGAAACAGGAAACCCACTACAGGAGACAGGAAACAGGAAACCCACTACAGGAGACAGGAAACAGGAAACCCACTACAGGAGACATGAAACAGGAAACCCACTACAGGAGACATGAAACAGGAAACCCACTACAGGAGACAGGAAACAGGAAACCCACTACAGGAGACATGAAACAGGAAACCCACTACAGGAGACAGGAAACAGGAAACCCACTACAGGAGACATGAAACAGGAAACCCACTACAGGAGACAGGAAACCCACTACAGGAGACAGGAAACCCACTACAGGAGACAGGAAACAGGAAACCCACTACAGGAGACAGGAAACAGGAAACCCACTACAGGAGACAGGAAACAGGAAACCCACTACAGGAGACATGAAACAGGAACAACACTACAGGAGACAGGAAACAGGAAACCCACTACAGGAGACAGGAAACCCACTACAGGAGACATGAAACAGGAAACCCACTACAGGAGACAGGAAACAGGAAACCCACTACAGGAGACAGGAAACAGGAAACCCACTACAGGAGACATGAAACAGGAAACCCACTACAGGAGACATGAAACAGGAAACCCACTACAGGAGACATGAAACAGGAAACCCACTACAGGAGACATGAAACAGGAAACCCACTACAGGAGACATGAAACAGGAAACCCACTACAGGAGACATGAAACAGGAACAACACTACAGGAGACAGGAAACAGGAAACCCACTACAGGAGACAGGAAACAGGAACAACACTACAGGAGACAGGAAACAGGAAACCCACTACAGGAGACAGGAAACAGGAAACCCACTACAGGAGACATGAAACAGGAAACCCACTACAGGAGACATGAAACAGGAACAACACTACAGGAGACAGGAAACAGGAACAACACTACAGGAGACAGGAAACAGGAACAACACTACAGGAGACATGAAACAGGAAACCCACTACAGGAGACAGGAAACAGGAACAACACTACAGGAGACAGGAAACAGGAAACCCACTACAGGAGACATGAAACAGGAAACCCACTACAGGAGACAGGAAACAGGAAACCCACTACAGGAGACAGGAAACAGGAAACCCACTACAGGAGACAGGAAACAGGAAACCCACTACAGGAGACAGGAAACAGGAAACCCACTACAGGAGACAGGAAACAGGAAACCCACTACAGGAGACAGGAAACAGGAAACCCACTACAGGAGACAGGAACAACACTACAGGAGACAGGAAACTTCGGTAGGTCTATATAGGCTGCTGCAACACCGTACTGCACTGTTGTGTGTGTGTGTGTACACAACCAACTCCAAGTCAAGACAGATAACATACTAAACTCATACAGCACGTACACACTATTCATTCTACTCTTTCACTCGCTTTTTTCAGTCAAACGGAGAGGACAAACTCTGAATTAGCTGTTCAAATATTGACCGGGAGAAATTGGTGGTCTCGCACTGCTGTCAGTGAGAGGGGCTCCTAAACATACTTGGTCAGGTTTAGAGGTCTGCATTGATTTATTTTAGTTTTTTGTTTGTTTAAATATCGTAAAAATAAATGTATGCTCTGGTCAGGCTTTAGTTCCCCTTTGGGCACAGAGCAACCAATGTGTGGAGGACCAGCGGCTCCATAGAAAAGGAGCAAAGCCACCCTTCTCTTCTCCGCTCTCCTCCTCACTCTCTCCATCATCTCATTTTCTGTTCCGCACCTTCGTTTACCCCTTCATCTTTCTTTCCACGCAATCTTGCTATCATTCAACCTCTGGTTTTCATCCATTTTATCATTCATGCTGTCTTTTCTCCCACGCTTCTATCAACGTTCTCCCTTTGCCCTGTTCCACACAAACCACTGCATTTCAGTCTAAATAAGTGTTTACTGCATTCAATTCCTGTGACTACATTGCCTTGTGAAATGTGGAAACTTGCTGTTTTCCCATTTTGTTCCAACCTTCTCCTGTAGGACACATTGGAAAACATTTGGCATGCACACCTCTTCTGGCAAATTTGCTAATTTTCTGTCAAGTTGTTTGAGGATCATTGATGGACAGTAATAGTAAAAAAAAAAGGTGAAACCCTTAATGGTGAAACTGCTACGTCTGTTTGTGATGTTTCAACAACAAACAAGTTACTGCAAAGAACACCTATTTTTTAAATTTTTTATCAGACATCATTGCTCACAATATGCACAGCAATATCTTTACCCCGCTGCGCTACGTCGCCTCAGCTCGGCAACAAAACCAATAATGGTGGAGGGGCGGCCAGCGGTGCCGTTTCCCCTTACAACGGATTACATCCAAGTCAGAGCTGTAACTAGGCCACTTGGGACCATCCCTTCAAACCGTCAAGTGTAAAGCATTCTCAAAAGTATGTCCAATGTATTGGGCCTGCGTCTCAGAGTAGAAGTGTTGTTCTAGGATCAGTTTAGCCTTTTAAAGCATAATGAATAAGGGAATGGACCTGATCCTAGATCAGCCCTCCTGGACGATAAACAAATCTTAAAACCATAAAAAGGGAAAGAATGGCATAAAGAGTTAACAAAACAAAGGTCAGTTTAAATAGACTACCGTGGTTCAACCGCCTCTCTACCTCACAGTTAATAATATTCATCTGGAACTTTCCTGTGGCCTCCACCAGACTGAGTGGCCTGCCGCTGTCATAACAGACCAAAGTCCTGCAGTACGGAGACAGGGGAGGAGTTACTGCTTTGGTGAGCTCACCTGTGTTAGGGATTTGGTTGAGGTTAGGGTCAGTTTACCCTCATCGGACTGTCAATGGGATGCACGCCAGTCAAGTTCCTTTAGTTGCGCCCTCACAAATCTGACCCCTGCCCTCTGCAGGGTTGTTAGACTGCTGGCCATCCATACTGGCACCTTAGCCAATCACTGCCCCGCGGCCTGACCAAAGAAAAACAGGGAAGGTGAAAGAAGGGGAGGACAAGTAGAAGGAAGGTGAGGGATGTTGACATTTCCCTCTATTACTAGTGGGTAAACAGCTCTGGGTTTAGCCGGTGTTGTTTTCTGAAATAGAACACAGCCTCTAGGCCGGTGTTGTTTTCTGAAATAGAACACAGCCTCTAGGCCGGTGTTGTTTTCTGAAATAGAACACAGTCTCTAGGCCGGTGTTGTTTTCTGAAATAGAACACAGCCTCTAGGCCGGTGTTGTTTTCTGAAATAGAACACAGCCTCTAGGCCGGTGTTGTTTTCTGAAATAGAACACAGCCTCTAGGCCGGTGTTGTTTTCTGAAATAGAACACAGCCTCTAGGCCGGTGTTGTTTTCTGAAATAGAACACAGTCTCTAGGCCGGTGTTGTTTTCTGAAATAGACCACAGTCTCTAGGCCGGTGTTGAGTAGTGGGGATTGGTGCTGACCAACCTTAATGGAACCCTGGTACAGACTGCTGGGTCCTCACCTGATCTATAGTAAAAACACTGATGCTGTATCCTAAAGTAACCACTAGCCCCTACACCCTAACCCCTACACCCTAGTCAGTAACCACTAACCCCTACACCCTAGTGAGTAACCACTGACACATAGCCCCAACACCCTAGTCAGTAACCACTAACCCCTACACCCTAGTCAGTAACCACTGACCCCTACACCCTAGTCCGTACACCCTAGTCAGTAACCACTAGTCCCTACACCCTAGTCAGTAACCACTAGTCCCTACACCCTAGTCAGTAACCACTAGCCCCTACACCCTAGTCAGTAGCCCCGACACCCTAGTCAGTAGCCACTAACCCCTACACCCTAGTCACTAACCCCTACACCCTAGTCAGTAACCACTGACCCCTACACCCTAGTCCGTACACCCTAGTCAGTAACCACTAGCCCCTACACCCTAGTCAGTAGCCACTAACCACTGACCCCTAGCCCAGACACCCTAGTCAGTAACCACTGACCCCGACACCCTAGTCAGTAACCACTGACCCCTAGTCAGTAACCACTGACCCCTAGCCAGTAACCACTGACCCCTAGCCAGTAACCACTGACCCCTAGCCAGTAACCACTGACCCCTAGCCAGTAACCACTGACCCCTAGCCAGTAACCACTGACCCCTAGCCAGTAACCACTGACCCCTAGCCAGTAACCACTGACCCCTAGCCAGTAACCACTGACCCCTAGCCAGTAACCACTGACCCTTAGCCACTAACCACTGACCCCTAGCCCAGACACCCTAGTCAGTAACCACTGACCCCTAGCCAGTAACCACTGACCCTTAGCCCCGACACCCTAGTCAGTAACCACTAACCCCTAGTCAGTAACCACAGGCCCCGACACCATAGTCAGTAACCTCTGACCCCTAGCCCCGACACCCTAGTCAGTAACCACTAGCCCCGACACCCTAGTCAGTAACCACTAGCCCCGACACCCTAGTCAGTAACCACTAGCCCCGACACCCTAGTCAGTAACCACTAGCCCCGACACCCTAGTCAGTAACCACTAGCCCCGACACCCTAGTCAGTAACCACTAGCCCCGACACCCTAGTCAGTAACCTCTGACCCCTAGCCCCGACACCCTAGTCAGTAACCACTAGCCCCGACACCCTAGTCAGTAACCACTAACACCTAGCCCGACACCCTAGTCAGTAACCACTAACCCCTAGTCAGTAACCACTGGCCCCGACACCCTAGTCAGTAACCACTGACCCCTAGTCAGTAACCACTGACCCCAAGTCAGTAACCACTGACCCCTAGCTCCTGTTGCACTGTTCTACCAGACTAAGATTCTCTGGTCTGATGAAACCAAGATTGAACCCTTTGGCCTGAATGCCAAGCGTCATGTCTGGAGGAAACCAGGCACCGCTTATCAATACCATGCCTTGTCCCTAAAAACAGACACATGGTGAGGTAGAGAAGTAGAAACAGGGAAAGAGGGATACTTAGTCAGTTATACAACTGAATGCCTTCAACTGAAATGCGGCTTCCGCATTTAACCCATACCCCTCTGAAACAGAGGTGCGGGGGCTGCCTTAAATCGACATCCACGACTTCGGCGCCCGGGGAACAGTGGGTTAATTGCCTTGCTCAGGGGCAGAATGACAGATTTTTACCTTGTCAGCTCTAGGATTCGATCCAGCAA
This sequence comes from Salvelinus alpinus, assembly GCF_045679555.1. Lineage (NCBI taxonomy): Eukaryota > Metazoa > Chordata > Actinopteri > Salmoniformes > Salmonidae > Salvelinus > Salvelinus alpinus. The sequence goes on along the minus strand of NC_092095.1, from coordinate 67,238,111 downwards.
CCTTTACGGTTACTGGCCCAACGCTCTAACCACATCAACACCATGCCTTGTCCCTAAAAACAGACATGGTGAGGCAGAGGGGTAGAAACACACATCAACCCCATGCTGTCCCTAGAAACAGACACATAGTGAGGTAGACGGGTAGAAACACACATCAACCCCATGCTGTCCCTAAAAACAGACATAGTGAGGTAGAAGGGTAGAAACACACATCAACCCCATGCTGTCCCTAAAAACAGACACATAGTGAGGTAGAAGGGTAGAAACACACATCAACCCCATGCTGTCCCTAAAAACAGACATGGTGAGGCAGAGAGGTAGAAACACACATCAACCCCATGCTGTCCGTAGAAACAGACACATAGTGAGGTAGAAGGGTAGAAACACACATCAACCCCATGCTGTCCCTAAAAACAGACACATAGTGAGGTAGAAGGGTAGAAACACACATCAACCCCATGCTGTCCCTAAAAACAGACATAGTGAGGTAGAAGGGTAGAAACACACATCAACCCCATGCTGTCCCTAAAAACAGACACATAGTGAGGTAGAAGGGTAGAAACACACATCAACCCCATGCTGTCCCTAAAAACAGACATAGTGAGGTAGAAGGGTAGAAACACACATCAACCCCATGCTGTCCCTAAAAACAGACACATAGTGAGGTAGAAGGGTAGAAACACACATCAACCCCATGCTGTCCCTAAAAACAGACATAGTGAGGTAGAAGGGTAGAAACACACATCAACCCCATGCTGTCCCTAGAAACAGACGCATAGTGAGGTAGAAGGGTAGAAACACACATCAACCCCATGCTGTCCCTAGAAACAGACACATAGTGAGGTAGAAGGGTAGAAACACACATCAACCCCATGCTGTCCCTAAAAACAGACATAGTGAGGTAGAAGGGTAGAAACACACATCAACCCCATGCTGTCCCTAAAAACAGACATAGTGAGGTAGAAGGGTAGAAACACACATCAACCCCATGCTGTCCCTAAAAACAGACACATAGTGAGGTAGAAGGGTAGAAACACACATCAACCCCATGCTGTCCCTAAAAACAGACGCATAGTGAGGTAGAAGGGTAGAAACACACATCAACCCCATGCTGTCCCTAGAAACAGACACATAGTGAGGTAGAAGGGTAGAAACACACATCAACCCCATGCTGTCCCTAGAAACAGACACATAGTGAGGTAGAAGGGTAGAAACACACATCAACCCCATGCTGTCCCTAGAAACAGACAAATAGTGAGGTAGAAGGGTAGAAACACACATCAACCCCATGCTGTCCCTAAAAACAGACACATAGTGAGGTAGAAGGGTAGAAACACACATCAACCCCATGCTGTCCCTAAAAACAGACACATAGTGAGGTAGAAGGGTAGAAACACACATCAACCCCATGCTGTCCCTAAAAACAGACACATAGTGAGGTAGAAGGGTAGAAACACACATCAACCCCATGCTGTCCCTAGAAACAGACACATAGTGAGGTAGAAGGGTAGAAACACACATCAACCCCATGCTGTCCCTAAAAACAGACACATAGTGAGGTAGAAGGGTAGAAACACACATCAACCCCATGCTGTCCCTAAAAACAGACACATAGTGAGGTAGAAGGGTAGAAACACACATCAACCCTATGCTGTCCCTAGAAACAGACACATAGTGAGGTAGAAGGGTAGAAACACACATCAACCCCATGCTGTCCCTAGAAACAGACACATAGTGAGGTAGAAGGGTAGAAACACACATCAACCCCATGCTGTCCCTAGAAACAGACACATAGTGAGGTAGAAGGGTAGAAACACACATCAACCCCATGCTGTCCCTAAAAACAGACACATAGTGAGGTAGAAGGGTAGAAACACACATCAACCCCATGCTGTCCCTAGAAACAGACACATAGTGAGGTAGAAGGGTAGAAACACACATCAACCCCATGCTGTCCCTAGAAACAGACACATAGTGAGGTAGAAGGGTAGAAACACACATCAACCCCATGCTGTCCCTAGAAACAGACACATAGTGAGGTAGAAGGGTAGAAACACACATCAACCCCATGCTGTCCCTAAAAACAGACACATAGTGAGGTAGAAGGGTAGAAATGTAGAAAGCCATCACCGACAGCTGTCCAAGATTCTACATGGTGAATAAGGAAAGACAACCTCTGATCACAGGCTATTACAGGCAACAATGAACACATCGAACTGGCTATCCAAGGTCCCTCCCCTCAGAGCCTCTCCAATGGTTTAGATGAGGAGGCAAGGGTAGAGGATGCAAGGGATGTGTGACTGTCCAACTGACTGTGTCTGGTAGAACAGGGCAACAGGAGCTGGTCCAACTGACTGTGTCTGGTAGAACAGGGCAACAGGAGCCGGTCCAACTGACTGTGTCTGGTAGAACAGGACAACAGGAGTCGGTCCAACTGACTGTCTGGTAGAACAGGGCAACAGGAGCCGGTCCAACTGACTGTCTGGTAGAACAGGGCAACAGGAGCCGGTCCAACTGACTGTGTCTGGTAGAACAGGGCAACAGGAGCCGGTCCAACTGACTGTCTGGTAGAACAGGGCAACAGGAGCCGGTCCAACTGACTGTGTCTGGTAGAACAGGGCAACAGGAGCCGGTCCAACTGACTGTGTCTGGTAGAACAGGGCAACAGGAGCCGGTCCAACTGACTGTGTCTGGTAGAACAGGGCAACAGGAGCCGGTCCAACTGACTGTGTCTGGTAGAACAGGGCAACAGGAGCCGGTCCAACTGACTGTGTCTGGTAGAACAGGGCAACAGGAGCCGGTCCAACTGACTGTGTCTGGTAGAACAGGGCAACAGGAGCCGGTCCAACTGACTGTGTCTGGTAGAACAGGGCAACAGGAGCCGGTCCAACTGACTGTGTCTGGTAGAACAGGGCAACAGGAGCCTGTCCAACTGACTGTGTCTGGTAGAACAGGGCAACAGGAGCCGGTCCAACTGACTGTGTCTGGTAGAACAGGGCAACAGGAGCCGGTCCAACTGACTGTGTCTGGTAGAACAGGGCAACAGGAGCCGGTCCAACTGACTGTGTCTGGTAGAACAGGGCAACAGGAGCCGGTCCAACTGACTGTGTCTGGTAGAACAGGGCAACAGGAGCCGGTCCAACTGACTGTGTCTGGTAGAACAGGGCAACAGGAGCCGGTCCAACTGACTGTCTGGTAGAACAGGGCAACAGGAGCCGGTCCAACTGACTGTCTGGTAGAACAGGGCAACAGGAGCCGGTCCAACTGACTGTGTCTGGTAGAACAGGGCAACAGGAGCCGGTCCAACTGACTGTGTCTGGTAGAACAGGACAACAGGAGCCGGTCCAACTGACTGTGTCTGGTAGAACAGGGCAACAGGAGCCGGTCCAACTGACTGTCTGGTACAACAGGGCAACAGGAGCTGGTCCAACTGACTGTCTGGTAGAACAGGGCAACAGGAGCCGGTCCAACTGACTGTGTCTGGTAGAACAGGGCAACAGGAGCCGGTCCAACTGACTGTGTCTGGTACAACAGGGCAACAGGAGCCGGTCCAACTGACTGTCTGGTAGAACAGGGCAACAGGAGCCGGTCCAACTGACTGTGTCTGGTAGAACAGGGCAACAGGAGCCGGTCCAACTGACTGTCTGGTAGAACAGGGCAACAGGAGCCGGTCCAACTGACTGTGTCTGGTAGAACAGGACAACAGGAGCCGGTCCAACTGACTGTGTCTGGTAGAACAGGGCAACAGGAGCCGGTCCAACTGACTGTCTGGTAGAACAGGACAACAGGAGCCGGTCCAACTGACTGTGTCTGGTAGAACAGGGCAACAGGAGCCGGTCCAACTGACTGTGTCTGGTACAACAGGGCAACAGGAGCCGGTCCAACTGACTGTGTCTGGTACAACAGGGCAACAGGAGCCGGTCCAACTGACTGTCTGGTAGAACAGGGCAACAGGAGCCGGTCCAACTGACTGTGTCTGGTAGAACAGGGTAACAGGAGCCGGTCCAACTGACTGTGTCTGGTAGAACAGGGTAACAGGAGCCGGTCCAACTGACTGTGTCTGGTACAACAGGGCAACAGGAGCCGGTCCAACTGACTGTGTCTGGTAGAACAGGGCAACAGGAGCCGGTCCAACTGACTGTGTCTGGTAGAACAGGGCAACAGGAGCCGGTCCAACTGACTGTGTCTGGTAGAACAGGGCAACAGGAGCCGGTCCAACTGACTGTGTCTGGTAGAACAGGGCAACAGGAGCTGGTCCAACTGACTGTGTCTGGTAGAACAGGGCAACAGGAGCCGGTCCAACTGACTGTGTCTGGTAGAACAGGGCAACAGGAGCCGGTCCAACTGACTGTCTGGTAGAACAGGGCAACAGGAGCCGGTCCAACTGACTGTGTCTGGTAGAACAGGGCAACAGGAGCTGGTCCAACTGACTGTATTGCTGTTAGTTTATAGGGAGCCCCACCTACAGTCACACAGAGCAGGAATTCCTCAGCCGTGTGTGATAAGGCCCACTCCTGTTTAGAAGACCGCTGTCAATGATTTACCACACAGAAGAGGGATGGAGAGAGATAGAGGAGGACAAGGGGTGGGGGCGTGGGGGTGAAAAGCAAGAGAGAGGGGGAAGAAGAGAGGGGAGAGAGAGAGGTGAACGAGAGAAAGACATGGAGAGGAACGCAAGAGAGGATGACCAGAGCATAGAACCATGGCATCAGCTCAGCCACTGATCTCTAAACAGCCTCTATCTATCTAGCAATGCTTGGACTGATCTAGACAGGAGCTGTATGACAGTTCACACAGGTGGCTGGTCTAGACAGGAGCTGTATGACAGTTCACACAGGTGGCTGGTCTAGACAGGAGCTGTATGACAGTTCACACAGGTGGCTGGTCTAGACAGGAGCTGTATGACAGTTCACACAGGTGGCTGGTCTAGACAGGAGCTGTATGACAGTTCACACAGGTGGCTGGTCTAGACAGGAGCTGTATGACAGTTCACACAGGTGGCTGGTCTAGCAGTAATGCTGCAGCCTCCAACACACAGGTCTACACTGTCTGCATAGGTTTAAATAGGGCCTGCTGCCCTTTGACACAAACTCTCTCAAGCTTTCCCCACGGCCATCCTCTCTCTCTCTGTTCAATGAAGACAGAAAATATATGACATCTACATAAAGGGAGATGACATAGGAGCAGCAGAGCCAGATCTGAAGTCCAGAGGTGATGACAGCCTCCGGCGGATGGAGCCCGTGAATAACCAGGGGGGGGATTCTAACCTCAAACCCGCAGTAGCTCCCCACATCCCCTGCTTCCAGACTTCTCCCGACCACCAACCCATAGACCCCCATGGAGAACCAAATCCACAGCCCTACAGATGGACTAGCATGTTAACTCAGTGTTAGGGGGCTACTGTAACCGCTCCACTCCCCCTCCCCTGATCTGACCCGCCTGTTCCTATCCAGCATGGGGGGGAGGGGTGTGGGGTATGGAGCGTGAGGTAGACCACAGGGAACATGTCCCTCCCCTCTTTCACTCAGTCACAATGTTTTTCTCCACTCAGCACCAAAACCCCAAGGCATGCGTCACTGCTGCGGACTGGTCACACACACACAGAAGCACACACACACACACACACACATACTGGTCACACACACACACAGAAGCACACGCATACTGGTCCCACACACACGAAAAGGAACACTCAACGACACACCCTCCCCTCTGAAACCAAAACCATGCGTCATTACCCGGTCCAGTATGGACAAACAGACACGCCCCTTGCCAGGCCAGATCCACAAGCGGTGACAAAACACCCCCAAAACGGGTCAAAAACAGGTGACAAAATAGCCCCAAAACGGGTCAAAAACAAGTGAAAACGACGAAAGCCCAGATGGAGATTAGTGTGATCTAAAAGAAGGACAGAAGGTGGGCCCCTCCACTTTCACATCAGAAATGGGCATCTAGATTCCAGATGAACCCAGGACACGGTGTGTGTGTGTGTGTGTGTGTGTGTGCGAGACAGTGGATGGGTAGTCTAATTCCAACCTCCATGTCAATGTTGACCTGTGGTGGGTGGGGTGTTTGTGGGGTGATGAGGGGCTCCAATGGAAAGCTAGAAACATACCTGGGTTGACTTTCTCTTCCCCCGTCTGTCTCTTTCCCCTCCTTTCATCTGCACACCTCTCTAATCCTCCTTTCCAGGAGGTCTACTCTACAGTGGAAGAGGATGGCAATAGAAAATCCCCAGTGGTGGGATGAGAGGGGGGGGGTGGAGTGAAGGAAGGTACAAACAACACCTGGGTTCAAATAGTATTTGAAATACTTTGAGCGGTTCCTTGAGCCTGCCCGGATGGGCAGCGGTTGCACTTTTGGGACCATTCCATTGGTCCCTTTGTGCCAGGCAAGCAGAGTGCAAGTATTTGAAAGATTTCAAATGCTATTTGAACCCAGGTTGTTAACAAACATAAGTCCTTCCTTTCTCCCCCCTTTCATTTGCAGGAAAATCATTCTCCAAAAATAACCCTGCTCACCACTTTGAAGGCCAGATATGTCATTCTAAATGTGTTTGCCCACAGATAAAGGCATCTTTCAGTAGCCATTGAGTAAGAGTCACCATCAAAAGGTAGGTGCCGTGTTGACTGAGGTGAGCGGAGGTGAAGGGGGCATTATCTGGGCCTGGGTTCCCAGTATAGTCTTACGAGCCGAAGGCTGGAGGCTAAAACAGATCCTAGTATAGACCTACGAGCTGAAGGCTGGAGGATAAAACAGATCCTAGTATAGACCTACGAGCTGGAGGCTAAAACAGATCCTAGTATAGACCTACGAGCTGAAGGCTGGAGGCTAAAACAGATCCTAGTATAGACCTACGAGCTGAAGGCTGGAAGCTAAAACAGATTTTATCAAACGACGCTGGGCCAATTGTGTGCCGCCCTATGGGACTCCCAATCACGGCCAGTTGTGATACAGCCTGGATTCGAACCAGGGTGTCTGTAGTGACACCTCAAGCACTGAGATGAAGTACCTTAGACTGCTGCATCTCAGTGCTTGTATAGCCCTACGAGCTGGAGGCTAAAACAGATCCCAGTATAGCCCTACGAGCTGAAGGCTGGAGGCTAAAACAGATCCCAGTATAGCCCTACGAGCTGAAGGCTGGAGGCTAAAACAGATCCCAGTATAGCCCTACGAGCTGAAGGCTAAAACAGATCCCAGTATAGCCCTACGAGCTGAAGGCTAGAGGCTAAAACAGATCCCAGTATAGTCCTACGAGCTGAAGGCTAAAACAGATCCCAGTATAGCCCTACGAGCTGAAGGCTGGAGGCTAAAACAGATCCCAGTATAGCCCTACGAGCTGGAGGCTAAAACAGATCCCAGTATAGCCCTACGAGCTGAAGGCTGGAGGCTAAAACAGATCCCAGTATAGTCCTACGAGCTGAAGGCTAAAACAGATCCCAGTATTGCCCTACGAGCTGAAAGCTGGAGGCTAAAACAGATCCCAGTATTGCCCTACGAGCAGAAAGCTGGAGGCTAAAACAGAGCCGACTTACGAGGGAAGACGAACAGCAAGACACCAGGAGAGACAGACGGACACAAAAGGTACACAGAGTCTTCCCAGAGGGGGAAACGCAAACAGAGACACCACCTCCTATAGATAAATACTACACACACATGCCACGGCTCCTCGCCTCGCGCCACCTCCTCCACCCATCTGTCTACTGGTTAGGCCATAAGCCCAAAGGAATGGCTGGCCACGGACGCCACCTCCCTCTCCAGTGTGTGTGTTGCCTTGACACTTCGCAGTGAAATTTTTCCAGACACTTAATTTCAGTTTGGACTTTGGTCGGTGGCGGCCTGTTGGCGCTCAGTGGAATTTGCCGTGGCCGGGAGAAGAAGGGTGTGAGGTGTGTGTACTTTGATCTGAGAGGAGGAAAGGCCACGTTCCCCTGCATGCATTGCCATTCTCTTTATGGGCCATGTCCAGATGAGCATTTCCCCAAACCTCCAGGGAGGCTTACTACAGTAAGGTCTGAGCCCAAGGTAGAGGGCCTCGACGGGGTCAGGAAGGAGGACAAGTACCCACTACCCTCCGTACGGGACAGGAGGGAGGGAGAGTGGACCCTGCCTGCCCCCTGTTTCACACTGCAGAGTTCAGACAAAACTCCATCTCTACATTCCCCAGGACACTTCGAAATGCCAACACATACACACAGGTCAGAGATGGGGGTCAATGAAGCAGCGACTGAGAAATTCCACATCCTACCACACACTCACACTGAAACACACTCAACACACTAACTAAAACACAGGCTCATTAAACTACCAGGGCACCAAACAAACACACACATCAACTGCATGGATCCCTCTACTACTGTTAACACAAGAGCAATTCAGCCAATTTATTTTCAGCATAAATAGGAAGTATTCAAGGTAAATTCTTACAATAAAGCACTATTTTGGACAAACAAATGATCTAAATGTGCATATTTTATAGTCTTTTTTGTTTCTCTTTATCAATGGGGCCAATCATTTGGGACCTGACTGCACATACACTCTCCGCCGTATTTATTTAGACAGCTACAACTTTCTACTCTCTTCCAGCATGTTTCCTCTGAGGCGACAGGACACAGTCACCTTTTATTTGGTGGTATTTCCATACACGTTTTACCGTTTAGATTAGAAATGAAAGCACTTTGTGTATCTAGTCCCGCCATTTGAAGGTGTCATTAATATTTGGGAAAAATGCATCTATAGTGTATTAAAGTAGTCAAACGTTTAGTATTTGTTCACATATTCCTAGCACACAATGACTACATCAAGCTTGTGACTTGTTCGATGCCAAACTTGTTCGATGCCTTTGCAGTTTGTTGAGAATAGGAACTGAATGTAGGAACTGAATGTTGAATAACATAGTGTCATTTTGGAGTCACATTTATTGGAAATAAGAATAGAATGTTTCTAAACACTTCTACAATAATGTTGATGCTACCATGATTATCCATGATTATCCATGATTATCCATGATTATCCATGATTGCGCATAATCGTGGATAATGACAGAACGTTAGAGGCAAAATTATACCCTCCAAAAACATGCTAACCTCTTAAAATGACCAATAACCAGGGAGGGTAGCATTTTGGGGGGGTAGGAGCAAGGACCCAGCCCTCACCAGGCGACCCAGGAGACTATGCACAAGAGGAGTGTAAATCTATATAATCTGGATGACGGAGTGCACGACAATCGTCTAAGAAAGTTGATTCCCCGAGCGGACCCATCATAAGTGCAAAGTAGAGCTGTGACGTCATGGAATTTTGGATGACGGTTATTGGTCAGCATAATGACCGCGGTCAGCGTTATAATCGTTTGAATAGCAAAATGTTTTAGTTCTTTTTTTATTTTAAAAACGCACATTTTCTTCTCTCCTCCACTCATGCATGTGCTGCAGGAAGTGGGGCGTTACCTAGGCAACCAAAGCCTTGTTTGCTACAGCAAGGGGCAACAAAGTCTCCTTGCGTTATAAAGAGTCCATGTAACCGTAGAAACAGACTCAACGAATGCCCATCCGTCCCGTCTTCAGTCAGCTGTTCCTTCCATAATGTTTTTATAGGTTATGACAGTTATTTCATTTCCATGACGGTCTTCAACCATGATCGTCAGTTACGTGGTCATACGGTAACTGTGCCGCCCTCGTGCCAAGGTGATGACCGAGGGCGGCAGCAGTAAGAGGTTTATCAGACCCTTCTCCCCTGAAGAGGCCACCGAGGCTAAGATGGAGATACACGAGCGCTGTCCTCCAAGCCTCTTTACCTGGCTTTAACCCAACGTGAAATGTACTTAACCACGATCCAGCCTAACCCAGCACCTCCCACCTCATGGCTACAATGCCCCTAGAACAGAACAAACTACATCCACCAGTCGGCTGAGCAAGAACCCAGTCCTCACTGGTCGACCCAGGGTGCCATGCAACTGAGCACAATGAACGCCTTGTGCAAACAAAGCATTTCCTTTAAAGCCTGAACACACAATTGTCGTTCAGGTTTAGATAAAGGTTAAATCAGAACTTCATTATAAAAATAACTACGGTCATTTAGAAAGGTGTGGACACACTACTCTGTCAGTGATCACTGGATAAAACAAGGACAGACAAACATCCAATAAGTAGAAAAGTAGATGTCAATAATAACCTTGTTAATGGAAGGCCCCGCCCAGAGAGACACACACACACAAAATATTGCAGCAGAAACCTGGTTTATTGTGGCTTACTTATTACTAAGCTGAGTATTCAAAGGCGGCTCTTGCCAGGCTTCCTCTTTCCCAGTAATATATTCCTCCTAACTATGTATGCTCAGTATGCCTTAGATTACGACTATGAAACTTACCTGTGTCAGGAAGTTCTCTCTGTAGCTTTGTTCCTCAAACAACTCTGTCTGCAATCGCTCTGCAAAACAGACACACCAATGAGAGGAACAGGTGTGTATGTTGTGTTTAATGAGTGTATTTTTGTAGAGCCTACCTCTGCTCAGCACTGCCCCATTGTCTCTGTAGTCTTGGAGCTCAGTGTCTTTCCTGGCAAGCAGAGCTCCCAGTTGGCCCACCTGTCTCTGCAGTAACCTGCTCATCAACAGCAGGGGGCGCACAAGCTGACTGCACACCTGATAGAACACACCAATATACATTACACAACCATTAGTCACGGAGCGAGCGAGCACACACACACACACACACACACACACACGGGCTTGCATAAAAACACACAAACACACATAAAAGTTCAGTGAAAGTTGAGTACAGAGTTGGTGTTCAGTTAAGTCTATGGATCGTACCATAACCACAGGGGCAGGGGTGCAGCGGAATTCCCAGTAGAAAGGCACCCCAGCCAGCTCACTCTTCAACTTCAGGTTGATGTCACCGCCGTGGTGGTTGAGGGAGAACTGAAGCGCACCCCCGTCCTCCACCCGTCCAGACAGACAGGGGTGAGCTACCTCACACATGTGAGAGAAGAAGGCGTGGACGGGAGCCCGCAATCGCCTGTTCAGCTCCTGTTATGACAGAGAGGACATTTTTTCAAAGGCTGTTGAAATGTACTTTAGTTTGTGTGTGTGTGTGTACATATATGTGTGTGTCCTCCTTGCCTGAGCTCTGTCCTGGATGGCCCTGGTGTCCATCTCCTCCTCCCACACAGAGTGCAGGTCCGTGAGCAGGATGCGGTACGCTGTGTCCCCAAACCAGGTCTTGGCCAGGAGCTGAGACCCACTGATACACACTGGTACCCAGGGACAGTCCAGCAGATCCCCATCAACTGCATCTCTCTCCATGGCAGACTATCACCAGGCCAGCACCAGCCACCTGGAGAGATAATGTAACATTACTCCCATCTCTCTCCATGGCAGACTATCACCAGGCCAGCACCAGCCACCTGGAGAGATAATGTAACATTACTCCAATCTCTCTCCATGGCAGACTATCACCAGGCCAGCACCAGCCACCTGGAGAGATAATGTAACATTACTCCCATCTCTCTCCATGGCAGACTATCACCAGGCCAGCACCAGCCACCTGGAGAGATAATGTAACATTACTCCCATCTCTCTCCATGGCAGACTATCACCAAGCCAGCACCAGCCACCTGGAGAGATAATGTAACATTACTCCCATCTCTCTCCATGGCAGACTATCACCAAGCCAGCACCAGCCACCTGGAGAGATAATGTAACATTACTCCCATCTCTCTCCATGGCAGACTATCACCAGGCCAGCACCAGCCACCAAGAGAGATAATGTAACATTACTCCCATCTCTCTCCATGGCAGACTATCACCAGGCCAGCACCAGCCACCTGGAGAGATAATGTAACATTACTCCCATCTCTCTCCATGGCAGACTATCACCAGGCCAGCACCAGCCACCTGGAGAGATAATGTAACATTACTCCCATCTCTCTCCATGGCAGACTATCACCAGGCCAGCACCAGCCACCTGGAGAGATAATGTAACATTACTCCCATCTCTCTCCATGGCAGACTATCACCAGGCCAGCACCAGCCACCTGGAGAGATAATGTAACATTACTCCCATCTCTCTCCATGGCAGACTATCACCAGGCCAGCACCAGCCACCTGGAGAGATAATGTAACATTACTCCCATCTCTCTCCATGGCAGACTATCACCAGGCCAGCACCAGCCACCTGGAGAGATAATGTAACATTACTCCCATCTCTCTCCATGGCAGACTATCACCAGGCCAGCACCAGCCACCTGGAGAGATAATGTAACATTACTCCCATCTCTCTCCATGGCAGACTATCACCAGGCCAGCACCAGCCACCAAGAGAGATAATGTAACATTACTCCCATCTCTCTCCATGGCAGACTATCACCAGGCCAGCACCAGCCACCTGGAGAGATAATGTAACATTACTCCCATCTCTCTCCATGGCACATTGTCACATTGTATATAGATTCTCTTTTTTTCTACCATGTTATTGACTTGTTTATTGTTTACTCCATGTGTAACTCTGTTGTTGTCTGTTCACACTGCTATGCTTTATCTTGGCCAGGTCGCAGTTGCAAATGAGAACTTGTTCTCAACTAGCCTACCTGGTTAAATAAAGGTGAAATAAAAAATAAAAAATCACCAGGCCAGCACCAGCCACCTGGAGAGATAATGTAACATTACTCTCATCTCTCTCCATGGCAGACTATCACCAGGCCAGCACCAGCCACCTAGAGGGCTGAGGAGCAACCAGGTTGTCATATTTCCCTTGTCGTGTGAATGAACTACAAACACGAAAGGCTGTGGTTATCTAGGATCATGCACATTGCTGTCTTATAGTACAGGCATCATCTGCTTGCCATCACTTGACAGAAGCACAAGTCATATAATGGCAACGTCTCTGTTCGCTTACTCTGACACTGGTTGGATGGAGTCAGCGAGTCACTAAATCAGCCACGTTAAAGTACGAGACTCAGTCTGGACACAGATCTGTTAAAACGTGTTAGACGCCGCGGTCCTAACCGCATAATCACACACCATCTATATGAGCCGACCACTAGCAGCAACTTGAGGTTGTTGGGGATATGTAAGGAGGTTGTTTTCGGGAATACATGGTATTTCTAGCAAATGCCATTATTTTACAGCGCATATTTCAGAGGTTAGTGAACAAACTAATGTCATGCAAATGGTAAATAGAAAACGTAGCCAACTCGCTTTATGCAATGTTAATGTTGGCTTGCTTTAGCATGTGACAATATTTAGCAAGTGTATATTCAACAAGCCAAGCCAGTATCAAAGTAACGTTATGCATGCAGTACGCGACAAAAAGTAGTTAGCATACTTTTCATTAATTGTGCTTATTCAATTTACGTAAATGATATGAAGTTATTCAGGTTGGGAACAGTTTATTATAAAATATAAATTCCCGAGAATGAATGCACATACCAAAGTTTGGGAACGGTCCTGCGGTCAAAACATTCCTCTGCTTTCACTGAAACAAAACCCCTCATTAAATTAGTTCCGCTTTAGAGGCCCTGTTCTATTTTATCAATAAAAAAAACATAATTCATCTTAACTAAATTATTTGATAAAATAAACATTTGAATTAATCCTTATAACCTAATCCGATAATTTCCCAAGTAAAAGGCAATGAACTTGACAAAATAGGCTGCCAAAAAAGATATATTTTTGCTACATCTTCCCATAATAATCTCTGCGGTCTCTGTTGCGTCTGTGATACGGGGAATGAGGTGTCTCCACGACCCTGGGTCTCTCCTTGCCTAGCTTGCTGCCTCTGGTGCTTCTGGTAGGGGAGGAGCTGGGGGTGAGGGGGTTGGAGGAGGAGATGGGGGTGAGGGGGGAGAAGACCAGTCCGCTGCGGAGTGGTGACATGTCGATCTCTGAGAGGAGGGACCACTGTCCAGAGTCTGAGCCAGCTCCGGTGGGGAGATTGTCACTGCTGAGCCAGGAGTTGAGTGTGGTGAGTGGCTCTGTGCTGGCTCCTCCTGATCTCTGGGTGTGCCTGTCAGTGTTGCTGCCACCGCTGGTTTGGCCTACACGTAGATCTGGAGGGTTGGACTCACACAGCATGCCACCGAGGAAGAGGGAACTATCTAGGGTCCAGGTTTCCAGGTCTGGAGAAGGTGTGTCGGTGGCCCGTGAGCCGAGGTGCGGCAGGGGGGAGCGCGTCAGAGGGCTCTGGCTCAGAGGGTCGGATAACGGCGGGAAGATTAACTGAGAGCAGAGAGTCGGGCTGGTTCTCTGGGAGGTGGGCAGACCTCCAGATCTCCAGTCCAGGCCTCCCCCACCCCCTCCTATGGGTGTCAGCACAGTGGCAATGTTCTCGGTCCAGGCCCCCAGCAGCCGTGGTGGGGCCATGTCGATCAGTGTAGGGGACCTGAGGGCAGTGCTGCTGCATGGGGCATCTTCTTCCCTCCTCTGCCCTCCGGGACCAAGAGAGCCAAGCCCAGCAAAATTCCGCTTCCACCGACTTCCAATGCTGCCCATTCCAGCAGCCTCTCTCTGGGTCCACTCCGACTCCCTCACTCCTCCAGCGGCACCACTACCAGTCCCCCCCTGGTCTCGGTCACTCTTCCCCCTGGACGGGCTCTCCTGGTAAGGTTGGTAGCTGGGGTTAGCTGGCTGACACTCCTCCTGCTGGTAGCTAGGGTTAGCTGGCTGACATTCCTCCTGCTGGTAGCTAGGGTTAGCTGGCTGACACTCCTCCTGCTGGTAGCTAGGGTTAGCTGGCTGACACTCCTCCTGCTGGTAGCTAGGGTTAGCTGGCTGACACTCCTCCTGCTGGTAGCTAGGGTTAGCTGGCTGACACTCCTCCTGCTGGTAGCTAGGGTTAGCTGGCTGACACTCCTCCTGCTGGTAGCTAGGGTTAGCTGGCTGACACTCCTCCAGCTGCCCATGCCTGCTCTGTTGGCGCGAGGGCACCAGGATGGCATGGAGGGCCATTTCGGGGGTCAGCGTCAGAGAGGAGAGCGTCTTGAGGGAGGACGATACTGGAATATGCACCTCCTTTTTCTCCTCCTCTCCGTCTTCCTCCTCTCCGTCTTCCTCCAGGGTAGTAAGAACACAGAGGGAGGTCAGGTGGATGGGAACGGGGACTGCAGCCACATTGGTGGGTTTAGGGATGTGTCTGGTACTGGGCTGAGCGGAGGTGGAGGCTGGGGTGGCGGGACCCTCAGGCAGGACCAGGGTGACGTGTCTGGGGGAAGAGGTGGCCCTGGACTGGACAGGGTGGTCCATGGAGCTGGAGGCCACACTGCTAGGGGGAGATACCTTATGGGCCACGGCTGATGTAGGTGGGGTGGCTACTGTTGGCGGTCTGGTATATTGATCAGATGGAGGTGGAGAGAATGGGGCTGACTGGGCAACCTGGGTGGAGGCCATACATGTGGACAGGCCAGATGCTGCAGCCAGGGTCTTTCTGGGAGATGGAGGCTTGCTCATTTCAGACACTTCGTTCTCGTTGACTAAGGGTATTTTCTCCTGTAAGGAAACAGCAGAAGAAATTACACATGAAATATACTCTGTGTGTGTGGGTGTGTGTGTACTCTGTGTATAAACACAGATCAGCAGTACCTGTTGCATGGCACGGTGCTTTAAAAGTGGCACAGGGGGAGTCACACCTGCAACATAAAAACAGTGACATCAAAATCAGCACTGCCATGGATATTGATATTAGCCAGAGAAATCCCTATGCAACATCCTATCTGTCTTTTTGCCGTTGCCGAGTTTAGCCATGTATGTGTGTGTTTGTGTCCGTGAGTGTGTGTCCGTGAGTGTGTGTGTCCATGAGTGAAAGGTTGACCAACCCAATGGCCCTGTGGGCAAAATTTTGTCTCGCTGTTGTTTCGCCGCCTCTGAGCAGCCTCCAAAATTGAGCAGCCTGGAAACCATGGTTGCCTTTTTCCTCCACTTAGAGAGAACCTGCAAACACACACCAGACAAAACCCTCTAAGATATACTGTTTTACAGGACAAAACACTGCCCTACAGCTCAACCAACAGGGTCATTAACATAGAATTGAGTATACACACAGGGTTAGTGTAAATAAAGCATTTACTGAGAACACACACTACGATTGTGGCCAATTCGGTTGTGAAGTCAGTAAATTCAGGAAATGAATAAGGAGACATCTGTATAGGACTTCCTGAATGAACTGAGTTGATAGAAAGAGAGAGTTGAGTTACTGACAGAGACAGACAGACCTTGAACCTCTTGTTCATCCTCCAGGGGGTACCGGTTCTAATCCCTTTCTTCATCACCAGTTTCTCCAGGTACTGCAGGGAGTCCTCGGACGACTCAAACGCCTCCATCTCCTCATGCATCTGCAGTAGCCTGGGCATCATGGGGGTAATAACGTAACATTAGGGATCCGTTCCTAATAGTACCCTATTCTCCCTTTATAGCGCACTACTTTTGACCAGGGCTCTGTTTCCTTAATATCCCACAGGGCTCTGGTCAAAAGGAATGCACAATATACAGTGTCAAGAAAAAGTATGTGAACCCTTTGGAAATACCTGGATTTCTGTATAAATTGGTCATAAAATGTATTCTGATCTCCATCTAGGTCACAACAATAGACAAACCGGTCTGCTTAAACTAATAACACACAAACAATTATAAGTTTTCATGTCTTTATTGAACACACTGTGCAAACATTCACAGTGCACAGTGGAAAAAGTATGTGAACCCTTGGATTTAATAACTGTTTGGCAGAAATAACCTCAACCAAACGTTTTCTGTAGTTGCGGATCAGACCTACACAACGGTTAGGAGAAACTTTGGACCATTCCTCTTTACAAAACTGTTTCAGTTCAGCAATATTCTTGAGATGTCTGGTGTGAACTGCTCTCGAGGTCATGCCACAGCATCTCAACTGGGTTGAGGTCAAGACTGACTGGACCACTCCAGAAGGCATATTTTCTTCTGTTGAAGCCATTCTGTTGTTGATTTACTTCTGTGTTTTGGGTCGTTGTCCTGTTGCATCACCCAACTTCTGTTGAGCTTCAATTGGCGGACAGATAGCCTTACATTATCCTGCAAAATGTCTTGATAAACTTGAGAATTCACTTGTCCGTCAATGATAGCAAGCTGTCCAGGCCCTGAGGCAGCAAAGCAGGCCAAAACCACGATGCTCCCTCCACCATACTTTACAGTTGGGATGAGGTTTTGGTGTTGGTGTGCCTTTTTTCTCTCCACACAGTCTTGTGTGTTCCTTCCAAACAACTCAACTGTAGTTTCATCTGTCCACAGAATATTTAGCCAGTAGCGCTGTGGAACATCCAGGTGCACTTTTGCAAACTTCAGACGTGCAGCAATGTTTTTATTGGACAGCAATGGCTTTTTAAATTAACCTTTATTTAACTATGTTAACTGTTAACTGTTGTTTGTTGCAGCTCGTTCCAGTTGCTAGTTGCAGTGAACTGAAAAGATGAGCGACCCAGGGATGTGTGTGCTTTGGGGACCTTTAACAGAACATGACTGGCAGAACGGGTGTTGTATGTGGAGGATGAGGGCTGCAGTAGATATCTCATATAGGGGGGAGTGAGGCCTAAGAGGGTTTTATAAATAAGCATAAACCAGTGGGTCTTGCGACGGGTATACAGAGACAAAGGAGTTACAAAGGAGTATAGAGTGCAGTGATGTGTCCTATAAGGAGCATTGGTCGCAAATCTGATGGCCGAATGGTAAAGAACATCTAGACGCTCGAGAGCACCCTTACCTGACGATCTATAAATGAAGTCTCTGTAATCTTTAAAAACATTTTTAACCTTTATTTAAGTAGGCAAGTCAGTTAAGAACAAATACTTATTTTCAATGACGACCTAGGAACAGTGGGTTAACTGCCTTGTTCAGGGGCAGAACGACAGATCTTTACCTTGTCAGCTCGGGGATTCGATCTTGCAACCTTTCGGTTACTAGTCCAATGGTCTAACCACTAGGCTACCTGCCGCCCCAGGTAGCCTAGCATGGGTAGGATGGTCATCTGAATCACGGTTAGTTTGGCAGCTAGGGTGAAAGAGGAGCGATTACGATAGAGGAAACCAAGTCTAGATTTAACTTTCGCCTGCAGCTTTGATATGTGCTGAGAGAAGGACAGTGCACCGTCTAGCCATACTCCCAAGTACTTCTATGAGGTGACTCTACCTCAAGCTCTAAACCCTCAGAAGTAGTAATCACACCTGTGGGAGGAAGGGCATTCTTCTTACCAAACCACATGACCTTTGTTTTGGAGGTGTTCAGAACAAGGTTAAGGGTAGAGAAAGCTTGTTAGACACTAAGAAAGCTTTGTTGTAGAGCATTTAACACAAAATCCGGGCAGGGGCCAGCTGAGTATAAGACTGTATCGTCTGCATATAAATGGATGAGAGAGCTTCCTACTGCCTAAGCTATGTTGTTGATGTAAATTGAGAACAGCGTGGGGCCTAGGATCGAGCCTTGGGGTACTCCCTTGGTGACAGGCAGTGGCTGAGACAGAAAATTTCCTGACTTTATAGACTGCACTCTTTGAGATAGTTAGCAAACCAGCCCAAAAACCCCCAGCTTCTTCCGTGGTGTCCTCCCATGCACACCATTCTTGTTTAGTGTTTTACGTATCGTAGACTCGTCAGAGATATTAGCATGTTCCAGAGATTTCTGTAAATCTTTAGCTGACACTCTAGGATTCTTCTTAACCTCATTGAGCATTCTGCGCTGTGCTCTTGCAGTCATCTTTGCAGGACGGCCACTCCTAGGGAGAGTAGCAACAGTGCTGAACTTTATCCATTTATAGACAATTTGTCTTATGAACATCAAGGCTTTTAGAGATACATTTGTAACCCTTTCCATCTTTATGCAAGTCAAATTCTTAATCTTAGGTCTTCTGAGGTCTCTTTTGTTCGAGACATGGTTCACATCAGGCAATGCTTCTTGTAAATAGCAAACTCAAATTTTGCGAGTGTTTTTTTATAGGGCAAGGCAGCTCTAACCAACATCTCCAATCTCATCGATTGACTCCTGACTCCAATTAGCTTTTGGAGAAGTCATTAGCCTAGGGGTTCACATACTTTTTCCGACCTATACTGTGAATGTTAAAATTATGTTTCAGTATAGACAACAACAATACAATAATTTGTGTGTTATTAGTTTAAGCACACTATGTTTGTCTATTGTTGTGACTTAGACGAAGATCAGATCAAATTTGATGACCAATTTATGCAGAAATCCAGGTAACTCCAAAGAGTTCACATACTTTTTCTTGTCACTGTAGGGAATAAGGAATCATTTGGGACGTTTCCTACCTGCATCCTTCCTGTTCTTTCTAAGATAACACTAAATTGACCACTTAGCAATATCAGATCTATTTATATTATGGTTATTTAACATTATTTTCCACTTACCTTGGATATAATTAATTCACTAAGGCAGTTTTTGGACAGTAGACATTTGTTTTGTTAGTGTAGCTACTACGCATCATTTTCAGAAAATGGGCTGAAAACAGTATACACTTTGACCTTTGAACCCAGAATGAGATTCCATAATAAACCGTACCTGCCCCTCTTCTCCATACATTCCAGGATGATGGGGGAGATTGTGCTGTATGAGGGGTAAGTCGTCCTGTTGTCTGGGTTGGTGGTCTCTCTGTACATCAGCGCTGCGATAAAGTCTGAATAAGGTACTGGCTTAGGAGTGACCACATTACTGTAGACACAGGGAGCGAAATGTTACATGGGAGAATATCGGTCTGTCAAATCTAGGGGGAAAAAAACTCACAAAAGGGTCACAGTGTCAGAATGTCAATAGTTAAGAATTCATGTACAGTATTTGAGTGTGTCCGTGTCTTACTAGTGATGGTCTTTGCGGTCGTCCGGTGGTGGACGGCGGAGGAAGAGAGAGCGCTCCACTAGGCTCTCCATGTTTCTCGTTGGGTGCTTCAACTAGGGAGTAAATAATAGATAGGCAAGATCAATTCTTCCTCCACATCTACACAAACACTGATGTGTCTCCCTCTAACCTGGTGGGAGTATCCGTAACCCAAGGATCCATACGCAATCACCATCTCCATCTCCAGCTTACAGATGATCTGGAAAACAAGTCGGCTTTTATTGTGTTTGTCAATCCAGGAATCCGTTGTACAAAACTCCTATTGAACATGATATAACTGTCCCACATGTTGACCATGGTGTCTGATTCATATTCTGTACCTGGCGCTTGAGCCTCAGCTCCAGCAGGTGGTTCATTTGTGACTTCTGATTAGAGAACAGGACAGAGGACAAGACAGTTGATATCTGGTCCTGCATGCCAGCCTTCTAGCAGCAGGTGAATGAGAATACTTGTACCATCGACTGAAAGCTAAAATAGAAAGAAGCCATTGGTTCTTTGGTGGAGGACATCCACACGTGTTTAGCCCTGGACAGCCTTGTACACTCACTCTTATGATCATCATTTTATTATTATCCGATTTAAACATGGCATGGGGAGCATGAAGGGGCGGTGGGGTCGTCCCTATCGCTCCTGTCCATGTGGTTCACTCACACTGAGGATGTCCAGCAGTTTGACAAAGGTCTTTCCTATGAGCTTGGGAACTCCTGTGCCCTGCTCGAAGAAGATGAGCTCCACCAACAGACGGTGTGACTCACAGACACCCAGCGTGTTATCAGTGCTCTTAGGAATCTGAAACATCCAAATGAGTCATTGATTGATTGTGTTAAGGTCTTGGATAGAGAAACACCTGTCCTGTTAGATACGGAAAATAATATTGTTACAACTTTCTCTATACAGTATTGCAATAGCTGGCCCCATACTGTACCTGCAGTGTAGCCAACTCTTGTCATGACCAATACATGAATCCAGACAGAGAGAAGTTGGCTAGAGCATCAACACATTTTTATTTTATTTCACCTTTATTTAACCAGGTAGGCTAGTTGAGAACAAGTTCTCATTTGCAACTGCGACCTGGCCAAGATAAAGCATAGCAATTCGACACATACAATGACACAGAGTTACACATGGAATAAACAAAACATACAGTCAATAATACAGTAGAAAAATAAGTCTATATACAATGTGAGCAAATGAGGTGAGAAGGGAGGTAAAGGCAAAAAAAGGCCATGGTGGCGAGGTAAATACAATATAGCAAGTAAAACACTGGAATGGTAGATTTGCAGTGGAAGAATGTGCAAAGTAGAAATAGAAATAATGGGGTGCAAAGGAGCAAAATAAATACAGCAGGGGAAGCGGTAGTTATTTGGCCTAAATTATAGATGGGCTATGTACAGGTGCAGTAATCTGTGAGCTGCTCTGACAGCTAGTGAGGGAGATAAGTGTTTTCAGCTTCAGAGATTTTTGCAGTTCGTTCCAGTCATTGGCAGCAGAGAACTGGAAGGAAAGACGACCAAAGGAGGAATTGGCTTTGGGGGTGACCAGTGAGATATACCTGCTGGAGCGCGTGCTACGAGTGGGTGCTGCTATGGGGACCAGTGACCTGAGATAAGGCGGGGCTTTACCTAGCAGAGACTTGTAGATAACCGACTGGCTACAGGTTTGGCGATGAGTATGAAGCAAGGGCCAACCAACGAGAGCGTACAGGTCGCAATGGTGGGTGGTGTATGGGGCTTTGGTGACAAAACGGATGGCACTGTGATAGACTGCATCCAGTTTGTTGAGTAGAGTGTTGGAGGCTATTTTATAGATGACATCACTGAAGTCGAGGATCGGTAGGATGGTCAGTTTTACGAGGGTATGTTTGGCAGCATGAGTGAAGGATGCTTTGTTGCAATATAGGAAGCCGATTCTAGATTTAATTTTGGATTGGAGATGCTTAATGTAAGTCTGGAAGGAGAGTTTACAGTCTAACCAGACACCTAGGTATTTGTAGTTGTCCACGTATTCTAAGTCAGAGCCGTCCAGAGTAGTGATGCTGGACGGGTGAGCAGGTGCGGGCAGTGATCGGTTGAATAGCATGCATTTAGTTTTACTTGCGTTTAAGAGCAGTTGTAGGCCACGGAAGGAGAGTTGTATGGCATTGAAGCGCATCTGGAGGTTAGTTAACACAGTGTCCAAAGAGGGGCCAGAAGTATACAGACAACTAATATACCTACTTACCTGTATGGAGAAATACTTCCACTCGTTGAAGCAGAGGGGGAACTTGGAGCCCTCCGCCTTGGAGTCCTTGTAGGGCTGGACCATAGTACACTTCACCTTCTCCCCAATACTCGCCCTCAGGAAGCCCTGGGTGCCTTTCTTTATGGAAGCTGGGAACACAATGCTCAGGAAAACTTCATTTTACTAGTAATTTAGCAGACACTCTTATCCAGGGCCACTTACGATGAGCTAACTTAACTACCTCAGTTAGCACACTGACACACACAGCTTTGGCATGGTGAATAGGGTCTAATGATTTCACTGTTAGGGGCCACTGAGAAGGATACAGTTTTTATTGAAATCCCTGCAGTTTTTCAGGTGGACTGTTAGACATCCTTTCTGTAAACAAAATATACTATTTTAAACACTACAGTCCTTTAATGTAATAATACTATTTATGTCAGGTGTAAAGTCTATATTCCAGTTAACTAAGCATAATAATGTGAATTGACAATACTAGAATGCAAATTCACCAGTGGGCCTCGTGGAATTAGTGGCGGTGGTGGGGGGGGAAGCTCCTCATCCTCTTCCTCATCGTCATCAGGAACAGGCTCGGCTCTTGACACTCTTCTCAACAGCTGTGAAAATGAACCAGGTAGCAACCCAGCCCTCTAGTGTTATGCCCGTGACAACTGATGATTCAATGTGCATCTATCAAACAGAAATTACTGTCGGCGTATTTCTTGAGGGTAAATATGCCTGCCTGTTGAAACAATTATATTTACATTCCCAATGAAATTGCCTGATATTCCATCTGTTGGTGGCCCTTCGGTTGTCGTTGCCACTGGATCAGCCATGATACACCTCGGCGCCTAGTATTTTCTGAGAAAGTTTGTAAATCGGAAGAAAATGTACCACTGGAAAACGCTTTCAAAATAGGGATTGACTTGCGCTGTTGTCAGGGCAACATACGTCCAACAAAAACAAGCGCGGCCTTGTTCTATCCGGGGAGCGTTCGTGAATTAACTCTGGAGTGCCAGAGAGGGCCCTGTAAGAGTGTGCTCGGGGCGTTCGTAAATTCAGGGCGTTGTCAGATTGTCCGTTCGTAAAATCAGAGAGTTTTGCTCTCGGAGCGTTCAGAGTGCACACTGGACGCTCTGGTCGAGGAGTAGGGTTGATCCGAGTGTTCTGACCTCACAACGGCTGTCACGCACCCAAGCTCTGGCTAAAGTTAACTACTTCCAGACATAAATGAGAGAACACCTCACTGACCATTTCTCACCCTAGCAGAGATGGTTAGGCTGTCTTCATGTTATCCAGAGCGTTGGTGACTGCAACTGTGCTGCTGGCAACAATTTAATTACGCTTTTTTTTGCCGACGTTTACTAACACTGGCCATATAGGGGTGTTGAGCGTTCGTAAATATATAAATTATTCTCTGCCACACTCAGAGTACTCTGAAATCGAAGTATATAGCCAGAGGGAATTTACGAACGCACCCCATGTTCAGCAGTGTAATCGCTCCAAGAAGCTTTTTGCTCGTTATGTACTACACATACATTTTCATGATTGTTGGTCGCACCATAGTGAAATATTAATGTATCGTTTAAAATACAAAACATGCCTATATGCTGATTGTACAAAACAATAGGAACACCTGCTCTTTCCACGACAGACTGACCAGGTGAATTATATTATCCCTCATTGATGTCACCTGTTAAATCCACTTCAATCCATATATGAACTGGAGGTCATTGATGTCACCTGTTAAATCCACTTCAATCCATATATGAACTGGAGGAGCCAGGTTAAGGTTTTTTTTACACATGGATTGTGTAATGTGTGCCATTCAGAGGGGGAATGTGTGACGACCCTCCCACTCTGTCTGCCATATTCTCTCTTTGTTCTTGTTTCCTTATTAGGATGTCGGTGGGCGGAGTTGGGAGGGTCGTCAGCTACATGGGAAACACCTGGGCCCACTGTCATAGGATAAATGCACCACTTCCCCATTCAATGAGGAGACTCTCTCCAGGCAGACACCTTGATAGATTTGTTTGTGTTTCTTGGTGTTTTTTTGGTTGTTTGTTTTAGCATCTTTCAACACCTTGCATTATCACATTCATGCATGCAAAACTCACTTACACTACTGATTACTGATTACACACACCATTGTATATTATACTTAGTTACTTTAGTTACTAAATATATATTTTGTTACTCCTTTTCTCCACGTTGTCTCCCTTTTGTTACGGGCTTTGAGCCGGTTCGTGACAAATGGGCAAGACAAACATATTTAAGTGCCTTTGAACGGGGTACGGTAGTAGGTGCCAGGCGCATCGGTTTGTGTCAAGAACTGCAACGCTGCTGGGTTTTTCATGCTCAACAGTTTCCTGTGTGTATCAAGAATGGTTCATCAGCCAAAGGACATCCAACCAACTTGACACAACTGTGGGAAGCATTGGAGTCAACATGGGCCAGCAACACTGTGGAACGCTTTCAGCACCTTGTAGAGTCCATGCCCCACCAAATTGAGGCTGTTCTGAGGGCAAAAGAGGATACTCCAAATTAGGAAGATGTTCCTAATGTTTTGTACACAGTGTCCTATTTTCACAGCTACAATCAGCCATACATATTAATTACATTTTTGACAAGACTTTAATGATTACTTTCCACTTGTGTATACAAAGCAGTTTGTCTGTACAGAATGGACCAGGGAGACATTTAAAAGAATCACTTACAATTTAGTACCTGGAAAGTGCAAAAAGTACATTTAAAATCCACTAAAATAAAAATCATGCTGTACATTATACACCAGTATTTATAAATCAGATATACACACACACACATCCATTTTGGTGACAGTCACAGAGCAAGCAGCTAAGGTAAGACACCAATATATTTCAGATTTTTAGTCTACTTTGTTTACAGTTCTAGATTCTTGGTTCCTATTGGATGTGAAGTTTGTGGAATGCTGCTATCCATGGGTTATCATGGAGGGAGGGGTAACAAGGAATTCTACACACTAACCGGATAATTGTCTGTATGATGCAACGTGGATAAAAAGGCACTGTTTCAGTGGTGGGTTTGGAAGAAAGTCCTAAAACAAGATAGTGGTGTCTGACTGACAAACTAAGATTGACAAAAATAGAAACATTTATTAAATACGTCCTTTGGAAAAAATGATTAACACATCCTGATAAGAATGGAAACTGATTAAAGGAGTATGCCATCTAGACACATCAGCATAAACAATTAAAAATAAACATATATTGAAACGGCCTCTTGTTTAAAAAAAAGGGCACACGTTGGTCTGTGATTGCAATCTCCAGACAGATTGCGGAGACACTTAAGACCAAAAACAACCACACTGCACATAGAAGTCTGATCCCTAATCTATAACTACCATAGAATCAGAATGAATGACTCTAAGTCCATGATAGATAAGAACCAGAATCACTGAATTATTATCAAGAAGGCAAATGATATGACAAGGAAATAAGGAATTTGGCATTTTAAGAAACTATTGTCATCATGAACAAACACACTCACATTATGCAACAGATGACCTACCCCGACCAAACTGTCATTTTGATTTGACAGGAGCATAACAACCATAAGGATTCAATGGGGGGTGAAATCATTCATAATCTCAAACATTGACATAAAAACACACATGAAATCTCAAAAGCCACATTAGGCCTGGTTCACAGACACACGTTTAGTGACGTTACTGCATTTATGGAACTCCAGAGGACCTTAACTAGCTGACATGGCTCCCAACTAAGAGACCATGATGGAAGGAGGAGGAACACTGAGGTGATTCTGACTGTTGGAAGATGACAGCCGTTTGGGCCGTCCCTTGGCAGAATAAGTCTCATCTCCCAATCGCGTCGTCCCTGTCAGAAAGAACAGGAAGACTGGAGATTTTTTTTTAGTTCAGCCTTGACAAGAAGAGGCTGGAATGTACCAATGCACAGTCAGCGGAGCAGAGGAAGGAACTATATTGCTGTAACACTGACATCTCAAAAGCCCTTAGAAAGTCTCCCCTCCCATTCTGAAAGGTGGATCGATCCACCGTCTTTAGTTTTTCGCCGCATAAATCTTTGTTGAACAACTGAAGCACCACTTAAAAACATACAAATAATGTAGTGTGAATTTAAATAGCCTACGGGGGAAAAAAACTAGTTTTCATTCATAAATAAACATTGATTCAAGTAACATAAAAACATTCTAGGATGAATCTAGCGCTAAACATTGCACACTAAGCCAGGTTCAGTATGGTTTGTCCCTCCAAAACATGCAGTCTAACACAAGTGTAGTGATGGGCTGTGTGAGAAGCTTGCAGTGTGTGTAAGAGTGTAGTGTCCGAGGGGAGCGAGTCCTTTGGGCACGGTATGGGGTAGCTAGTGATTCTACAACACTAGGCTTCTCTCTTCTTCTGTAGTGTCAAACTAGCGGACTTTGGGTGCGTTCCAGGTTGTCTTTATTGCCGATTATCAGATCTCACAACGCCTGGAGAAGTGTTCAGTGTCTCAGGAACCACATTAAATGTGATATAGAAATCTACTGAGATTGCAATAGAGATGACACGGAACGCAGTCAGAGGCTTCTCCAATAGGGAGGGGTCTATGCATGTGTACATTAGCAAACAAGTGTGTGTGTGTCAGGCTTAGTACGAGTGTTGGATACCTTAGGGCCCCGTCCTCTATACTAAATGAGGAGTGGGCTGGAAATGCCACACAAAACACAACCTAACCACAGACCTTATACACATGCACGCATCTGTAAAAAAAAAAAAAACTACAATTATCAGTAACATCAAACACAAAAAAAACGAAACAAAAACATTGTATTGTGACTGAACATAGCCCCTTAATGCTGCATAGGAGCCCTGAGGCATCGGTCACAGCCTAGTCAGACTGGAAGGCAAAACCAAGTCAACAAAGACCACTGGAGAAAATAACCAGCGAGAGACAACACACAGAAACACAAAGAGTGTACATACACACACACACACACTGCTCAGTGGTCTCGGGTTCAGGGCTCGGAGAAGTGGGTTATCTTGATGACCAGAGAAATATAATTCCCATTGAAGTCAGAGTTATGTGATGGGTGGACCGTCAACCAGGTTAAGTGTTCCCATTGGAGTAATTACATTTCTACGTTGGGGATCCCCTTCGTTCCTTGGGCCTGACAGGTGGAGGGGTCAGCTCAGACTGCTGTAGTGTGTGTCTGCATAGAGGGTCTCTGTAGTAGTGGGAGCCACTGGCCTGACCGTGCTAGTGATGATGATGGAGGAAGATGAAGAGTAATGGCCATGGGTGTCATTGAAGGGGAGGGTGAGGGGATGTGTGCACCTACAGTAGGATCAGAAACTCGACGCCCGCGCCGGTTGGTCCGTCCTGACCTGCCCTACTCATCCGCCTAACCTTTACACACAGTTAAAAACACACACACACACACACACACACCCTGTCTTCCACTCGTGGGTCAGTCTGTCCTTCAAGTCAGAGGGAGGGACAGAAAAGGAGATTCCCCCAAAACAGTCATCAGTCAATCAAAACGAGGGGTGGTTCAATCTGATTGGGTAAACTGTGATGATTGGCAGGGCTGGCGGGCCAATCAGGCAGGCAGCAGGGTGAGGGGGTGTGGTGGTAGTGGAAAGGGGGGGTTGTGGGGGTCAGTTCTGGTTGCAGGCTGGTTGGTACTCTGTCTCTCCAGAGGAGATCTGGGTCAGGCGCTTGCTGGAGCCCCACAGCTTACGAGTGATCTGGCCTGAACGCATCTGAGAAGAGTGGAGGAAAGGAGAAGGAGGAAGTGAGGAAGAGGAGAGACAGATGAGGCGGAGGAGGAGGAGGAAAGTGTGAAGTCAAAAGAAACAAACAAAAAGCAGGATATGATTTATGAGTGATCGGTTAGTTCAGAAATGTTGGAATGACCTAGTGCCAGTTCAAAACCAAAGCTTGGTTCACTTTGAGGCAGGTCCATTTGTATAAAAGAAAGGTGAGAGAAGTTGGGAGGGGATCAAATTATCAATTGATTCGAGGGTGATTCCCTGTGTCCCTCCCTATCCCATAACATCCCATCATTACAGCCCCAGAGTTAACCTTACTTCAGAACAGCCCCAGAGCTAACCTTACTTTCATGTCTACCAGTAGGGAGGAAGAAATCAGGGTTAAACCATTTTCACTTGAAGAGCAGGAAGACAATACGGGTTAAACCATTTTCACTTGAGGAGCAGGTGGGAATAAATTACAGCCTAGTGTATCTTATTATAGCGTAGCTTATTACTAATATAGTTTATATGGCTTGAATTTGCAGAGGTGTTCATCCAAGGCAATTCACAGCATGTCACAAATACATATTAAATCAGTCAATAATAATGACACTTCCGGTAAACAATATTGGACAACACCATCCCAAGGCCCAAAAATAAGTCATTCCTCGGTTAGAATGAGGTAAACGGAAGCCCATGTTTTCATTTCACAGTAATATTCCAGGAGAGGGTGTGTTGTACTCATTCAGAGGGGTTTATGGAATGTCTCAAGTGTTACTGTGTGTGTGTGGTCACCAATTCTTTCAGGGTGAGAATGGGCCAGGGTCCTGCTCACTCTGGGGCATACGCCCCAGAAACAGGGTCATGTTCATTAGGGCACGCAACAGAAAATGGGAAAAAAAGTCCAGGTAGCTCCTCCGCTGTTTCAGTCAGTTTTCTCCCGTTTGGTGCCTAATGAACACAACCGAGGTGTATGTGGCTAAGGAAGGGCGGGTCATTTAGGACAAATTATTGGCACTAAAACAGAGAGAGAATGGTATGCGGTGGTAGTTTGTAGGGTGAGTTTATGAAGTTCCCTCTGAGGTAAATACTTTTTTTTATTTTATTGAATTGAGGGGGATGTTTTGCTCAGGGGGTCAGGGCCCTGGGGGTTAAACATTAACTTGTCCCGGAGGCTCAGCCTGCGGGCAGGCGAGCGCACCCTCAGCGGGGCGAGCAGTGGCATTGCCATGAGGGGTGAGCCCTCCAGGCTCTGGGCGATGTAGTTTCTGAACGAGCTCTTTACCTCGGCCGGCTTTCCCACGCCCACAATGATCAGCTTGCCGTCCTGCAGGCCCGCCAGCACGTGGCTCTGCTCCTTGGTGACGGACACGCAGCGCACGGGCACGCGCATTGCCATGGGGGCGGCGCACAGGGACAGGCTGCCCGGGGGAGAGAGGAGGGGAGGGGAGGGGAGAGAGACAGAGTGAAGGGTTGGGTTAGACAGATAGAAAAAATCCCTGATATATGTACCACTAAAATCCTTGGGAGGGCTGCCTGTGTGTTTTTTTGGGCCATCTAAGTCTAAAGAGAGAAAAATCATATACATTATAATAATAATAAACTATGTATGCATATATGATTTGTTTGGGGGGGTGAAAACGTTTTCAGTGTAAACTTAAACGACTAAAACCTGACCCTTTTTGATACAGCAGAAACCCTGTAGATGCATGCGTGCAGTCGCGCACACAGACAGACAAACACACACAGGAAACCAGGTTACCTGTACAGGTCTCGTATGGAGAGGAAGCCCTGCTCGCTGCCGATAACCAGGTACTCCCCGGACACACACATGTCTGTCACCTGCTCCTTCAGGCCCTCCGTACACAGGTGCTTCCCATTGACAGAGTACAGGTGCAGGCCGTTCTTATCCTAAACAGAGACAGGATGAGAGACAATCATTCACCAGGACCCAATCATAATGTACCATCTAGTGGTCAACTAGCGTTTTGCTAAGCATCATGGTACAGTACGTCATACTTCCTAACTCACCAACTAAGTCGGTCAGTCAGTCACTAAGTAAATCACTCACTCACCAACTCACTCACCCTCTGTAGCTCACCAAGTAAGTCACTCACCAAGTAAGTCACTATGGCTACGTTCAGTCAGCCCAATTCTGATATCTTTTCCACTAATTGGTTTGTTGACCAATCACATTAGATCTTTCTCAGAGCTGATCTAATTGGTCGTGAATTAAAGATCTGAATTGGGCTGCCCATCTAAACACACACACACACACACACACACACACACACACACACACACACACACACACACACACACACACACACACACACACACACACACACACACACACACACACACACACACACACACACACACACACACACACACACAGTAGCTGCCTGGTCAGACTCCTGCACCAAAACACATTAAGATTTTAGAGAAGACGATCACGAAATTTTCAACGACAAATGAACAAAATCTCCTATCAAGAACATGTGTTAGTGTACCTTGAGCGTGGCCTTGCCCTCTACACAGGTGTGAACCACCACACACCCCTCATAAGAGATAGCTAGGTGTAGGATGGAGACAGGCAGGGAGCTCTCACAGGGCGGCCGGAGACACCGCATGTACTGGCCCCGACGCACCGTGTGGATGATCACCGTCCCGTCCTGGTACACAGAAACAAAACATCAGCAAGATCCATCTATCAACCAACCCTTCAAACTTCTCTTCATCCAACCTCTTCAACCTCTTCACCCCCCCTCCAACCTCTTCACCGCCCCTCCAACCTCTTCACCGCCCCTCCAACCTCTTCACCGCCCCTCCAACCTCTTCACCGCCCCTCCAACCTCTTCACCGCCCCTCCAACCTCTTCACCGCCCCTCCAACCTCTTCACCGCCCCTCCAACCTCTTCACCCCCCCTCCAACCTCTTCACCCCCCCTCCAACCTCTTCACCGCCCCCCTCCAACCTCTTCACCGCCCCCCTCCAACCTCTTCACCGCCCCCCTCCAACCTCTTCACGCCCCCCTCCAACCTCTTCACGCCCCCCTCCAACCTCTTCACGCCCCCCTCCAACCTCTTCACGCCCCCCTCCAACCTCTTCACGCCCCCCTCCAACCTCTTCACGCCCCCCTCCAACCTCTTCACGCCCCCCTCCAACCTCTTCACGCCCCCCTCCAACCACTTCACGCCCCCCTCCAACCACTTCACGCCCCCCTCCAACCTCTTCACGCCCCCCTCCAACCTCTTCACCGCCCCCCTCCAACCTCTTCACCGCCCCTCCAACCGCTTCACGCCCCCCCAACCACTTCACGCCCCCCCAACCTCTTCACGCCCCCCCAACCTCTTCACCCCCCCTCCAACCTCTTACCCGTGATCCAGAGACGGCCATATCCAGCTCTGTGCTGATGCTGACGCTCAGCACCTCGTCAGTGTGTCCATACAGCACCTGTACCGGCTTGGGACACAGCCCCACCGGACAACCTCCCTGTAGGACACACACAACACATTCAGTCACGCACTCATACACCTGGGTAGTATTCAGTAGGGCATACAGTAGTAAAACAGTTTGCAACCGAAAGCAGATGGGTCAAACCGTTTCACTTTTTTTTGTTGTTGTTGAGTGTACTAACATCAAACGTTTCCACAGTAACAATGCAGTACAAATGCTTTCTAGCCAGTGTAGTGTGTTCCAATAAACCCTCAGGCTTCATGATCTCACCTGCTGCAGCACCTGCCACACCATACAGGTGTTGTCCCTGGATCCGGAGATCAAGTGGATCCCACAGTAGTCTGTCGACAGGCACGTGACTATGTCTGCGGCGAGAGAGAAGAGAGATGACGCCAAATAATTACTATACTGTATGTACAGACAGTGTGTGTGTGCCTGAGTGGATGTCCCTAGAATTTCTAAGCAAACAGCGGGAGGCAGGGCTTTCTCCTATAGATCTCCATTTTTATGGAACGGTCTGCCTACCCATGTGAGAGACGCAGACTCGGTCTCAACCTTTAAGTCTTTACTGAAGACTTATCTCTTCAGTAGGTCATATGATTGAGTGTAGTCTGGCCCAGGAGTGTGAAGGTGAACGGAAAGGCTCTGGAGCAACGAACCGCCCTTGCTGTCTCTGCCTGGCCGGTTCCCCTCTCTCCACTGGGATTCTCTGCCTCTAACCCTATTACAGGGGCTGAGTCACTGGCTTACTGGTGCTCTTTCATGCCGTCCCTGGGAGGGGTGCGTCACTTGAGTGGGTTGAGTTACTGACGTGATCTTCCTGTCTGGGTTGGCGCCCCCCCTTGGTTTGTGCTGTGGTGGAGATCTTTGTGGGCTATACTCGGCCTTGTCTCAGGATTGTAAGTTGGTGGTTGAAGATATCCCTCTAGTGGTGTAGGGGCTGTGCTTTGGCTAAGTGGGTGGGGTTATATCCTTCCTGTTTGGCCCTGTCCGGGGGTTTCTTCTGATGGGGCCACAGTGTCTCCTGACCCCTCCTGTCTCAGCCTCCAGTATTTATGCTGCAGTAGTTTATGTGTCGGGGGGCTAGGGTCAGTTGGTTATACCTGGAGTACTTCTCCTCTCTTATCCAGTGTCCTGTGTGAATTTAAGTATGCTCTCTCTAATTCTCTCGTTCTCTCTTTCTTTCTCTCTCTCGGAGAACCTGAGCCCTAGGACCATACGTCACGGCAAACCGGGCATGATGACTCCTTGCTGTCCCCAGTCCGCCTGGCCTTGCTGCTATTCCAGTTTCAGCTGTTCTGCCTGCGGTTATGGAACCCCTACCTGTCCCAGACCTGCTGTTTTCAACTCTTAATGATCGGCTATGAAAAGCCAACTGATATTTATTCCTGATTATTATTTGACCATGCTTGTCATTTATGAACATTTTGAAAATCTTGGCTCTCTCTAATTCTCTCCTTCTTTCTCTCTCTCGGAGGACCTGAGCCCTAGGACCATACGTCACGGCAAACCGGGCATGATGACTCCTTGCTGTCCCCAGTCCGCCTGGCCTTGCTGCTATTCCAGTTTCAGCTGTTCTGCCTGCGGTTATGGAACCCCTACCTGTCCCAGACCTGCTGTTTTCAACTCTTAATGATCGGCTATGAAAAGCCAACTGATATTTATTCCTGATTATTATTTGACCATGCTTGTCATTTATGAACATTTTGAAAATCTTGGCTCTCTCTAATTCTCTCTTTCTTTCTCTCTCTCGGAGGACCTGAGCCCTAGGACCATACGTCAGGACTACCGGGCATGATGACTCCTTGCTGTCCCCAGTCCGCCTGGCCTTGCTGCTATTCCAGTTTCAGCTGTTCTGCCTGCGGTTATGGAACCGCCACCTGTCCCAGACCTGCTATTCTCAACTCTTAATGATCGGCTATGAAAAGCCAACTGAAAATTATTCATGATTATTATTTGACCATGCTTGTCACTTATGAATATTTTGAACATCTTGGCATAGTTCTGTTATAATCTCCACCCGGCACAGCCAGAAGAGGACTGGCCACCCCTCATAGCCTGGTTCCTCTCTAGGTTTCTTCCTAGGTTTTGGCCTTTCTAGGGAGTTTTTCCTAGCCACCGTGCTTCTACGCTTGCTGTTTGGGGTTTTAGGCTGGGTTTCTGTACAGCACTTCGAGATATTAGCTGATGTACGAAGGGCTATATAAAATAAACTTGATTGTATGTGTGTGTGAGATCCATCCATACCCATGTGTCTGATGTGATGTCCCACAGTCTTTCCCTTGACCAGGGAGGTGACCCTCAGGCTGTTGTCCCAGTGGCCACCGCTGAACAGGAGCTTCCCGTCATGTGACACCACAAACAGACCTGCGGTCACCTCCACGCTCGGAGAGAAGGGCCCACCCAGGACCCGCTGGGTCCTAGAGAAGGGGGGGCAGAAAGGAGGAGACCTCAGATACATAACTCACAGAACAACTTTATGACCAAGTAATGACATCAAGTGCCCTCCAAGGGTCTGTTCCAAAACGTTTAAAGTGCATTCTTCCTGTCTCCCATCCTGGAGATAATCACAGATCTGTATGTGCTTGGATACGCCATGGCAGAGTTTCCATCATACTGCTGTGACAAACCAAACATTCTCAGATGAGTGATTACTTCAAGGAATGGAGGTAAGAACTCAAACAGGGCTCCCGGTCTCCCAGTCAGACTACAAAGCCCCACAGTTTCAAGTAGAAAAGGGGTCGGTGTTGGGGAGGGACTGACTTGGGGTTGGCCACGGTGGGGTCCTTGATGAAGGTAAAGTAGTTGGAGATGTTCTTGTCATAAGGCAGCCAGCCGTGGGTTCCCATCAGACAGTTCTGACTCAGGGTCACCATAGTGTCTGGGCTGCCCTGGGTGATGAAGGAGTGGGACTGGTTCTTGGGCACCACGGCTTTCACCAGAGGCACGTTGTCATTGATCCCCTACAAATCAACATTTATTTTTGAAGTTGTTTTTCAATAAAACGTTTTTCATAAAGTACTTTATAATAACCAACAAAGAGGGTCATGATCATATGCTTTGGTGTGTGTTTTCAAAACTAACCTCGACAAAGAAGGACTTGAGTTCGGCAAGGTGCTCGAAGATACTGAGGGGCGAGGCGTCTAGTCGACCTTTCCTCTTCTCCACCTCCTCCAGAGAAAGACGTACAGGGTGTGGCTCCTACACACACAGACAACACATCACTATAGTCCATCTAAAACACCTATTCTAAACCAGTGATTCTCAGTTAAATATCCCTGAGTAACCCCACCAGCACCCATTTCTGTTGTAGCCCTGGCTAAACTAATCACCAAGCTGTTGACTAGTTTAATAAGGTGTTTGTCTGGTGCTACAACAATGAGTACTGTTGAAGGTCCTCAAAGACCAGAGATGAGAATCACTGTTCTAAATAACCTGGTAAAGCCTCATTCCCAATGATTCCTAATTGACCGGTTCATCCTTCAGTGTTCCAATGGGCTCATATCACGAGGAAGGCCTGGGAGGTTTCTCCTGGTCAGGTCAAGCCTTGTGTGTTTTCCAGTACCTTGAGCAGCTGGCAGGGTGTCTGTCCAAAGTTACTGATCATCCCCTCTACAGCTTTACGCTCCTTCTCATCAGTGATGGCATCCAGGTCCACCGCCCCTACAGCAAAACCAGAGATAAACGCTTCAGTAAAGTGCCATAATATAGCAATCTACCGTTTCTTTAGCATGAGTGCTATTGTATCAGTCTATGGGTTTTAGTGTTAGCATCCGTACCTTCGTAGGTACAGCGTTTCTTTAGCATCAGTGCTATTGTATCAATGAGAGTCTATGGGTTTAGTGTTAGCATCCGTAGCTGTAAGATGCTATGGATAAGAGCATCTGCTAAATGACCAAAATGTAAATGTACCTCCACAGGTGCAGCGTTTCTTTAGCATCAGTGCTATTGTATGAGTGGGAGTCTTTGGGTGTAGTGTTAGCGTCCGTACCTTCGTAGGTGCAGTAGTAGAAGACATTGAGTGCCTCCACGGCCGCGGGGCCTCGCTGTTTGTAACCGAAGATCAGATCGATCCAGTCTTGCAGGTGGGCCGACACGTACTCAGACTCCTGTTACACAACACATACACAACACATACATATATATATAACCCCCACAACAATAACTCACTAAATACTACTCTCTGTGGAATGCATTTATCCTGCACATCATGGTAAAGGAATGTGTGTGATCCAATTGGGTTCCAGAGTTATTTCCTCCCCCCTTGGGATAAAGCATTATGGTAATGGTGACTGTCCATGATAAAAGGAGGCTCACCAGGGCTTTCCTGTGCTTATAAATGAAGTCCTCTGGAGACTTGGCCCATTTAGGCAGGATGACATCATTCACCCTCTCCTTAGAGATCTGCAGGCGCCCTAGATCAAAGGCTAGAGGGAGCGAGAGAGGAGGATGAACAAAGGACAGGGGAGTGAAAGTGGATTCCATCAGAGTGGCAGTGTGACCGGATAAAAATAAAACAGACAAAATAAAGTTAAACTGAGATTCTCCGTTTTTACGATTCAGGGTGTAATTGGGTAAGTTATAGATTTTGTCCGATTTGAACAAGTTCGAGTGTTCCACAATCTGACCGCAACTGACAAAATCTGAACCGGTCCAGTTGAGTCCAGATTATCTCTGATTGACTGTGTGAACACCACAACAGGAGGCGTGTTAGTACGGACAGTCAACCAACATAGCCAGTGTGTCTGTGATTCTCTACAGACATGGAGCTCATCTCACCGTTCTGATTCTCCAGGAACTCTGGGAAGTAGAAGAACTCTGGGATGAGCTCCTTGACGTCGTTGGGGTTGTCCGTGAGGGTCTGCCACAAAGCCGGGATGGAGTGGAACTGACGGTCCGCACAGTCAAACCTGGACCGAGGGAGGAAGACCAACAGCCAATGGTCTTAAAGTATGCCATAGTACTAGAGACAGGATGTTTTTTCCACCATGTGACGTGACCAAGACAAACTGTGGATCTAGTAAGGCTGTAGCTTGGTGAGAGAAAGACTCCTGGCCTTACTGACATCAGTACAACAGCATCTCTCCAGACAAGAGCATAGATACATCAGATTGTCAGTTGGAATACAGGTGTAATCACAGAACCAGAATGACTAGAACGTACAAAGCTGCTCAGACCACAGCAAATTGACTGGTACAACCCAAGCACTGATAACTCCATGGACTTTAATGCTGTTAACTTCTGGCCTGAGGTTTCTAGTCTGATTCCCCCTCACCAAAACCCATTGCTTACCGTCCACTCTGTAGCGCGATGTGGAGGGACGTGAAGGGTTCCACGCGGATGAGATAGTGCATGACTCCTGCTGCGTTGGAGTAGTGGGTACCGTAGTGGAACCGGTCGATGGTGCCCGTGGGGTCCTCAAAACTCTCATACCTACAGACAGGGAGACGTGAACTTAACATTATAATTACTTACTATATTTACTAGAATAGAATCCAGTTATTGCCCTCAAAAGAGACATTTCCTCAACGGTAATAAAGTGTTGTATTGCAGTAAGTCTAGTTCTATGGACGAGGACACGTATGTAGTGAAGAGAATGAATGAAGACACTGCCGCCCTGGAACATGTCACGTAATGCAGGTATGTAGACGCAGCAGCGGCTCAGTGAGAGAGGTTGAGAGAACGTACTTCTCCCGGACAGTCTTGGCGTTCCGCTCGTTGAGTACGGCCACTGGCTTGGACAGGTCCCGGAACACCCCTGGGTCTGTCAGGTCCAGCTCCTCTGACGTGTAGTCCGACAGGATCCAGGGGAACTGGGGATACACACACACACAATTAACTAAACCATGAACACCCCTTAAAAGAGCACCAAGATGGTATATTCCACATCTTCCCCCATAGGGTCCGTGTTAACAGAACGTACCACTGGGTACTGAGACAAGTCGTTGTAGGTTCGGCCCGCGATGGTGTTCAGCTGGATCAGGTAGTCAAAGTTGGTCATCTCTCGGTTCACCCATTTCTACCAAAGACAAGAGAGAGAGAGGGGTTTAACACAACCTGTCAACACAATAGTAGACCATACTGACTACTTAACATGGGTCATGCTCAGTAAAGCACAACGTAACAAAACGTTTTGCAAAAAATAATACATCTGTTCTTATTAGACCAGTTCAGGGAGTATCACCTCCGTTTCAAACCACTTCCTCCCTACTGAACACGACCTTGATCTCCCATGTGAACTTTTGACCCCTGACCTGTGTGAGTCCGGAGGCCTTGAGCAGCTCCTGTGGTGAGCGTGTGCCGTACAGGCTGAGGGAGCGCAGCAGCAGCATCCTACTGTACACCTTGTTCCGCACCTGTCAATCAAACCACACAGACCATTCCAACATGAAGGGGTCTGTTCAAAAGTGTGAAATCTTTCAGAATGCTCAGATCAAAATATATTATGTAAAACAGATATGATGGCCTGTCATGTAGAATAGGGAGTAGCACAGGTTCTATTTGTTCTTAACGTTTTACTGTACTCAACACACCCCAGTACTCCAGGCCTATGTAGTCATTCCTTCTACATAAGTGTTTCCCAAACACCCCCCATCTACTTACTTGATCTATTCCAGGACTAGCCCTTGATGAGTTGAATCAGGTGACGTGCTAGTTCTGGAATAGACCAAGTAGTGAAATGGATGGGGGTACACCGTTCTCAATCCACGTAAAAAGCAGATCCCAGAAATGGCCTGACCTCTTTCTTAAAGTTGAGGAAGTAGTTGGTCTGGTCTATGAGGAAGATCTCCAGGGCCGAGCGGCGGAGGTTGTACCTTCGCAGGTGGATCTCCCGGATCTGAGATAGAGGCCACTTAAAGTCCTGACCAACACCTGGAAGGACAGACAGGGGGTTGGTTAT
Organism: Salvelinus alpinus; assembly: GCF_045679555.1. Taxonomy (NCBI): domain Eukaryota; kingdom Metazoa; phylum Chordata; class Actinopteri; order Salmoniformes; family Salmonidae; genus Salvelinus; species Salvelinus alpinus. The sequence continues at coordinate 67,199,916 of NC_092095.1, read as the reverse complement.
GTATAATACATAAGGCCAGGAGTTTGACCTAACTAGTGACTTGACCATGGCAAAACTCCAGGCCCTAATATTAACCCTTCGTCATTCCATGACGTATTAATATATGATGTGTATTGCATGTGGGAGCAGCTACACCTCTATGTCTAAGACAACACAATGAGAGTCTAACAGTGAGGTATGTATCTACTGTACATGTCTAGTCATAACAGCTGTACCTCCTTGTCTAAGACAACACAATGAGAGTCTATCAGTGAGGTATGTATCTACTGTACATGTCTAGTCATAACAGCTGTACCTCCATGTCTAAGACAACACAATGAGAGTCTAACAGTGTAGTATGTATCTATTGTACATGTCTAGTCATAACCCATCCATAACCTCTGGTTGATCAACTCCTGCTCCACTCGCTCACTCTCCTTCAGCCTTCCTTTCTCTCTCCTTCTTACTAACAGCAACTCTTCCTCTCACTATTCCTCCCACTATTTCATCCCTTCTTCCTCCCCTCCCTCCTCTTTCAGGAGAACCCTTCCTCTAACCCCTACGACCCTCCTATCTTCCTCCCTCTCTCCTCACCCTCCTCCTTCTCTGTGCTGCTGTCATAGAAGTAGATGTGCTGGGTGGTGAGCTCCAGACGTCCAGGGCTGACATCCACCTGGGTGACCAGCTCACAGTCCTCCCACAGAACCAGCTTCTCCTTCTGGCCTGCCTCCTCCACCTCCCCCCTGGAAAGAGACAGCGAGAGAGAGATAGAAACAGACAGATAGTTGACCAAGTCCATTCACGTTTGTAGTCAAAGCCACCCAACAGTCCACGACAGACACAACACACAGTAATTGTTGACAACGTTGAGAGTGTACTGACGTGTTGTTGGTCGCTGCGGGGTCGTCTTCAGGCAGCTCCAGAATGTCATCCTCCAGGTCGCTGACCTTCACCTGCTTGACCGCTTCCAGCAGTAAGGACTCAGATGTCACCCTCTGCTGCTGGACACCTGGGGGACGAGGGAGATGAAGAGGAGGAACGAGAGGCAGAAGAAGTGTTAGAGGAGGAGGAGGAGGAAGATGAGTTGTTAGAGGAGAAGGAAGAGGAGGAGGAACAAGAGGCAAAGGAACAAGAGGCAGAGGAAGAGTAAGAGAACAAAGAAGACGAAGAGGAAGAGAAACAGGAAGAGGAGAAGGGTCAGTGTCTGCAGCTAACATTATGGTTTATTCAGACTCCAGCGATGCCTTGTCAAGGGAACCAGTGAAGCTGCCTCTCTTACCCAGGTTGTCCCTGAGAGCGCTGGCCTGCCGGTGGTCCTCATAGTTGTAGTTGGGCACCAGTTTGAGTCTCATGCGGGAGTAGTTCTCCGCGCTGGACACTCGCCAGTGCATCTCACTCTGCTGCCTGAGAAAACAACAGACAGAAGAACGTCAACTAAGTTGCATGAACTGAAGAACAAACTGAACGTAAGAGAGACATCCAGAAACTCTTCTAGGGAGTTGTTCCTAGCCACTGTGCTTCTGCCTCTGCATTGATGGCTCTTTGGGGGTTTTAGGAGGGGTATCTGTAAAGCACTTTGTGACAACTGCTGATGTAAAAAAAAAAAACTAAAAAAAGGGTTTATAAAATAAACTGCATTGATTGATTGACTGGAGGACAGTGGTCAACAGTTCTTTGGCTGATCATGTGTTTGCCGTGGTGCTGAGGTAATTACCAACGAAGTCCTATAATCACATATAATACTGTATATATTATAATAAATATCTACATATCATGTGTGTGGCCGTTACCTGTCTGCCCAGGGGCCTCTCTCACACACCAGGCTGCGGCGTGCTCCTCTCCACTGCCTGAGGACGGCACTGTGCTGGCTGTGAAGCTGCTTCAGCATGCTGTTGTATCGCAGGTTCTCCTGCCGGCCGCGCCGAGAGAAGGGCTCCACAAACTGCTCCTGAGGGACGGCGGGACGAGGAACGGGGAGTCAGTGTGTTCTGGTGTGTAGAACACCACAAGGCAATATGCTCTGTGTTACCGTGGCCTGACATTACAGTTCCATGTTACAGCAGTATTATTGTCAGCTCAATAGAAAGTCGACCTTACTCGGATCTGTGTGTGTGTGTGTGTGTGTGTGTGTGTGTGTGTGTGTGTGTGTGTGTATAACCTGGAAGCGTATCTTGCTCTCTCCCCTCTCCCGCTCTCTCTTGTGCAGGTTGACCATGAAGCTTTCATAGCACTCCTTCCAGAACAGAGCCATGGTCTCGTGACCCTGGCTAAACGTCTCAATCTCATACTGCTTCATGTAGGGGATGATCTGAGGACAGAGAGAACCAATTCAATGGGGGAAGCAAAACTACTTGTTTCGTTCATCTCAGACTCGCTCCCTCAGCACCGGAGATTGAGATATTTCTCAAAAATGTATTTTCTCATCTTTAAGGTTGATCTTCAAATTTCTCAACACGTTTCTTTGCTGCTCTTCCAAGAGTTGAATGACTTATCAATGATTTAGTAAGGCATTGAACCAGCTCCTCACGTATTTGTCGAGGTAGACCCTCCACTCGGGGGAGTTGCAGTAGAGCTGGAAGTCCTCGAAGAAGGAGGGGCTGCCGTTGGTGTCAGGCAGCTGGGGGAGGTGCAGCTCCATGTACAGCAGCTTGTTCACCTGCAGACACAAGATATCACAAGAGATGAGAAGATAATACAAAGTGTTTTGAGGTATTGACATACTACAGACCAAAAGCATTGTGTTTTTGTTCATTGGATTTAAATAATGGTGGCTAGTAATCCTGGACTACAAAGCATATTCAAAAGAGAATCCATTGAAATGTCTCTTTAGTCCAGGGCTAGGTTTACACCCTTGGTGTGACAAGGTTTTGCCGTTATTTAAGAAAATAGTCAGCAAGTCTCTTTGGAATGTTTGATACGGATTCTACTTCATTGTGACTGTTCATCATGCATGTCTTTTCGTGTCTGTGTGTGTGAGTGTGTGAGTGTGCCTGCGTGTGAGTGTGTGAGTGTGCGAGTGTGAGTGTGCGAGTGTGTGAGTGTGCCTGCGTGTGAGTGTGTACCTTGGAGAGCAGCGTGCGGAGCAAGGGCACCAGGCACATATAGGTCTCCTCTGTCTGCCCCCCTACAGAGCGTCTCAGGATGCCCTCCACCTTGCCCAGCAGGTAACACGCCTCGTCCTGAGTCTCCACGCTCTTGGTCTGCAGGATGCCGTTCAGCTTGGCTGTGGCCAAGGCACACACCTAGCAGGAGATGAGATCACTTACATACTTACACTTCTTATGTCGAGGTGATAAAAACATTCATATAAAGACAAGCATTCTGAATGAGATGATGTGACACCTGATAGTTCATATAGAGGGTAGTATCTATAAACAATAAGAGGGGTAGGGTGGGGGGGGGGTACGTGATAGAGGGTTATATGCCTTCTATGAGACTTAGGGTGAGGCGGGTTGCCCTCCAGGGGGACTAAGCTGAAGAGGTTTGAGTACCGCCTGTATACTGAAAGTAGAGGTATGAAGTGTACAGTTGAACACACTAACTGTAAGTTGCTCTGGAAAAGAGCGTCTGCTACATTACTATGTATGCGACACTGGACAGCTTCTCACCTGGGGGTCTTCCTGGGCCATGAAGCCCAGCAGAAGCCTCAGGCCCACCTGGGACAGCTGCAGCCACTGGGCCCCTGACGAGTACCACACCATTAGACTGTCCATCAGAGTCACTGTCTCCTCCAGGACCTAGAAGAAAACAATCATTGAATCAAATCACCTCTTACATGGATTGTGTTACTCAATTGGTTTATAATTATTTAACAAAGCCTAATTGTGGACTACAGTCACTCTTTGGCCATAGACTGCTTTCAATGTAACAAATGTCTTCATATGTCAAATCACTGAACTATCACTTTACAATGGTATGACATTCACACATACTGCCAAAGATGGAGTAATAACAAAGATGTCGCTCCTCCTAATAACAATACCTTCTCTGTCCACAGGGTGGGGTTGACCAGGCCCTCGGCCTGCAGGAAGTCCTGCACAACGTGGAGCAGCCGCACAGCGTTCTCGGTGTGCTGGGGCAACATGGCCGCCGTCGCCTCCCGGTTGTCAGTCACAGCCCACTCCAGCATCCTCTCCATCAGACTGGGTGAGAGGGAGGGATAAGAGGGAGCGTAGAGGAAAGTAAAAGAGAGAGCGAGAGAGAGAGCGAGAGAGAGAGTGTCAAACAAAATGTGAATAAACACCAGAGAACCAGACCCCCTCTTCAAGACTGATGTGACAGAACACTAAACATATTGCACATTGAACAGCCACAACTACAGTCATCACGTCACCCTGCAGGCTGGTTCCTACTCCTCACTACAGTCATCAGGCTGGTTCCTACTCCTCACTACAGTCATCACGTCAGCCTGCAGGCTGGTTCCTACTCCTCACTACAGTCATCACGTCACCATGCAGACTGGTTCCTACTCCTCACTACAGTCATCACGTCACCAGGCAGACTGGTTCCTACTCCTCACTATAGTCATCACGTCACCAGGCAGGCTGGTTCCTACTCCTCACTACAGTCATCACGTCACCCTGCAGGCTGGTTCCTACTCCTCACTACAGTCATCACGTCACCCTGCAGGCTGGTTCCTACTCCTCACTACAGTCATCAGGCTGGTTCCTACTCCTCACTACAGTCATCACGTCACCATGCAGACTGGTTCCTACTCCTCACTACAGTCATCACGTCACCATGCAGACTGGTTCCTACTCCTCACTACAGTCATCACGTCACCCTGCAGGCTGGTTCCTACTCCTCACTACAGTCATCACGTCACCATGCAGGCTGGTTCCTACTCCTCACTAGTCATCACGTCACCATGCAGGCTGGATCCTACTCCTCACTACAATCATCACGTCACCAGGCAGGCTGGTTCCTACTCCTCACTACAGTCATCACGTCACCCTGCAGGCTGGTTCCTACTCCTCACTACAGTCATCACGTCACCATGCAGGCTGGTTCCTACTCCTCACTAGTCATCACGTCACCATGCAGGCTGGATCCTACTCCTCACTACAGTCATCACGTCACCAGGCAGGCTGGTTCCTACTCCTCACTACAGTCATCACGTCACCCTGCAGGCTGGTTCCTACTCCTCACTACAGTCATCACAACACCCTGCAGGCTGGTTCCTACTCCTCACTACAGTCATCACGTCACCAGGCAGGCTGGTTCCTACTCCTCACTACAGTCATCACGTCACCAGGCAGGCTGGTTCCTACTCCTCACTACAGTCATCACGTCACCATGCAGACTGGTTCCTACTCCTCACTACAGTCATCACGTCACTCTGCAGGCTGGTTCCTACTCCTCACTACAGTCATCACGTCACCCTGCAGGCTGGTTCCTACTCCTCACTACAGTCATCACGTCACCCTGCAGGCTGGTTCCTACTCCTCACTACAGTCATCACGTCACCCTGCAGGCTGGTTCCTACTCCTCACTAGTCATCACGTCACCCTGCAGGCTGGTTCCTACTCCTCACTACAGTCATCACGTCACCAGGCAGGCTGGTTCCTACTCCTCACTACAGTCATCACGTCACCCTGCAGGCTGGTTCCTACTCCTCACTACAGTCATCACGTCACCCTGCAGGCTGGTTCCTACTCCTCACTACAGTCATCACGTCACCCTGCAGGCTGGTTCCTACTCCTCACTACAGTCATCACGTCACCCTGCAGGCTGGTTCCTACTCCTCACTACAGTCATCACGTCACCCTGCAGGCTGGTTCCTACTCCTCACTACAGTCATCACGTCACCATGCAGGCTGATTCCTACTCCTCACTAGTCATCACGTCACCATGCAGGCTGGATCCTACTCCTCACTACAGTCATCACGTCACCCTGCAGGTTGGTTCCTACTCCTCACTACAGTCATCACGTCACCCTGCAGGCTGGTTCCTACTCCTCACTACAGTCATCACGTCACCCTGCAGGCTGGTTCCTACTCCTCACTACAGTCATCACAACACCCTGCAGGCTGGTTCCTACTCCTCACTACAGTCATCACGTCACCCTGCAATAATTTTTTGTAACAAAATGTGTCTTTTTAAACTAATATCTTTGTGAGACTGAACCTTTTTAATTGAACATAATATCTCGTGTTTGTTGTCTAAATGGAACTGTGCATTCTGCATATTTTCAGTCTTGTCAACTGAGAATGAAATAAATCAAATGTAAGAAATGCCACTGTGTCCACCTGAGCTTGATGTGGTCCACAGGCAGCAGCAGCTCGTTGGTAGTGCCCAGCTTGGTGAGGGCAGAGAATACCTGCCCCCGCTCCAGCCAGGCGGCATCGTCCGAGCCCTCCACGCCTCGCCACATTACGCACAGCACGATCTCCAGCAGCATGCGAGACAGCTCCTCCTCCGTCCGCTAGGGGGAGACAGAGAGGAGGGAGTCAGTGAGAGTCACATCCAGGTACAGATAGACAGAGAAACACAGAGGGGGTTCCCTCCCACCACCAGCCTCCATGGTGTGGTTTGACCCCCCATGTCTGGACCTACTGACGTCAGTCCATGGGAGAATCTCAATTGCATTACCTTGACTCCTCTCTCCCCGCCCTCTTCTGAAAACCCATCCAAAACAGGACCTCCGACTTTCTCATCCAATGGGTTTTGAGAAGGAGATGAGGAGAGAGGATGCGAGGAGTCAAGGAAATGCAAATTGAGATTGTCCCCATCTATAGATGAAAGGGAGAGGTGGCTCCCTAGGGAGGCAGTGACATTTTATATTTTTATATTTCTTTATAAGTCTGCTGGGGGATTAGAGGACCTGAGGGACATAGGAACACTCTGGCACCGCAGTGGAAACCAATAGGGTGGATACAGAAGCCCCCAATAGGGTGGATACAGAAGCCCCCAATAGGGTGGATACAGAAGCCCCCAATAGGGTAAATACAGAAGCCCCCAATAGGGTGGATACAGAAGAAACCAATAGGGTAAATACAGAAGAAACCAATAGGGTGGATACAGAAGAAACCAATAGGGTGGATACAGAAGAAACCAATAGGGTGGATACAGAAAAAACCAATAGGGTGGATACAGAAGAAACCAATAGGGTAAATACAGAAGAAACCAATAGGGTGGATACAGAAGAAACCAATAGGGTAAATACAGAAGAAACCAATAGGGTAAATACAGAAGAAACCAATAGGGTAATCTGGATCCCTACCAGGAATTAGCTTTCAAATATCCAATTTAAGCAGCTGAAGGAAGACAATTTATACTATTGATATACAGCCACTGTGACTAGCCAGACTGTTCCTAGGGCCTTCAGGAAACCACCTAGAGGAAACCACTGTAGTCTATTGATATACAGCCACTGTGACTGGCTAGCTACACTGAAGAGGAGAGGAAACGACTGTAGACTATTGATATACAGCCACTGTGACTGGCTAGCTACACTGAAGAGGAGAGGAAACCACTGTAGTCTATTGATATACAGCCACTGTGACTGGCTAGCTACACTGAAGAGGAGAGGAAACCACTGTAGTCTATTGATATACAGCCACTGTGACTGGCTAGCTACACTGAAGAGGAGAGGAAACCACTGTAGTCTATTTATATACAGCCACTGACTTGCTAGCTACACTGAAGAGGAGAGGAAACCACTGTAGCCACTGTGACTGGCTAGCTACACTGAAGAGGAGAGGAAACCACTGTAGTCTATTGATATACAGCCACTGTGACTGGCTAGCTACACTGAAGAGGAGAGGAAACCACTGTAGACTATTGATATACAGCCACTGTGACTGGCTAGCTACACTGAAGAGGAGAGGAAACCACTGTAGTCTATTGATATACAGCCACTGTGACTGGCTAGCTACACTGAAGAGGAGAGGAAACCACTGTAGACTATTGATATACAGCCACTGTGACTGGCTAGCTACACTGAAGAGGATAGGAAACCACTGTAGTCTATTGATATACAGCCACTGTGACTGGCTAGCTACACTGAAGAGGAGAGGAAACCACTTTAGTCTATTGATATACAGCCACTGTGACTGGCTAGCTACACTGAAGAGGAGAGGAAACCACTGTAGTCTATTGATATACAGCCACTGTGACTGGCTAGCTACACTGAAGAGGAGAGGAAACCACTGTAGTCTATTGATATACAGCCACTGACTGGCTAGCTACACTGAAGAGGAGAGGAAACCACTGTAGACTATTGATATACAGCCACTGTGACTGGCTAGCTACACTGAAGAGGAGAGGAAACCACTGTAGTCTATTGATATACAGCCACTGACTGGCTAGCTACACTGAAGAGGAGAGGAAACCACTGTAGTCTATTGATATACAGCCACTGTGACTGGCTAGCTACAATGAAGAGGAGAGGAAACCACTGTAGACTATTGATATACAGCCACTGACTGGCTAGCTACACTGAAGAGGAGAGGAAACCACTGTAGTCTATTGATATACAGCCACTGTGACTGGCTAGCTACACTGAAGAGGAGAGGAAACCACTGTAGACTATTGATATACAGCCACTGACTGGCTAGCTACACTGAAGAGGAGAGGAAACCACTGTAGACTATTGATATACAGCCACTGTGACTGGCTAGCTACACTGAAGAGGAGAGGAAACCACTTTAGTCTATTGATATACAGCCACTGACTGGCTAGCTACACTGAAGAGGAGAGGAAACCACTGTAGACAGGTGTCTCACCTCAGCACAGCTGAACGACTCCCCCAATGACACGTTGTCGCTGAACAGGAAGCTGTCCTCGGTGAGGGACGCCGACGAGGTATCTGGGAAGACCTTGGCTGACGTCATCAGCGGCGATGGCGTGCTGACCATGCTCCCCGGTGTCTGGTTGCCGCTCTCCCCGCCCTCATAGGCACTCATGTGGGACAGGTCCAAACTCAAACCCCCTGCTTTCCCTCCCCCAGAGGCCCAGGGCTTGAGCAACTGGCCCTCCCCAATCTGACTAACGGGCGTGTCCAGAAGCGAAAGTACATCCCCGTTTTCAAGACTATCCACAGATTTTCTGGAGCTCATGCTGAGGCGGTCTTCATCCACCAGTCTTCCGGCGCTGCCTGCTCGGCCCCTCCTCTCCAGGGGCAGTTCTAGGCGGCTGCCGCTGCCCCGGCTGAGGTTGAGGTCCAGGCTGCAGGCGCTGGCAGCGTCGCCCCGGCCCGGGCCGCCCTCGCAGGGGGAGCGCAGGAACAGCCTCATCAGGGTCTCCTGCCAGCACAGCTGTCTGGAGATCTCCCGCGCCGCGTCCTGCTGAGACTGGAGGAGCTGGTACAGCTAGAGGGAGAGAGAGCATTAATATTACTACCTGTGTATTCATTATTGCTCATTCAACATTACTGACCTGTTATTTATTATTCAATGAGTATTACGCTTACTTTTATGTTATTTATGTCATCAATGATTAAATATTTTTTTTGGGGGAAGGAATGATAGCGAAGGAGAGAGGAGGAAGGATAGAGAGAGGGGGGAGGAGGAAGGATAGAGAGAGGGGGGAGGAGGAAGGATAGAGAGAGGGGGATGGATAGAGAGAGGGGGATGGATAGAGGGACAGAATAGAGCTTTAGGAAGATCAAAACCAGATATTTTAGCACAAGCTTATAATCCCTTTTATAATACCTTAATTTCAAAGATTTCAAAGTAATATCATGCATTTCCGTTTATGGTTGATGTTGTGATTTAATTATTATGGATATCAACATCTGGTATATAGGAAGATGTCTGTTTCTACACTGAGGACAGGCTTATACCTGTATGTGTGTCGTTTTAATAACTTAGTGTGTGTGTGCTCTGTTCCCTCACCCTATTGCACACGAGCAGGCGTACGCTGGGCCCGGCCCGGTGAGTCAGCTGGACCAGGGCCATAAGGTCCTTGTAGCTCACCACATGATCTAGGGGCGGGGGTCAAAGGTCAACATGATGAGCCATAGCCATATATTTTAGTAGAGTACACATTGACTGAATCTCTATTACCTGTTGGGCCACACCATAGTACTGGGTCACGTTCAGTAGGGCACACCGTATAAAAACATTTCGCAAAGGAAGGCAGAAAAGCGTGTTCAGTTAGTACCTCACTGTTTTAAAACGTTTTCTCCCAGCTGAACATAACCCTGATTGATCTGTCCATATAGCTGAATGGGTAAAACAATAACCTGAAGTACACTGGCGAAACATTGATTTCCTTCTCCTGCCATTTGCCCATACAAACCTCACTGCAGAACCGCCCTGACCCTCTCCAGCCATTCATTCAGTCATTTATTTATTTATAGAGAGGAAGCCATTCTCTGCAGTCCGCACTCCTTCCAACTTCAGCCTCACCCGAGCCAATCAATTAGCCCTCAACGCTTCATTGATTGGCCACTAAATCAAACTCCCATGGAGTCAAGGGAGTAGAGCCAGCCAATCGAAAGTATGCAAGGGCTGAACACCACATCTACAAAGGTCTATAGGGACAGCTGGGTGAAGCGGAGTCAGTACTCATTCGTTTTTATTGGCCAATGAAATTATACCACTTCACCTGCGTTACTGTAGATATTGCTTGGGTAAAAAAAAACAAAAAAAAAAAACTTTTTTTTTTAATCACCAAACACATTTGTATTGCCTTTTACTTATTGAATTTGTTTGCTGTTTTGTATGTATTTGTTAAGTTGCAAATGAATTACCCTTCGGACACAATAACTATTTATTGAATGGAATTTAAAAACGACATTGATGATTGACTGTTGAAGGAGCCGTCTCCAACCACCGAGTGATCTATTCCCCAGAAACATGTTTGAATAATGGTATGGTGGACACTGACAGGGTGAGAGAAGGGGTGGGAGGGACACCGTCACCCACCTGTGTGGAGCACCTGGTTGAGCAGGCTCTTGACGAGGGAGGGGGTGACGTGGAGGTCAGAGAAGAGCAGGGAGAGACCGGAGTATCCCACCTCCCTCAGCTTCAGCCTCTGCTTGTTCTTCTCATAGACACGGTCGCAGCGCAGCATGCGGTCAAACATCTGGACTCACACACACGGCAAAGACCATTCAATGATGTTACATTAGCAGCATTCAATGTCAAAGAGAAGGGTCTTGTATAGTACCTAGTGAAAGTATTGACTCATCTGCACAACATAACCTACTCCACATTTTCAAAGTAAAATTCAATTTGAAAAAATCCAGAATATTTCAAGGCCAGTAAGTTCTCCATGTCCAACAGAAATTCGGAATCATCAAAACCACAACACACTTACACATACCCGTGTATTGTGTGTGGACAGGTGTATGTTGGTATGTGTGAGGAGGTCCCTCACCTTGAAGACAAGCTCTCGGAGGCGGTCTGAGTGTTTGGTGTTGAGCAGCAGGGCGTAGCAGGAGTCGGCCGCCCCCGGCTCAAACAGCAGCAGGAAAAGCTGGTCCCTGGCAGCACTGGTCTGGAGCAGACTTAGCAGCAACTCTATCACTCCACACAGCTAGAGGGACACACACACTTGGTTAGCAACTCCACCAAGGCGCACACACACACACACACACACACACACACACACACACACACACACACACACAGAATTAAATGGAGAGAGCAAGTAAATGACAAGTGTGGTTTCAGGGACCGAACAGCCTAATAATGGGTAGGATGGAGAGAAGACAAACTGTGGAGGATGAACACTTGACATTGCAGTGAGCATATGTCACATGCCATGATGTCACAGGCCGTGTATAGAAACCTATGTAAGAGGATAAGACAAACAGGAAAAAGAGCTGGAGAAAAGGAGGGAGAGAGGAAGGACACGGACACACAGGAAACAGATCCTCATTGAATGCCAGGCATATAAATCCTGTGTGAAGTGAGTGGATGGGAAGCTGGGCCTTGAGAGACAAGAGGCCTGCCGCAGTCAGTTAAACAGAGCAGCCAGCTGAAGGCTATTAGGGGGGGACAGCTTTCTTCTAGAGGCCTAGGTAACCAGCAGGCCAGGGAGCAGGGCTATCCTTAGTGTAGCCGCAGGCTGGAAACACACAGCCCTCAACACTGTGCCAGGCACAGAGCTGGCAGATGCTCCCTCATAGGCACCAAAGCAATGGTCCTCATAGGATTTCTAAGTGATATTCCAGTACATGGATATTGAAGACAACTTTATTCAGAGGGCCAATAAGTGAGAGATTGAATTGCACTCGGTCTTCCACATTGGGTAATAGCCATCGGTCTTCCACATTGGGTAATAGCCAGTCTATTAACCATCTGGTCTTCAATGGAACTCATATGGAGTGGAGTCCTCTGACTACAGGACATCTGCTTTATCCATGTTAATCCATGATACGATGCATGGCTTCATTAGTGTTAATATTGGAACAGAGACAAAGATTCTGACACAAGTCATGGACCCGTCATCTGTCCGTTCCTCCCTTCCATCCATCCCTCACCTGTTCCTCATCTCCGATGGCGGCGATGTATCCCAGAATGCTGTGGATCTCCTCCTGGGTCATACCCTTGCTGATGTAATACTTCAGGAGGCCGCAGAGGGACGCTCGGATGGTCTGATTGTCGTCTTCACTAATATCTCCTTCCCTGCTAACATTCTTACTAACAGATTTAGAATAATTTATTTAAAAAATATATTATTTTGAGAAATCAAGTTGACTGTAGAACCTGTACAGTTATTACAACACATACATCTCATGTAACAGATGGCGCTAGAGTAGGACAATTATGAACCATGAGTAAAAACCAGACGCTGAGCATTCTGGGAGATGGAGTCCCACCCGTAGTAAAGGCGAATGGTGTCCAGTAGAAATTGAACTCCGTATTTCTTCCGGAACTGCTTCCTGTTTTCTTTGATGACTGTGGACATGTACTGGATGTGACCTTCATCACCACGAGAAACAAAATTGACAAGAGTCACACACACACAGAGGGATGGATAGGTTACATTCTAAATGTAATCCATTACAGTTACCTGCCCAAAAATGGAATCAGTAACAGAACTTTTGGATTACCCAAACTAACTTAATTTGATTACTGTCAGTTACTTTTGGATTACTTTCCCCTTAAGAGGCATTATGCCGCTTTCACGTTCTAGTCGGAACTAGGAAACTCTCAAGTTTCAGACTTGCTAACTGGTTTTAGTTATACGCGTGCCACGTTCAACCAGTTAGCAAGTCGGAAACTTCAGAGTTCCGACTAGCATGTGAAGGTGGCATTAGAAGTAGACAAAAAGGGTCCATCAAACGCATGTGGTGTGTCATTATCGTGGTCTCTGACTTGCTCAGGTGGAACAAACTTCAACTTGTTCCTGGATTTGCAACCAATCACACTCTCAAATCGACTAACACGTGAACCCCTCCACACAGACCCATGGTCTCAGGTGCTCACCGATGCGCAGGGGGAAGTCTCCCAGGTTCCAGATGCTGAAGTTGAACAGAAGGTGTGTGTGGAGCTGCTGCAGCAGCTGTTGGTTCTTTTCATAGGTAACCTGCTCCACTAGGAGCTGAGCAGACACCAAGACACTCACATCCACCAGACTGGCAGGCAGCTACACAGAGAAATACACACACAGAGAGAATTAATAAGAGAGCAGAGAGAGAATTGCAGAGAGAGAAAGTGGAGAGAGAGAAAGAGATATGAGAGTGCGCGCGAGAGAGAGGAGAGAGAGGAGACAGAGAGAGTTGATAATGCGCCGGAGGGGAAGGCCGCTGTTTTACAGGCTCCTAACCAACTGTGATATTTTGTGTGATTTTTTTTGCATTGGTCGCAACTTATTTTGTACAAATGTTGCTGGTACCGTCTCTTATGACCAAAAATAGCTTCTGGATATCAGAACAGTAATTACTGACCACGAACTGGACGAAGATTATTTCTTTAATGAGTCTGACGTGAAGGATATACAGCTTCTACGAGACCAGGCCCAAATCCACGTCATTCCCGTGAAAAGACTACGGAAATACAGGGGACGGAAATTGGGGTGCCTTGTGAGAATCGTTGGCGAGTGGGTAACCCGCCTCAAACATCCGTTCTATTGGACAACGTGCAATCACTGGAGAATAAACTGGATGATCTCCGCACGAGACTATCCTACCAACGGGATATTAAATACTGTATTATCTTATGTTTCACCGAGTCGTGGCTAAACGACGACACGGATAATATTCAGTTGGCTGGGTTTTCCGTGCATCGGCAGGACAGAACAGCTACGTCTGGTAAGATGAGGGGTGGGGTGTGTTTATTTGTCAATAACAGCTGGTACGCGATGTCTAATATTAAGGAGGTCTTGAGGCATTGCTCGCCTGAGGTAGAATACCTCATGATAAACTGTAGACCACACCATCTACCAAGAGAGTTTTCAACTATATTTTTTTAGCAGTCTATTTACCACCACAAACTGATGCTGGCACTAAGACCACACTCACAGAGCTGTATAAGACCATAAGCAAACAAGAAAATACTCATCCTAGTGGGCGGGACTTTAATGCAGGCAAACTTAAACCCGTGTTACCCAATTTCTACCAGCATGTCACAAAAAAACTATAGACCACCTTTACTCCACACACCGAGACAAATACAAAGCTCCCCCTCGCCCTCTATTTGGCAAATCTGATCATAATTCTTACAAGCAAAAACTAAAGAAGTACCAGTGACTTGCTGAATACGGAAGTGGTCAGATGACACGGATGCTACGCTACAGGACTGTTTTGCTAGCACAGACTGGAATATGTTTCGGGATTCATCCAATGGCATTGAGAGTATACCACCTGTCACCAGCTTCATCAATAAGTGCATCGACGACGTCCCCCCACAGTGACCATATGTACATATCCCAACCAGAAGCCATGGATTACAGGCAACATCCGCACTGAGCTAAAGGCTAGAGCTGCCGCTTTCAAGGAGCGGGACACTAATCCGGAAGCATTCAATAAATCCCGCTATACCCTCTGACGAACCATCAAACAGGCAAAGCGTAAATACAGGACTAAGATTGAATTCTACTACACTGGTTCTGACGCTCGCCGGATGTGGCAGGGCTTGCAAACCTTTACGGACTACAAAGGGAAACACAGCCGCATGCTGCCCAGTGACGCAAGCCTACCAGACGCGCAAGATGCCTTTTACGCTCGCTTCGAGGCAAGCAACACAAAAGCATGCATGAGAGCACCAGCTGTTCCGGACGACTGTGTGATCACGCTCTCCGTAACCGATGTGAGCAAGACCTTTAAACAGTTCAACATTCACAAGGCAGACGGATTACTAGGACGTGTACTCAGAGCATGCGCAGACCAACTGGCAAGTGTCTTCACTGACATTTTCAACCTCTCCCTGACCGAGTCAAATACCTACATGTTTCAAGCAGACCACTATAGTCCCTGTGCCCAAGGAAGCAAGGTAAACTGCCTAAATGATTATCGCCTGTGGCACTCACTTCGGTGGCCATGAAGTGCTTTGAAAGGCTGGTCATGGCTCACATCAACACCATTATCCCAGAAACCATAGACCCACTCCAATTTGCATACCGCCCCAACAGATCCACAGATGACGCAATCTCAATCGCACTCCAACACTGACCTTTCCCACGTGGACAAAAGGAACACCTATGTGAGAATGCTGTTCATTGACTACAGCTCAGTGTTCAACACCATAGTGCCCACAAAGCTCCTCACTAAGCTAAGGACCCTGGGACTAAACACCTCCCTCTGCAACAATTAAGCAAATGGCAACCTGGACCATTTACATTGACAACCCCCCCCTTTTTTTTTTACACTGCTGCAACTCACTGTTAATTATCTATGCATAGTCACTTTACTACCATCTACATGAACAAAGAGAACGAAAGAGCCAGAGGGAGAGAGAGACAGGCAGACAAAGAAAGCGTTAACAGAGTGTCTAAACCTTCTGCATCAGTCCCCCCAGGGTGGCTACTCCATGGGAGTGCAGCAGGCTCTCCTGGTTGATGGGGTGACGCTGCAGGAAGTGCTTCAGCACCAGCAGGAACGTGGCAACCAGGTTCTTCTCCAGACGCGCCTCTGAAACACACACACTCAGTTCAGTTCAATAACTGTAATGCTTGTATTATCACCTAAAGATAAACATGTTTTGTGTTGGGGACTCACCCGAGGACCTGTTGGAGGGCAGGATGACCCAGTCCCCTTCCCCAGGGGAGGTGGCCACGTCAGGGGTGGGGCTGATGAACTCTGACCCTATGGGGTCGGCAGCGGTGTGGTTCTCAGGGGTCAGCAGGGTGAGTTGCTCCAGGATGGGGAAGAGGACAGGTAGACCTCCCACGCAGTTGATCATATCCTGAACACAGGAGTGTGAATTAGAAAGGGTAAAATTAACCAGAGGCTGAATCAGAAAGGGTAAAATTAACCAGAGGCTGAATCAGAAAGGGGAAATAATCAAAGACTGCATTGAATATAATTTTGCCCTGTAACCATCCCCCAAGACAACACCCTATTGCCTGGCCGGGATTGGAACCAGCAATCTTGCAGCTACTGATTGACTTATGTAACCTCTACACTACATACCACACATCAACCATCTAATCAAATATTCAACAATAAAATTAGGAGAATATGTTGTCGTTCCTAAATCGTACCTTGATGTCCCAGTTGACAACCTTGTTCCCAGTCAGACGCCCATGGAGGAGGTTGGGGGACAGGTCCAGACAGATGGGGTTCCGACAAGCCTGTAGGAAACAGGAGACATATTTCCTTGTTACACCGCCTGTCACAACTGACAAGCCTATAGGAACCAGGGGAAATAATGAATTGTTACACCGCCTGTCACAACTGACAAGCCTATAGGAACCAAGGGAAATAATGAATTGTTACACCGCCGGTCATAATTGACAAGTCATTAACATCCATGACTGTAATTATAAAGTATGAGCGGGGAGTAATGAGGTAAATGATTGACAGTAGCCTAGTCCAATCACCTTGGGGGAGTAGTGCAGCAGGAGTTTAGTTGCGAGGTCACCGAGCTCCGCCTCCTGGGTCTTGAAAGGAGAAATGCAGTTTGGCCCTGAGAAGAGAAGGAAACCAACCAAAGACATGATAACATTACTGTCACTGGCCATGTTCCAATGCTCATGAAATGCATCCTTCCTTCCTTTGAAGAAATCGCTGTTCTGACAACATCTGATTAACGAGATTTCTCCCCGAAGTGGATATGCACTCAGTCTCTCCCCTTCATGGCTATCCAACAGAAACGAAGAGGTGTGAGAAATATGGTGGAAACTTTCTCAACCAGTGCTTACATCAATCCAATGCCTGTAAAAGCACGAAGAGGAGTCAATGGGTGCACACTTCAGGGAGAGAATCAATGGAGAGTCCATTGGCTTGAATAATCCAATCCCGATCAGATCAGAGATTATCTCAAGGAAGGGAGGAAGGAACGTTCAGGGATGCCTTTTAAAATAGTTCTATGGGAGAAATCCAATTGCATTTCCCTGATTCCTTGCGTCCTCTCTCGTCGCCTCCTCCTCATAACCTATTGGATGAGAACATCAGAGGTCCCTCCCTTCTGCCCTTTTCATCCAGTAGGTTGAGACGGAGGCGAGGAGGATGCGAGTAATCAAGGAAATGCTATTTAGATTCTCCCCATCTCTCTCACCGGGGCTGCAGAGGGCCTTGACGTGATTGGGCTGCAGTGCTTCGTGGAACACCATGACGCTACCCAGTTGGCCCTGCAGGGAGGTGGGGCTGCCCCACTCGCTGTCCTGCGTCCCCGCAGAGATCAACTTGGTGACCGACTCAGTCTTGCCCCCCAGGAGGCTCCCCCAGCCCTGGGTCGACAGGATGCCCCCCAGGGAGGAGCGGGCGGAAGGGGGCACCCCGGAGAAGGGTGGGTCTGAGATTTGGGAGGGGGGTGGTGTGGTGGTGCGATGGCCTGCTGAACCGATGCAGCAGGAGGTGAAAGGCTGAGGGGGCAAAAACACAGTCAGGGAACTGAATATGAGTTCACGGGAAAAAACACAGTCAGGGAACTGAATAGGAGTTCACAGGAAAAAACACAGTCAGGGAACTGAATATGAGTTCACGGGAAAAAACACAGTCAGGGAACTGAATATGAGTTCACGGGGAAAAACACAGTCAGGGAACTGAATATGAGTTCACGGGAAAAAACACAGTCAGGGAACTGAATATGAGTTCACGGGAAAAAACACAGTCAGGGAACTGAATAGGAGTTCACAGGAAAAAACACAGTCAGGGAACTGAATATGAGTTCACGGGAAAAAACACAGTCAGGGAACTGAATATGAGTTCACGGGAAAAAACACAGTCAGGGAACTGAATATGAGTTCACGGGAAAAAACACAGTCAGGGAACTGAATTGGAGTTCACGGGGAAAAACACAGTCAGGGAACTGAATATGAGTTCACGGGAAAAAACACAGTCAGGGAACTGAATATGAGTTCACGGGAAAAAACACAGTCAGGGAACTGAATATGAGTTCACGGGAAAAAACACAGTCAGGGAACTGAATATGAGTTCACGGTAAAAAACACAGTCAGGGAACTGAATATGAGTTCACGGGAAAAAACAGTCAGGGAACTGAATATGAGTTCACGGGAAAAAACACAGTCAGGGAACTGAATATGAGTTCACGGGAAAAAACACAGTCAGGGAACTGAATATGAGTTCACGGGAAAAAACACAGTCAGGGAACTGAATATGAGTTCACGGGAAAAAACAGTCAGGGAACTGAATATGAGTTCACGGGAAAAAACACAGTCAGGGAACTGAATATGAGTTCACGGGAAAAAACGTACACACAAATGTATATAAACAACACGTACACACAATGTAATTCATGATAACTCTCACCTCTGTCATGGTTGGGTACTTGAGTGGTGCTGACAGTTTCTGCTGTCCATCTACATAGATGTAAACTAGACTCTGTCCAAACGGCCTCTTCCCCGGTACATGGACTACACCTATACTGTGCTGTGGGCAGAACACACACAGGACTCAATCTCCCACAATTCACCCTGACGGCAGCCAGCCGCACAGACCATAGAGATATATCCATTCTAGTGGTCTATATTTAATTCTATGACACAGACAAGCCTACAGGAAAGTGATGATGTCACTCACCCAGAGTGAGTCACAGAAAGAGTAGTCTGGTAGCATCACTGTCATGTACTCCTTCTTGGTGCACACGGCAACCACCAGCACCCCTGCTGAACTGATGAAGGCCTCCAAGCCCGTTCCTCCCGGGGTGAAAAAACTACAGAGGAACAGACAACAGAGCACGTTACACACTCTTAACCTGTCTCTCCCCATCCTCCTGTCTCTCCCCATCCTCCTGTCTCTCCCCATCCTCCTGTCTCTTCCCATCCATCTCCCTCCCTCCCTCCCTCGACCACATTCTCTACATCATCCACCTTCCATCCCTCTCCCTAGATCGCTCAACCTCCATCCCTCTCCCTAGATCGCTCAACCTCCATCCCTCTCTCTAGATCGCTCAACCTCCGTCTCTCTCAACCTCCGTCTCTCTCAACCTCCGTCTCTCTCAACCTCCGTCTCTCTCAACCTCCGTCTCTCTCAACCTCCGTCTCTCTCAACCTCCGTCTCTCTCAACCTCCGTCTCTCTCAACCTCCGTCTCTCTCAACCTCCGTCTCTCTCAACCTCCGTCTGTCTCACCTGTACAGCTGCTTCCTCTTGTCCCCCTTGCCGGGCAGTCCCTGCTGGTCCTGGTCCAATGAGAGCCAGGCCAGGAAGCTGAAGGCGGGGCCCGGCCAGCGCATCACCATTGGCACGGCGATGCCAGCCATGCTGGGCGACAGATCAAAGTACTGCATGGCGCTCTCCAGACCCTGCTTCCGCACCATGCCCAGGACCGCCCTCAACACCGGGCCCACGTACGGGTGAGCCTGCCCGGGCTCCAGCGGCCTCAGAAGCCTGAGTAACTGGAGGAGCTCACTGCCGCTCAGCGACTGGCTCCCCAGCGACCCTAGCAAACTAACAAGGCTTTCCGCGCACGCCCGGTGCAGGCGAGCGTGGTGCCCAAGGGTGGCGAGGAGCCGCACGGCCATGGCGGCGTTGACGCAGGTGGCGCGAGTCTGTCGGTTGATGCAGCAGAGGCGGCGGAGCCAGTCGGCAGTGAACACCTGCAGCTCAGCAGAGTCCATCTCTGGGAGCCACTGGATGAGGAGGAGCAGGGGCTCCACGTTACTGATGCCCAGGATACCCACCGAGCTGTGTTCACCCTCCACAGCCTGAGAGAGAGGGAGGAGAGGGCGGGGAAGGAGAGAGAGGGAGAGAGAGAGAGAGCAGATACCCGCTATGTGTCATAAGTGCACAGATATACAGGGGGTTTTATGTCCCAAATGCAACCCTATTCTCCATGTAGGGTGATGCTCCTGTGACTATGAGCCAGAAGACAATATGCCCATAATCAGTGTATAGATAGTAGAAGACTTGTTATTGCATTTTGGTTTTAGGACTTAAATTTAAAAAAGCAATATGCCTTGTGTTACAGTGGCATTAAAAGTTAGTGTAAAATCCAGTCCAAAGTAGTCTACTATGGGGAAGAGGTTGTACTTTAATATGTGAAGAACAGAAGATCTCCAGTGACAGAGGGAATCTCTCACCATATTCATCAGTTCCTTCAGCAGGTGTCTGGAGGGCTGGCCCAGGGAGACCAGAACCTCAAACAGGTGAGTGTAGCCAATCCGCTCCTTGAACACCTCCTGTAGGGGCGGGACTAAACTGTTAGCAATACTGTGTGTGGATCAGTCTATATATGGATATGTTGGAAGGGTTTTGTGTGTGTGTGTGTGTGTGTGTGTGTGTATATGTGTGTGTGCGTGTGTAGTTCACCTTTGCAGCAGGTGACTTGTGCATCACCGTCGTCAAGGCTTTGATGGTTGCCACGGCGAGAGAGTCCAGTCGCCCTTGAAACACCTGAGACGATATCAGACCTGTCAATCTTTCTCCTGAGCCAATCCCCATTTCCTTAAGCTCTCAGGGGGGGTGTGTGCAGTATTGTACGTGAGTGAAACGCGCCCCTTTTTATCCCTGCCTTCATGCAAACAAAATGAATGATTAAGGTTTTTATGAGTAATCAAATCATAATTTAAATGATCGTCATTCTTCGAAAATAACATTGACATCATGCTTAAATGATACCTCACTCCACTCGCAGGAATAAAAGGAGGCTGTTGGGGTGTGTGTGTGTGTGTGTGTGTGTGTGTGTGTGTGTGTGTGTGTGTGTGTGTGTGTGTAATCACTGCAGAGGTTTAGTATCTGATTATTCGTGGACAGAAGCTACAGTGTAAGTGCTCATTGCTCTTATTGCCCTTGATATAAAGAGGAAACAGACACGTCAGGCCTTTCTGCTCCAGACAACACCAGGAAAAATGGCAATTTCCTGTCAAGAGTCATTGTCTGACTAATATCATAGTACTCTCTGGAGCAGGAAGCTCTGAGGGCTCACCAAAACACAATATTTTAAGAATATATATTCCTCTCTCCTTCACACAGAGGAAAACCAACACACACAGAGGGGCAACACTTCCTCCTGTCAGCAGACACACTGGGTCAAAGTAGCCTCACAAACACCCACACACATCCTCTGTCCAGCTCTGCCCTTCTCCAAATCGCTCTTTTCTCTCCCTTTAACGGAGTGTAAAACATTCAGTGTGTCTCGGACCGGCTGGAGAGGGTCTGTCCGTGGTGAAAGAAAATAAACAGAAAATAAAACACACAGAAATAAATATCTCAAACAGATGTTCAGACCACCTCGGCCATGGACATCCATCAAGACACTAGCCACGGTCTCCATGGTAACACAAGACAGGTGAGGTGACAGCATTCCAATTGGAAACCCACATGACGCCAGCAGAGAAAACCAACAGGGAGGGAGGGAGGGGAAGATGACATAAGGGAGGAAACAGAAGAGGGTAGAAGAATGACATGATGAGGAAAAGGAAAATGAATGAATGATGGGTAGCAACGAGAGAGAACAAGAGACCACTCCACGACAAGACAACTAGCTGATTAGTTCTTCTCATTGTACTGTAGCTTTGCCCTGTAAACCAACAGTGACACCTACTCTAAGTCTTTACTGCGTCATGGTGGTTTTAATGCGTCATGGTGGTTTTAACGCATGCACTGACAGTTATTTGATGTTTCACAAACTCAGCAAAAAAAAGAAACGTCCCTTTTTCAGGACCCTGTCTTTCAAAGATAATTCGTAAAAATCCAAATACTTCACAGATCTTCATTGTAAAGGGTTTAAACACTGTTTCCCATGCTTGTTCAATGAACCATGAACAATTAATGAACATGCACCTGTGGAACGGTCGTTAAGACACTAACAGCTTACAGACGGTAGGCAATTAAGGTCACAGTTATGAAAACTTAGGACACTAAAGAGGCCTTTCTACTGACTCTGAAAAACACCAAAAGAAAGATGCTCAGGGTCCCTGCTCATCTGCATGAACGTGCCTTAAGCATGCTGCAAGGAGGCATGAGGACTGCAGATGTGGAAAGGGCAATAAATTGCAATGCCCGTACTGTGAGACGCCTAAGACAGCGCTACAGGGAGACAGGACGGACAGCTGATCATCCTCGCAGTGGCAGACCATGTGTAACAACACCTGCACAGGATCGGTACATCCGAACATCACACCTGCGGGACAGGTACAGGATGGCAACAACAACTGCCCGAGTTACACCAGGAACACACAATCCCTCCATCAGTGCTCAGACTGTCCGCAATAGGCTGGGAGAGGCTGGACTGAGGGCTTGTAGGCCTGTTGTAAGGCAGGTCCTCACCAGACATCACCGGCAACAACTTCACCTATGTGCACAAACCCATCGTCGCTGGATCCGACAGGACTGGCAAAAAGTGCTCTTCACTGACGAGTCACGGTTTTGTCTCACCAGGGTTGGATGGTCGGATTCGCATTTATCGTCGAAGGAATGAACGTTACAGAGGCCTGTACTCTGGAGCAGGATCGATTTGGAGGTGGAGGGTCCAGGGAAGAGAAGACATCCTCCTCCCTCATGTGGTACCCTTCCTGCAGGCTCATCCTGACATGACCCTCCAGCATGACAATGCCACCAGCCATACTGCTCATTCTGTGCGTGATTTCCTGCAAGACAGGAATGTCAGCGTTCTGCCATGGCCAGCAAAGAGCGCGGATCTCAATTCCATTGAGCACATCTGGGACCTGTTGGATCGGAGGGTGAAGGCTAGGGCCATTCCCTCCAGAAATGCCCGGGAACTTGCAGGTGCCTTGGTGGATCTCACAGAAAGAACTGGCAAATCTGGTGCAGTCCATGAGGAGATGCACTGTAGATACTGACTGTTATTTTTGATTTTGACCCCTCCCCTTTGTTTAGGGACACATTATTCCATTTCTGTTAGTCACATGTCTGTGGACCTTGTTCAGTTTATGTCTCAGTTGTTGAATCTTGTTATGTTCATACAAATATTTACACATGTTAAGTTTGCTGAAAATAAACCCAGTTGACAGTGAGAGGATGTTTCTTTTTTTGCCGAGTTAACACCAAAAAAAGGTGCAGTGAAATGTGTTGTTTTACAGGGTCAGCCATAGTAGTAAGGCGCCCCTGGAGCAAATTAGGGTTAAGTACGTTCCGCAAGGACACAGACAGATTTTTCACCTTAACGGGTCGAGTATTTGAACCACCAACCTTTCGGTTACTGGCCCAACACGCTTTCATTGTGTGTGTGTGTGTGTGTGTGTGTGTGTGTGTGTGTGTGTGTGTCTCTCAGGTTGGGGAATAAAACAAGATATTTCTGAGGACTGTAAGGAAAATGGACGAATAAAGTATTTTTCATCTTCATTCATTAATTCCACAGCTGACCTATAGGAGAGGAGACAGCATGTCTGACTGTGGTCAGGTTGCTAGGTAACCATGGGTGGCCATTACACAGAGTCGGAGTATCGGATTACAGGTGCTCAACTCTGCCTGACTACAAAGGAATACTTTGTAGAGTGTGTGAAATCACCTGGCCGCATGATAACCAGACCAACAGGTGAGTGTCTGCCTACAGATGATTCACTACAGGTGAGTCTTTGTGACTAAAACACACTACAGACCAAGAGACACACTACAGACCACTGTATGTCAAGAGAACACTGCAAAACTACATTAAAGGGTAACAGTGAGTGTTTGTGAGTGCAGGGGAGGCCAGGTGAATAACACTGAACAGGGGGGACGGTTTGACCACACACTGCAGGTGATGTTGTTTGCCTTTTGCAGATCGGGCTACATTCTGTAAAAGTTACTTTGAAGTACTTTCAGACAAATGTTACTGTAAAGACTGCTTAATTGATTGAATGACAGATTGACAGCTTAATTGATTGACAGCTTGATAGACAGCTTAATTGATTGAGTAACTGCTTAATTGATTGATTGACTGCTTGATTGAGTAACTGCTTAATTGATTGCTTAATTTATTGAATGACAGCTTGATAGACAGCTAAATTTATTGATTGATTGCTTAATTTATTGAATGACAGCTTGATAGACAGCTATATTTATTGATTGATTGACTGCTTGATTGAGTGACTGCTTAATTGATTGATTGATTGTTTCCGACTACAGGGCAGCACAGATGTACGTCTTGTCATGGAGTGGCCATCTTGACGGGGATGGCGGTGACGATAGCATGAGTGACGGTGGTGGCGTGAGTGACGGTGGAGAGAGGTTGACAGGGTGGCAGTATACCTGGGTGTCACTCTCTCCTGTCACTGTCAGTAACCTGTTGGTGAAATCTTTCTGGTCCTTCTCTGCTGTCGTGCACCTAGCATTAACCAGCTGCAGAGTTGAACCAACAACAGAACGTGGTGGGGGGGGGGGGGAGAGGGGAAAGAGTGGTGGATGGGGGTCAGAAGGTAAAGGTTGTGACTCACAGAGGGGCTGGGTGGGGGGGTTAGTGGTACCTAAGTGCTCCAGCACTAAGTGGGGAGGTAAAGTCATAACATGCACAGTGAGCCTGAATTGAAAGGCTCACTAACAGTGTAAGGTAACACTATGCTTCATAGACAGAGTTACCTCGATACGCTGAGGAAAAACACATACAGTAAACAGTAGGCTAAGACGCGCCCCCCCCCCAATCCTCATGTTCAACATCCTTTGTGCCAGGGCTGAGCGAGACCATACCTTGCTGTTCTGTAGTAGGCGTGTCAGGTGCTCAAAGCAGTTGCTGTTGAGGAAGATGGCCTGCAGGACGGGACGGTCCGAACACAGGAACATATCCCTGATAGTGTCTGGAGGTCACAGACACAGGAGAAGAAAAAAAGGGGAATGGGATATGAGAGAGCAATAAGGAGAAAGATAATAGGAGAGAGAAAGCGAGAGCCTTCATAAACTATTTATAAAGGCCTCTAAGTGCTTCAGAAATCATGGAAATCAGAAGTCAGGTGACAGTGGTCAACACTCAACCTATACTAGGTGCTAGTGGTAATGTAAGTAGTTCAGTAAACCACACTGGTATAAAGAGTAACCTTGTCTAAGACCTGAAGACTTGCATTAGCTTCCTGAGCTAATGCCTAGGCTTTAGCTCAGTGGGCTATTGCAGCTTTGTGGCGTACATGACAATCCGGGTTCGGTCACTCACCTAGCATGTGCACCTGCAGCGCTACGAAGCGGCTCTCCCAGTGGCGGCCCAGCACCTTATGACCTTTGACCCCTTGTTGCACGGCCGCTGCCGCCGGATCAGAGTTGAGCAGTTTGAAGTAGTTCTCCAGCACCGAGCCGATCTCCACCTGTATGAATGAAGGAATGTTATTTTATTACATTTCAAATAAGCTACATTAGCAAATCGATTCAGCCAATTGAAATCAACAATATACACATTATTTAAAAAATCTGAGGATAAAAACACTATAAAGTCAACCATCTGGCTCTTGTCAGAATGACACCCTCTTCCCTATATAGTGTGAGTAAAAATGATGTCTGAAGAGATAGCATCGACTCTAACTTTATCTTGGCTTGTGCTGGTGACTGTGACCTCCTCCTCAGACCAATTGGCAGTACTCCCAGAACATTGTTCTGGGAACCAAAAGGAGTATCTCAGTTTCAAGGCCTCAGTTTGGAAAGAAGAAGCCTCGTCAGTCACATGCAGAAACCAACATTAAAAAGGAATAATGTAAATCATGCTTTATGACTTGTTTGTATAGCAGTATACACACACACTGGTCACTCTAAAAGCACTGACCTGTTTACATCAATATGAAATTGTATTCTATTACTATCATGAATGACTAGATTTTTTAAACTATGATTTTTGAAAGTTCCTAAACTATTGTTAACTGCAATTTATTGAGCTGGGAAAAGAAAACAAATCTATGTTAAAAAATATATATAATTCTAGTGACCTGGCGTTGGTCTGAACTGCTGGCCAGGAGGGAGTGGACCACCTCCCTCAGACAGCCCAGGGTGAGCAGGGACTTCCGGTCTGGAGCCTCACTGTCCCAGTCCTCCCCGTCCATGTCTCCCCCCTCATAGTCCCCCAGCACACGCAGCAGAACCTCCATGGTGGCTGGGGAGATGGCTAGTAGAGCATTACGCTGTGGAGGGAGGGAGCCTTCATAAACGCTTTATACGGCCTCTACATGCTTCAGAAATCATTCACAAGCAAATGTCCTGCTACAGTTTAAAGGGTGGTATATACCACTAACTGTCCTGCTACAGTTTAAAGGGTGGTAAATACCACTACATGTCCTGCTACAGTTTAAAGGGTGGTAAATACCACTACATGTCCTGCTACAGTTTAAAGGGTGGTAAATACCACTACATGTCCTGCTACAGTTTAAAGGGTGGTATATACCACTACATGTCCTGCTACAGTTTAAAGGGTGGTATATACCACTAAATGTCCTGCTACAGTTTAAAGGGTGGTATATACCACTACATGTCCTGCTACAGTTTAAAGGGTGGTATATACCACTACATGTCCTGCTACAGTTTAAAGGGTGGTATATACCACTACATGTCCTGCTACAGTATAAAGGGTGGTATATACCATTAAATGTCCTGCTACAGTTTAAAGGGTGGTATATACCACTAACTGTCCTGCTACAGTTTAAAGGGTGGTTTACCACTACATGTAAATGAGGACCATTGCGTTCTCTACAGTGCATTCAGAAAGTATTCAAAACCTTTGACTTTTCCACATTGTTACAGTACAGCCTAATTCTAAAATTGATTAAAATCGTTTTTTGCCCCCCTCATCAATCTACACACAAAACCCCATAATGACCGAGTAAAAACAGGTTTAGAAATGTTTGCAAACTTACTACAAATAAAAAACAGATATATCACATTTATGCAAGTATTCAGACCCTTTACTCAGTACTTTGTTGAAGCACATTAGGCAGCGATTACAGCCTCAAATTTTCTGGGGCAGTAGTTTCCGAACTTGTTATAGTCCTGTACCCCTTCAAACATTCAACCTCCTGCTGCGTACCAGGGTCAGCGCACTCTCAAAATGTTGCTTTTTGCCATCATTGTAAGCCTGCCACACACACACACACACAATACGATACATTTATTAAAACATAAGAATTAGTGTGAGTTTGTCACAACGTGACAAAGTGAGAAGTGACAGAGTTCTTACAGGACCAGGGCACAAATAATTATAATCATCATCAATAATTTGGCTCTTTATTTTGCCATCGTACATATAAAACCTTATTTGTTCATAAAAAATGGTGAATAACTCACCGCAGGTTAATGAGAAGGGTGTGCTTGAAAGGATGCACATAACTCTGCAATGTTGTGTTGGAGAGTCTCTCGGTCATAAATTATTTTCCAAACACAGTCTGTGCCTGTATTTAGTTTCATGCTACTTCTGACAATCCACTCTCACATACACTACCATTCAAAGGTTTGGGGTCACTTAAAAATGTCCTTGTTTTTGAAAGAAAAGCAAAAAAAATGTCCATTAAAATAGCATCAAATTGATCAGAAATACAGTGTAGACATTGTTAAAGTTGTAAATAAGTATTGTAGCTGGAAACGGCTGATTTTTTTATTGAATATCTACATAGGCATATAGAGGCCCATTATCAGCAACCATCACTTCTGTGTTCCAATGGCACTTTGTGTTAGCTAATACAAGTTTATAATAGGCTAATTGATCAGTAGAAAACCATTTAGCAATTATGTTAGCACAGCTGAAAACTGTTGTCCTGATTAAAGAAGCAATAAAACTGGTCTCCTTTAGACTAGTTGAGTATCTGGAGCATCAGCATTTGTGGGTTCGATTACAGGCTCAAAATTGCCAGAAACAAAGGACTTACTTCTGAAACTCGTCAGTCTATTCTTGTTCTAAAAAATGAAGGCTACTCCATGCAAGAAATTGCCAAGACACTGAAGATCTCGTACAACGCTGTGTACTACTCCCTTCACAGAACAGTGCAAACTGGCTCTAACCAGAATAGAACGAGTGGGAGACCCCGGTGCACAACTGAGCAAGTATATTAGAATGTCTAGTTTGAGAAACAGACGCCTCTCAGGTCCTCAACTGGCAGCTTCATTAAATAGTACCTTCAAAACACCAGTCTCAACGTCAACAGTGAAGAGGCGACTCTGGGATGCTGGTGGTTCCAAACTTCTTCCATTTAAGAATGATGGAGGCCACTGTGTTCTTTGGGACCTTCAATGCTGCAGAAATGTTTTGGTACCCTTCCCCAGATCTGTGCCTCAACACAATCCTGTCTCGGAACTCTACGGACAATTGCTTCAACCTCATGGCTTGGTTTTTTCTCTGACGTGCACTGTCAACTGTGGGACCTGATATAGACAGGTGTGTTTCTTCCCAAATCATGTACAATCAATTGAATTTACCACAGGTGGACTCCAATCAAGTTGTAGAAACATCAAGGATGATCAATGGAAACAGGATGCAGCTGAGCTCAATCTCGAGTCTCAGAGCAAAGGTTCTGAATACTTATGTAAATAATGTTCTTGTTTTTATTTTTAATAAATGTATAAACATTTCTTTAAAAACATATTTTCACTTTTGTCATTATGGGGAATTGTGTAGATTGATGAGGAAATTGTTGTATTTAATACATTTTAGAATAAGGCTGTAACGTAACAAAATGTGGAAAAAGTCTAGGAGTCTGAATACTTTCCGAAAGCACTGTATAAATACCTAGGTGTCGGGTTAGACTAAACTCTCCTTCCAGACTCACATCAAGCATCTCCAATCCAAAATTAAATTTAGAATCAGCTTCCTAATTCACAACAAAGCCTCCTTCACTCACGCTGCCAAACATACCCTCATAAAACTGACTATCCTACCAATCCTTTACTTTGGTGATGATATTTACAAAATAGCCTCCAACACTCTACTCAACAAACTGGATGTAGTCTATCACAGTGCCATCAGTTTTGTCACCAAAGCCCCCATATACTACCCTCCACTGCGACCTGTATGCGCTAGTTGGCTGGCCTTCACTACATATTTGTCGCCAAACCCACTGGCTCCAGGTCATCTTTCAGCCTCTGCTAGGTAAAGCCCCGCCTTAGCTCACTGGTCACCATAGCAACACCTACTCGTAGCACGCGCTCCAGCAGGTATATTTCACTGGTTATCCCCAAAGCCTACACTTCCTTTGGCCGCCTTTCCTTCCAGTTCTCTGCTGCCTGTGACTAGAATGAATTGCAAAAATCACTGAAGCTGGAGACATATCTCCCTCTCTAACATTAAACATAAGCTGTCAGAGCAGCTTACCGATCACTGTACCTGTACACAGACAATCTGTAAATAGCACACCCAACTACCTCATCCCCATAGTATTACTTACTCTCTTGCTCTTTTGCACCCCAGTATCTCTACTTGCACATTCATCTTCTGCATATCTATCACTCCAGTGTTAATGCTAAATTGTAATTATTTAGCCTCTAGGGCCTATTTATTGCCTACCTCCCTTATCCTACCTCATTTGCACACACTGTACATAGATTTTTCTATTATGTTATTGACTGTACGTTTGTTTATGTGTAACTCTGTGTTGTTTTTGTCGCACTGCTTTGCTTTATCTTGGCCAGGTAGCAGTTGTAAATGAGAACTGGTTAAATAAAGGTGAAATAAAAAAATAAAGCCTTCTGTTGTTTTCATGTGGCAAACATGACTTTATATGCTGGGATAGTGTAGGGTCACATGACTTTATATGCTGGGATAGTGTAGGGTCACATGACTTTATATGCTGGGAAAGTGTAGGGTCACATGACTTTATATGATGGGATAGTGTAGGGTCACATGACTTTATATGCTGGGATAGTGTAGGGTGAAAAGAGTGCATCTTGATTCTCACCTGTCCCCCTGCCACGATGGCTCCAAACAGGTGTAACAGACAGCATTTCAGACTGTCCTTAAGGTGTTCACTCTCCTGAAAGCACTCTGAAACACACACACACACACACACACACACACAGTCAGTGGACATGGAACACTGTGGGCATTTTGTTAACTATGCAAATATAACACCCACAACATGAGGTCAGTCTGGTCTGGTGCTGAGAGAATGGCCTCATGAATGGCTGCCTGTAGCAGTCTGGTCTGGTGCTGAGAGAATGGCCTCTTGAATGGCTCCGTCTCAGTCTGGTGCTGAGAGAATGGCCTCTTGAATGGCTCCGTCTCAGTCTGGTCTGGTGCTGAGAGAATGGCCTCTTGAATGGCTCCGTCTCAGTCTGGTCTGGTGCTGAGAGAATGGCCTCTTGAATGGCTCCGTCTCAGTCTGGTCTGGTGCTGAGAGAATGGCCTCTTGAATGGCTCCGTCTCAGTCTGGTCTGGTGCTGAGAGAATGGCCTCTTGAATGGCTCCGTCTCAGTCTGGTGCTGAGAGAATGGCCTCTTGAATGGCTGCCTGTCTCGCTCATACAAACAGCACATTCATTCACTCACATGCACACAGTCGCACACGCATCACACACACCGTGACATGCACACACACACAAATGCCCACAGACACACACAGTCTCTATCATGTTCCCTTGGGGCCAGTCTTTTCAGTCATACATTAACTCATCTGTCAACACATCCCAGTGAGGAGCAGCAGCAGCATGGCCTCCCAGGTCAGCACCGTTCCCTCTACAGGCCATCCCCAGACAGAAGCAAATCACTCCCAGAGGGATAAGGCTAGGACAGAACCAATGATCCCAGACAAGACAGATGGTCCTCCACACACCTCGTCCCCCACACACCTCGTCCCCCTCCCCATTTCTTTCACACACTATTCCTCACTCCCTCTACTGTACCAGTCATATCCTCTCAGCGCCTCCCACACTTGACACACATACACGGGCATGCGCTAACACACACGTGTGTGTGCACACTGTGGCAGGTTGCTGGAGTCGGCTTGAGGCGACTGGCTGGAGCTGAAGAGTTCTCTCTGTGGTGTTGACAAAACCACAGACACAAAGAGAGGCTGTTTGTTCCAAGATGGCCGCTGTCGCCAGAGGCCCAGACAGCCACCGTTCACTATCAGGCTGATCTGGACAGCCTGGCAAATAGACTAAGGAGAGGACACAAAGACTGGATTCATCTGGGATAGAGAGAAGATGGAAAGAGTCAGAGGTATGAGAAAGAATAGAGTGAGGAAGGAAAGACAGAGTGGAGCTCTGAGGGGAGGCTGTTCCTAAGCTGGGAGAGGAAAGAGAGTGGAGCTCTGAGGGGAGGCTGTTCCTAAGCTGGGAGAGGAAAGAGAGTGGAGCTCTGAGGGGAGGCTGTTCCTAAGCTGGGAGAGGAAAGAGAGTGGAGCTCTGAGGGGAGGCTGTTCCTAAGCTGGGAGAGGAAAGAGAGTGGAGCTCTGAGGGGAGGCTGTTCCTAAGCTGGGAGAGGAAAGAGAGTGGAGCTCTGAGGGGAGGCTGTTCCTAAACTGGGAGAGGAAAGAGAGTGGAGCTCTGAGGGGAGGCTGTTCCTAAGCTGGGAGAGGAGAGAGAGTGGAGCTCTGAGGGGAGGCTGTTCCTAAGCTGGGAGAGGAGAGAGAGTGGAGCTCTGAGGGGAGGCTGTTCCTAAGCTGGGAGAGGAAAGAGAGTGGAGCTCTGAGGGGAGGCTGTTCCTAAGCTGGGAGAGGAGAGAGAGTGGAGTTCTGAGGGGAGGCTGTTCCTAAGCTGGGAGAGGAAAGAGAGTGGAGCTCTGAGGGGAGGCTGTTCCTAAGCTGGGAGAGGAAAGAGAGTGGAGCTCTGAGGGGAGGCTGTTCCTAAGCTGGGAGAGGAAAGCGAGTGGAGCTCTGAGGGGAGGCTGTTCCTAAGCTGGGAGAGGAAAACAGGAAAGTGTGATCTGTTTTCTCTAGAGAGTTGCTGCTTTTAATTGAGTAGAACATGGCTTTCTCATTCACTACTGTCAATGACCACACTGAATTTCCCCCACTGAATGACCCCGCCAGAGAGGATAACTGGGTTGAGGAGAAAACGTTTTGAAAAGGAAATCAAACTCACGGTAGAAGAAGGGGACAAACTCCAAGGTGAGAGGAGCTGCTTTGTATTTCTGTCTGCTCTTCTCCACTGTACTCCGCTGGTCCCTGGAGACGACAGGCAAACGCAAAACACATGGTGTCAGAAAAAGACCCCCTGTCCAAACTCTGTGTATGTGTGTCTGTGAGCAGGAACACTGCTGGGAGGGTTTAGCACAGGATTAGAACCAACACTACTTGGATTGATTTGTGAAATGTTTTGGCACTTTGGAAAAAATACTTTTATACTAATTAGCTAAACCAAGCCGAGCTGTACTGTGAAAAAACAACATCCAAGCCACAGCACATTACGATTGTAGTGTTTTCAGAAGTGTAACACTAGAATTGACCATGGTGGAATAAGTACATAATGATGATAGATCCTAAGAGCGTTGTATCTAGTGCTTCAGTACCCACTAGAGCCCCGGTGCCAACAGAGCCCCGGAGCCAACAGAGCCCCGGTGCTTAATGCATGCTTGACCCTGCTCCTCCAGTACCCTTCTACTTATTGTGTATCAGTGGAGGCTGATGGGAGAACGGCTCATAATAATGGCTGGAATGGAGTTCATGGAATGGTCTCAAACACGTGTTCCATTCCAGACATTATTATGAGCCGTCCTCCACTTACTGTGGATCTACTACAGTTCCATCTACTATTAGGTCTAGTCCTGTACTAACACACCTGGCTCAACCAATCACATGATCTATCAACAGTTAACATGGTCCATCTCACCATCTATGATAAGTTGAGGTCAATCTATTTATCTATGATAAGATCAAGCTCACGATTTATGATAAGTTAAGGTCAATCACACGATCCATGATAAGCTGAGAAGGTCAATCACACAATCCATGATAAGTTAAGACGGTCACATGATCTATGATAAATTAAGGTCACATGATGTATGATAAGTTAAGACGGTCACATGATGTATGATACGTTAAGACGGTCACATGACCTATGATAAGTTAAGACGGTCACATGACCTATGATAAGTTAAGACGGTCACATGACCTATGATAAGTTAAGACGGTCACATGACCTATGATAAATTAAGACGGTCACATGATCTATGATAAATTAAGACGGTCACATGATCTATGATAAATTAAGACGGTCACATGATCTATGATAAATTAAGAAGGTCACATGATCTATGATAAATTAAGAAGGTCACATGATGTATGATAAATTAAGACGGTCACATGATCTATGATAAATTAAGAAGGTCACATGATGTATGATAAATTAAGAAGGTCACATGATGTATGATAAATTAAGAAGGTCACATGATGTATGATAAATTAAGAAGGTCACATGATGTATGATAAATTAAGAAGGTCACGTGATGTATGATAAATTAAGAAGGTCACATGATGTATGATAAATTAAGAAGGTCACATGATGTATGATAAATTAAGAAGGTCACGTGATGTATGATAAATTAAGAAGGTCACATGATGTATGATAAATTAAGAAGGTCACATGATGTATGATAAATTAAGAAGGTCACATGATGTATGATAAATTAAGAAGGTCACATGATGTATGATAAGTGAAGGTCAATCAGGTAGTGGAAAAGATCAACTAGATGGACTAAGTGGAATGGCTGGGGTCACATCAGGAGATGTTTGGGGAAGGAAACATTGTTCACTATCTACTCCAGGGCTTTCTTAACAAATAAATGTCAATCTCATTGTGACTTCCCCGGTTAAATAAAGGCTAATAAATACAGTAACTCTGCTAGAGTTAGCGACTTAGTGTACCCGGAGGTGCGATGTCTCCAGTTCCGGTAGGGGTCGTACAGGCTCTCGCAGAAGGCCAGAGAGTGGCGGACAAACTCCTCGGCCTGAGTCTGGTCCACCATCTCCTTCTCCTTGGTCTTACTCTTCAGCTGTAGGAGAGAGCATGGTGAGGCTAGAAGACACACACACAGGAATGTGTAACCTCACAGGAATGTATCTACTTAATCATTGTGACTAGCTAAAAATAATTTTGTTCAAATCTGTTTTGAAACAGTCTAGCACGAATGCACACACATCTCTATAACTATTCATTGTGATTGGGTAAAAATACTTTATTTTGTGCAGGTCGGTTTTGAAACTTGTTTTCAAAAGGCAACAGAGTCAGGTAGGCGATGATAGGGGGAGAGGAGGGTCGATAAAGAGGGAGAGGAGGGTGGATAAAGGGGGAGAGGAGGGTGGATAAAGAGGGAAAGGAGGGTGGATAAAGGGGGAGAGGAGGGTGGATAAAGAGGGAGAGGAGGGTGGATAAAGAGGGAGAGGAGGGTGGATAAAGAGGGAGAGGAGGGTGGATAAAGGGGGAGAGGAGGGTGGATAAGGGGGGAGAGGAGGGCGGATAAGGGGGGAGAGGAATCAGACCTGCTGGATGTAGAGCGTTGTCATGGTGATGACATGGTTGATGTAGGAGCAGGTGCCAATCTCCTCCACATTGGACAGGTTCCTGCAGAGAGAAAGTCATAGCCTGTTATAGTAGTGACAGGTTCCAACACACAGACACAGAGAGAGAGAAAGAGAGTCATGCCTGTTATAGTAGTGACAAGTTCCTGCAGAGAGAGTCATGTCTGTTATAGTAGTGACAGGTTCCTGCAGAGAGAGTCATGTCTGTTATAGTAGTGACAGGTTCCTGCAGAGAGAGTCATGTCTGTTATAGTAGGGACAGGTTCCTGCAGAGAGAGTCATGTCTGTTATAGTAGGGACAGGTTCCTGCAGAGAGAGTCATGCCTGTTATAGTAGGGACAGGTTTCTGCAGAGAGAGTCATGTCTGTTATAGTAGTGACAGGTTCCTGCAGAGAGAGTCATGTCTGTTATAGTAGTGACAGGTTTCTGCAGAGAGAGTCATGTCTGTTATAGTAGTGACAGGTTCCTGCAGAGAGAGTCATGTCTGTTATAGTAGTGACAGGTTTCTGCAGAGAGAGTCATGTCTGTTATAGTAGGGACAGGTTCCAACAGAGAGAGTCATGCCTGTTATAGTAGGGACAGGTTCCAACAGAGAGAGTCATGTCTGTTATAGTAGTGACAGGTTCCAACAGAGAGAGTCATGTCTGTTATAGTAGTGACAGGTTTCTGCAGAGAGAGTCATGTCTGTTATAGTAGTGACAGGTTCCAACAGAGAGAGTCATGCCTGTTATAGTAGTGACAAGTTCCTGCAGAGAGAGTCATGTCTGTTATAGTAGGGACAGGTTCCTGCAGAGAGAGTCATGTCTGTTATAGTAGTGACAGGTTCCTGCAGAGAGAGTCATGTCTGTTATAGTAGGGACAGGTTCCTGCAGAGAAAGTCATGCCTGTTATAGTAGGGACAGGTTTCTGCAGAGAGAGTCATGTCTGTTATAGTAGTGACAGGTTCCTGCAGAGAGAGTCATGTCTGTTATAGTAGTGACAGGTTTCTGCAGAGAGAGTCATGTCTGTTATAGTAGTGACAGGTTCCTGCAGAGAGAGTCATGTCTGTTATAGTAGTGACAGGTTTCTGCAGAGAGAGTCATGTCTGTTATAGTAGGGACAGGTTCCAACAGAGAGAGTCATGCCTGTTATAGTAGGGACAGGTTCCAACAGAGAGAGTCATGTCTGTTATAGTAGTGACAGGTTCCAACAGAGAGAGTCATGTCTGTTATAGTAGTGACAGGTTTCTGCAGAGAGAGTCATGTCTGTTATAGTAGTGACAGGTTCCAGCAGAGAGAGTCATGTCTGTTATAGTAGTGACAGGTTCCAACAGAGAGAGTCATGTCTGTTATAGTAGGGACAGGTTCCAACAGAGAGAGTCATGTCTGTTATAGTAGTGACAGGTTCCAACAGAGAGAGTCATGTCTGTTATAGTAGGGACAGGTTCCAACAGAGAGAGTCATGTCTGTTATAGTAGTGACAGGTTCCAACAGAGAGAGTCATGTCTGTTATAGTAGTGACAGGTTCCAACAGAGAGAGTCATGTCTGTTATAGTAGTGACAGGTTCCAACAGAGAGAGTCATGTCTGTTATAGTAGTGACAGGTTCCAACAGAGAGAGTCATGCCTGTTATAGTAGTGACAGGTTCCAACAGAGAGAGTCATGCCTGTTATAGTAGTGACAGGTTCCAACAGAGAGAGTCATGTCTGTTATAGTAGTGACAGGTTCCAACAGAGAGAGTCATGTCTGTTATAGTAGGGACAGGTTCCTGCAGAGAGAGTCATGCCTGTTATAGTAGGGACAGGTTCCAGCAGAGAGAGTCATGCCTGTTATAGTAGTGACAGGTTCCTGCAGAGAGTCATGTCTGTTATAGTAGTGACAGGTTCCTGCAGAGAGAGTCATGTCTGTTATAGTAGTGACAGGTTTCTGCAGAGAGAGTCATGTCTGTTATAGTAGTGACAGGTTCCAACAGAGAGAGTCATGCCTGTTATAGTAGTGACAGGTTCCAACAGAGAGAGTCATGCCTGTTATAGTAGGGACAGGTTCCAACAGAGAGAGTCATGTCTGTTATAGTAGTGACAGGTTCCAACAGAGAGAGTCATGTCTGTTATAGTAGTGACAGGTTCCAACAGAGAGAGTCATGTCTGTTATAGTAGTGACAGGTTCCAACAGAGAGAGTCATGTCTGTTATAGTAGTGACAGGTTCCAACAGAGAGAGTCATGTCTGTTATAGTAGTGACAGGTTCCAACAGAGAGAGTCATGCCTGTTATAGTAGTGACAGGTTCCAACAGAGAGAGTCATGTCTGTTATAGTAGTGACAGGTTCCAACAGAGAGAGTCATGTCTGTTATAGTAGTGACAGGTTCCAACAGAGAGAGTCATGTCTGTTATAGTAGTGACAGGTTCCAACAGAGAGAGTCATGTCTGTTATAGTAGTGACAGGTTCCAACAGAGAGAGTCATGTCTGTTATAGTAGTGACAGGTTCCAACAGAGAGAGTCATGTCTGTTATAGTAGTGACAGGTTCCAACAGAGAGAGTCATGTCTGTTATAGTAGTGACAGGTTCCAACAGAGAGAGTCATGTCTGTTATAGTAGTGACAGGTTCCAACAGAGAGAGTCATGTCTGTTATAGTAGTGACAGGTTCCAACAGAGAGAGTCATGTCTGTTATATTAGGGACAGGTTCCTGCAGAGAGAGTCATGTCTGTTATAGTAGTGACAGGTTCCAACAGAGAGAGTCATGTCTGTTATATTAGGGACAGGTTCCAACAGAGAGAGTCATGTCTGTTATAGTAGTGACAGGTTCCAACAGAGAGAGTCATGTCTGTTATAGTAGTGACAGGTTCCAACAGAGAGAGTCATGTCTGTTATAGTAGTGACAGGTTCCAACAGAGAGAGTCATGTCTGTTATAGTAGTGACAGGTTCCAACAGAGAGAGTCATGCCTGTTATAGTAGTGACAGGTTCCAACAGTGAGAGTCATGTCTGTTATAGTAGTGACAGGTTCCAACAGAGAGAGTCATGTCTGTTATAGTAGTGACAGGTTCCAACAGAGAGAGTCATGTCTGTTATAGTAGTGACAGGTTCCAACAGAGAGAGTCATGTCTGTTATAGTAGTGACAGGTTCCAACAGAGAGAGTCATGCCTGTTATAGTAGTGACAGGTTCCAACAGAGAGAGTCATGTCTGTTATAGTAGTGACAGGTTCCAACAGAGAGAGTCATGCCTGTTATAGTAGTGACAGGTTCCAACAGAGAGAGTCATGTCTGTTATAGTAGTGACAGGTTCCAACAGAGAGTCATGTCTGTTATAGTAGTGACAGGTTCCAACAGAGAGTCATGTCTGTTATAGTAGTGACAGGTTCCAACAGAGAGAGTCATGTCTGTTATAGTAGTGACAGGTTCCAACAGAGAGTCATGTCTGTTATAGTAGTGACAGGTTCCAACAGAGAGAGTCATGTCTGTTATAGTAGTGACAGGTTCCAACAGAGAGAGTCATGCCTGTTATAGTAGTGACAGGTTCCAACAGAGTCATGTCTGTTATAGTAGTGACAGGTTCCAACAGAGAGAGTCATGTCTGTTATAGTAGTGACAGGTTCCAACAAAGAGAGTCCTGTCTGTTATAGTAGTGACAGGTTCCAACAGAGAGAGTCATGTCTGTTATAGTAGTGACAGGTTCCAACAGAGAGAGTCATGTCTGTTATAGTAGTGACAGGTTCCAACAGAGAGAGTCATGTCTGTTATAGTAGTGACAGGTTCCAACAGAGAGAGTCATGTCTGTTATAGTAGTGACAGGTTCCAACAGAGAGAGTCATGTCTGTTATAGTAGTGACAGGTTCCAACAGAGAGAGTCATGTCTGTTATAGTAGTGACAGGTTCCAACAGAGAGAGTCATGTCTGTTATAGTAGTGACAGGTTCCAACAGAGAGAGTCATGTCTGTTATAGTAGTGACAGGTTCCAACAGAGAGAGTCATGTATGTTATAGTAGTGACAGGTTCCAACAGAGAGAGTCATGTATGTTATAGTAGTGACAGGTTCCAA
Organism: Salvelinus alpinus; assembly: GCF_045679555.1. NCBI lineage: Eukaryota > Metazoa > Chordata > Actinopteri > Salmoniformes > Salmonidae > Salvelinus > Salvelinus alpinus. Next base: position 67,161,054 of record NC_092095.1, on the reverse strand, counting down.
CAGAGAGAGTCATGTCTGTTATAGTAGTGACAGGTTCCAACAGAGAGTCATGCCTGTTATAGTAGTGACAGGTTCCAACAGAGAGAGTCATGCCTGTTATAGTAGTGACAGGTTCCAACAGAGAGTCATGCCTGTTATAGTAGTGACAGGTTCCAACAGAGAGAGTCATGCCTGTTATAGTAGTGACAGGTTCCAACAGAGAGTCATGCCTGTTATAGTAGTGACAGGTTCCAACAGAGAGTCATGCCTGTTATAGTAGTGACAGGTTCCTGCAGAGAGAGTCATGCCTGTTATAGTAGGGACAGGTTCCAACAGAGAGTCATGCCTGTTATAGTAGTGACAGGTTCCAACAGAGAGAGTCATGTCTGTTATAGTAGTGACAGGTTCCAACAGAGAGAGTCATGTCTGTTATAGTAGTGACAGGTTCCAACAGAGAGAGTCATGTCTGTTATAGTAGTGACAGGTTCCAACAGAGAGAGTCATGTCTGTTATAGTAGGGACAGGTTCCAACAGAGAGAGTCATGTCTGTTATAGTAGTGACAGGTTCCAACAGAGAGAGTCATGTCTGTTATAGTAGGGACAGGTTCCAACAGAGAGAGTCATGTCTGTTATAGTAGTGACAGGTTCCAACAGAGAGAGTCATGTCTGTTATAGTAGTGACAGGTTCCAACAGAGAGAGTCATGCCTGTTATAGTAGTGACAGGTTCCAACAGAGAGAGTCATGCCTGTTATAGTAGTGACAGGTTCAAACAGAGAGAGTCATGTCTGTTATAGTAGTGACAGGTTCCAACAGAGAGAGTCATGCCTGTTATAGTAGTGACAGGTTCCCACAGAGAGAGTCATGCCTGTTATAGTAGTGACAGGTTCCAACAGAGAGAGTCATGTCTGTTATAGTAGTGACAGGTTCCAACAGAGAGTCATGTCTGTTATAGTAGTGACAGGTTCCAACAGAGAGAGTCATGCCTGTTATAGTAGGGACAGGTTCCTGCAGAGAGAGTCATGTCTGTTATAGTAGTGACAGGTTCCAACAGAGAGAGTCATGTCTGTTATAGTAGTGACAGGTTCCTGCAGAGAGAGTCATGTCTGTTATAGTAGTGACATGTTCCAACAGAGAGAGTCATGCCTGTTATAGTAGGGACAGGTTCCAACAGAGAGAGTCATGTCTGTTATAGTAGGGACAGGTTCCAACAGAGAGAGTCATGTCTGTTATAGTAGTGACAGGTTCCAACAGAGAGAGTCATGTCTGTTATATATATATTTTTATAGTAGCTCATCATCCATCACTACAAAGCTGGACCAATGAGTAGCCAGCTACATTTGACAATTAGAAATAACTATTGATTTTCTGGTTCATTAAAATAAAATGTGTTTTTGGTTGTTGAGGCAATCAGACCAAAAGCCCATTTCAAGGTTCTTTCTAAAATGACAAGTAATTTCAGAATATGAAGGTCAGATAGCTGGCTAACTCATTGATCATGTTTTGTTGCATATCCCTCAGGGTCATGTTCTTGACAGCACCATATAGAAGACTACAGACTGAAGCAGCCAGGGAGACACTTTCACTTGTTTTCACTTTCCCTTGCAAAAACCTTTGTTGCGTGTCCTACTGAACCGCCTACCTACTCCTACTGCTGGAAGACCGTTTAAAACCAGGGGCACTAAGACCTGTCAACCTAGGCTAGAGGGGTTCCTATCAATAGACATTACCTAGAAGAGGTTCAACCCACAGAACTAGAAATTATTCACATTCCATGGTCCAATCACACACTCAACCACCATAATATGGACAGACTGGATCCGTACAACCAGGCCTGGGTAGGTGGAAGGGCCAGACTACTGGACCGGTACAACCAGGCCTGGGTAGGTGGAGGGGCCAGACTACTGGACCGGTACAACCAGGCCTAGGTAGGTGGAAGGGCCAGACTACTGGACCGGTACAACCAGGCCTGGGTAGGTGGATGGGCCAGACTACTGGACCGGTACAACCAAGCCTAGGTAGGTGGAGGGGCCAGACTACTGGACCGGTACAACCAGTCCTAGGTAGGGGGAGGGGCCAGACTACTGGACCGGTACAACCAGGCCTGGGTAGGAGGAAGGGCTAGACTACTGGACCGGTACAACCAGGCCTGGGTAGGTGGATGGGCCAGACTACTGGACCGGTACAATCAGGCCTGGGTAGGTGGAGGGGCCAGACTACTGGACCGGTACAATCAGGCCTGGGTAGGTGGAGGGGCCAGACTACTGGACCGGTACAATCAGGCCTGGGTAGGTGGAGGGGCCAGACTACTGGACCGGTACAATCAGGCCTGGGTAGGTGGAGGGGCCAGACTACTGGACCGGTACAATCAGGCCTGGGTAGGTGGAGGGGCCAGACTACTGGACCGGTACAATCAGGCCTGGGTAGGTGGAGGGGCCAGACTACTGGACCGGTACAATCAGGCCTGGGTAGGTGGAGGGGCCAGACTACTGGACCGGTACAACCAGGCCTGGGTAGGTGGAGGGGCAATACTACTGGACCGGTACAATCAGGCCTGGGTAGGTGGAGGGGCCAGACTACTGGACCGGTACAATCAGGCCTGGGTAGGTGGAGGGGCCAGACTACTGGACCGGTACAACCAGGCCTGGGTAGGTGGAGGGGCCAGACTACTGGACCGGTACAATCAGGCCTGGGTAGGTGGAGGGGCCAGACTACTGGACCGGTACAATCAGGCCTGGGTAGGTGGAGGGGCCAGACTACTGGACCGGTACAATCAGGCCTGGGTAGGTGGAGGGGCCAGACTACTGGACCGGTACAATCAGGCCTGGGTAGGTGGAGGGGCCAGACTACTGGACCGGTACAATCAGGCCTGGGTAGGTGGAGGGGCCAGACTACTGGACCGGTACAATCAGGCCTGGGTAGGTGGAGGGGCCAGACTACTGGACCGGTACAATCAGGCCTGGGTAGGTGGAGGGGCCAGACTACTGGACCGGTACAACCAGGCCTGGGTAGGTGGAGGGGCCAGACTACTGGACCGGTACAACCAGGCCTGGGTAGGTGGAGGGGCCAGACTACTGGTTCTGGTCCAACAGACACACCACAGACCAACCTGCAGATGACGATGAGGAACTTGACCAGCAGGAGGGCCAGGTTCTGCTGCTCCTGCTCCAGGCCGTCCGAGGCCTTCTGGACACACTGGAGCAGCTGGTGCCGCAACACCTGCAGGATGTTGTCTGGCAGCAGGGTCATCACTGGAGGCACCTCCTCCAACCTGGGGAGGGGAGGAGAGAAAGGGGTGAAAAAAGGGGAACACCAAAACATGCTCAACTCTCACCTGCACAAATAGTATGCAAGCGCACGCACACACACAAATACTATGCAAGCAAGCACACACACACACACAAATAAACCCACCCCCCAAAAATTAAAAATATTTAAAAATATATATATATATATAAAAAAATATTTAAAAAATAAACCCACCCAAACTTCTAAGGCCTTCAGGTACGTTACACACATTTACACCACATTCACACACATCTACCTAAGCAACACACCATGATAACCTTGAGACTAGTATTTGCTGATAGACTAATGTTATGAAACTGTCCACTGTACTGCTAACAGTGAACCTAGCTGTCTCTGTCCCTCTCTGTAGACAGAGGTCACCACAGAGGAACGGGCCTGTCTCTGCCCCTCTCTGTAGACAGAGGTCACCACAGAGGAACGGGCCTGTCTCTGTCCCTCTCTGTAGACAGAGTTCATCACAGAGGAACGGGCCTGTCTCTGTCCCTCTCTGTAGACAGAGGTCATCACAGAGGAACGGGCCTGTCTCTGTCCCTCTCTGTAGACAGAGGTCACCACAGAGGAACGGGCCTGTCTCTGTCCCTCTCTGTAGACAGAGGTCACCACAGAGGAACGGGTCTGTCTCTGTCCCTCTCTGTAGACAGAGGTCATCACAGAGGAACGGGCCTGTCTCTGTCCCTCTCTGTAGACAGAGGTCATCACAGAGGAACGGGCCTGTCTCTGTCCCTCTCTGTAGACAGAGGTCACCACAGAGGAACGGGCCTGTCTCTGTCCCTCTCTGTAGACAGACGTCATCACAGAGGAACGGGCCTGTCTCTGTCCCTCTCTGTAGACAGACGTCATCACAGAGGAACGGGCATGTCTCTGCCCCTCTCTGTAGACAGACGTCATCACAGAGGAACGGGCCTGTCTCTGTCCCTCTCTGTAGACAGAGGTCACCACAGAGGAACGGGCCTGTCTCTGTCCCTCTCTGTAGACAGAGGTCATCACAGAGGAACGGGCCTGTCTCTGTCCCTCTCTGTAGACAGACGTCATCACAGAGGAACGGGCCTGTCTCTGTCCCTCTCTGTAGACAGAGGTCACCACAGAGGAACGGGCCTGTCTCTGTCCCTCTCTGTAGACAGAGGTCATCACAGAGGAACGGGCCTGTCTCTGTCCCTCTCTGTAGACAGAGGTCATCACAGAGGAACGGGCCTGTCTCTGTCCCTCTCTGTAGACAGAGTTCATCACAGAGGAACGGGCCTGTCTCTGTCCCTCTCTGTAGACAGAGGTCATCACAGAGGAACGGGCCTGTCTCTGTCCCTCTCTGTAGACAGAGGTCATCACAGAGGAACGGGCCTGTCTCTGTCCCTCTCTGTAGACAGAGGTCATCACAGAGGAACGGGCCTGTCTCTGTCCCTCTCTGTAGACAGAGGTCATCACAGAGGAACGGGCCTGTCTCTGTCCCTCTCTGTAGACAGAGGTCATCACAGAGGAACGGGCCTGTCTCTGTCCCTCTCTGTAGACAGAGGTCATCACAGAGGAACGGGCCGGTCTCTGTCCCTCTCTGTAGACAGAGGTCATCACAGAGGAACGGGCCTGTCTCTGTCCCTCTCTGTAGACAGAGGTCATCACAGAGGAACGGGCCTGTCTCTGTCCCTCTCTGTAGACAGAGGTCATCACAGAGGAACGGGCCTGTCTCTGTCCCTCTCTGTAGACAGAGGTCATCACAGAGGAACGGGCCTGTCTCTGTCCCTCTCTGTAGACAGACGTCATCACAGAGGAACGGGCATGTCTCTGTCCCTCTCTGTAGACAGAGGTCATCACAGAGGAACGGGCCTGTCTCTGTCCCTCTCTGTAGACAGAGGTCATCACAGAGGAACGGGCCTGTCTCTGTCCCTCTCTGTAGACAGAGGTCACCACAGAGGAACGGGCCTGTCTCTGTCCCTCTCTGTAGACAGAGGTCATCACAGAGGAACGGGCCTGTCTCTGTCCCTCTCTGTAGACAGAGGTCATCACAGAGGAACGGGCCTGTCTCTGTCCCTCTCTGTAGACAGAGGTCACCACAGAGGAACGGGCCTGTCTCTGTCCCTCTCTGTAGACAGAGGTCATCACAGAGGAACGGGCCTGTCTCTGTCCCTCTCTGTAGACAGAGGTCATCACAGAGGAACGAGCCTGTCTCTGTCCCTCTCTGTAGACAGAGTTCATCACAGAGGAACGGGCCTGTCTCTGTCCCTCTCTGTAGACAGAGGTCATCACAGAGGAACGGGCCTGTCTCTGTCCCTCTCTGTAGACAGAGGTCATCACAGAGGAACGGGCCTGTCTCTGTCCCTCTCTGTAGACAGAGGTCATCACAGAGGAACGGGCCTGTCTCTGTCCCTCTCTGTAGACAGAGGTCATCACAGAGGAACGGGCCTGTCTCTGTCCCTCTCTGTAGACAGACGTCATCACAGAGGAACGGGCCTGTCTCTGTCCCTCTCTGTAGACAGAGGTCATCACAGAGGAACGAGCCTGTCTCTGTCCCTCTCTGTAGACAGAGTTCATCACAGAGGAACGGGCCTGTCTCTGTCCCTCTCTGTAGACAGAGGTCATCACAGAGGAACGGGCCTGTCTCTGTCCCTCTCTGTAGACAGAGGTCATCACAGAGGAACGGGCCTGTCTCTGTCCCTCTCTGTAGACAGAGGTCATCACAGAGGAACGGGCCTGTCTCTGTCCCTCTCTGTAGACAGAGGTCATCACAGAGGAACGGGCCTGTCTCTGTCCCTCTCTGTAGACAGAGGTCATCACAGAGGAACGGGCCTGTCTCTGTCCCTCTCTGTAGACAGAGGTCACCACAGAGGAACGGGCATGTCTCTGCCCCTCTCTGTAGACAGACGTCATCACAGAGGAACGGGCCTGTCTCTGTCCCTCTCTGTAGACAGACGTCATCACAGAGGAACGGGCCTGTCTCTGTCCCTCTCTGTAGACAGAGGTCATCACAGAGGAACGGGCCTGTCTCTGTCCCTCTCTGTAGACAGAGGTCACCACAGAGGAACGGGCCTGTCTCTGTCCCTCTCTGTAGACAGAGGTCACCACAGAGGAACGGGCCTGTCTCTGTCCCTCTCTGTAGACAGAGGTCACCACAGAGGAACGGGCCTGTCTCTGTCCCTCTCTGTAGACAGAGGTCATCACAGAGGAACGGGCCTGTCTCTGTCCCTCTCTGTAGACAGAGGTCATCACAGAGGAACGGGCCTGTCTCTGTCCCTCTCTGTAGACAGAGGTCACCACAGAGGAACGGGCCTGTCTCTGTCCCTCTCTGTAGACAGAGGTCACCACAGAGGAACGGGCCTGTCTCTGTCCCTCTCTGTAGACAGAGGTCACCACAGAGGAACGGGCCTGTCTCTGTCCCTCTCTGTAGACAGAGGTCATCACAGAGGAACGGGCCTGTCTCTGTCCCTCTCTGTAGACAGAGGTCATCACAGAGGAACGGGCCTGTCTCTGTCCCTCTCTGTAGACAGAGGTCATCACAGAGGAACGGGCCTGTCTCTGTCCCTCTCTGTAGACAGAGGTCATCACAGAGGAACGGGCCTGTCTCTGTCCCTCTCTGTAGACAGAGGTCATCACAGAGGAACGGGCCTGTCTCTGTCCCTCTCTGTAGACAGAGGTCACCACAGAGGAACGGGCCTGTCTCTGTCCCTCTCTGTAGACAGAGGTCATCACAGAGGAACGGGCCTGTCTCTGTCCCTCTCTGTAGACAGACGTCATCACAGAGGAACGGGCCTGTCTCTGTCCCTCTCTGTAGACAGAGGTCATCACAGAGGAACGGGCCTGTCTCTGTCCCTCTCTGTAGACAGAAGTCATCACAGAGGAACGGGCCTGTCTCTGTCCCTCTCTGTAGACAGAGGTCATCACAGAGGAACGGGCCTGTCTCTGTCCCTCTCTGTAGACAGACGTCATCACAGAGGAACGGGCCTGTCTCTGTCCCTCTCTGTAGACAGACGTCATCACAGAGGAACGGGCCTGTCTCTGTCCCTCTCTGTAGACAGAGGTCATCACAGAGGAACGGGCCTGTCTCTGTCCCTCTCTGTAGACAGACGTCATCACAGAGGAACGGGCCTGTCTCTGTCCCTCTCTGTAGACAGAGGTCATCACAGAGGAACGGGCCTGTCTCTGTCCCTCTCTGTAGACAGAGGTCATCACAGAGGAACGGGCCTGTCTCTGTCCCTCTCTGTAGACAGACGTCATCACAGAGGAACGGGCCTGTCTCTGTCCCTCTCTGTAGACAGAGGTCACCACAGAGGAACGGGCCTGTCTCTGTCCCTCTCTGTAGACAGAGGTCATCACAGAGGAACGGGCCTGTCTCTGTCCCTCTCTGTAGACAGAGGTCACCACAGAGGAACGGGCCTGTCTCTGTCCCTCTCTGTAGACAGACGTCATCACAGAGGAACGGGCCTGTCTCTGTCCCTCTCTGTAGACAGAGGTCATCACAGAGGAACGGGCCTGTCTCTGTCCCTCTCTGTAGACAGAGTTCATCACAGAGGAACGGGCCTGTCTCTGTCCCTCTCTGTAGACAGAGGTCACCACAGAGGAACGGGCCTGTCTCTGTCCCTCTCTGTAGACAGAGGTCATCACAGAGGAACGGGCCTGTCTCTGTCCCTCTCTGTAGACAGAGGTCACCACAGAGGAACGGGCCTGTCTCTGTCCCTCTCTGTAGACAGACGTCATCACAGAGGAACGGGCCTGTCTCTGTCCCTCTCTGTAGACAGAGGTCATCACAGAGGAACGGGCCTGTCTCTGTCCCTCTCTGTAGACAGAGGTCATCACAGAGGAACGGGCCTGTCTCTGTCCCTCTCTGTAGACAGACGTCATCACAGAGGAACGGGCCTGTCTCTGTCCCTCTCTGTAGACAGAGGTCATCACAGAGGAACGGGCCTGTCTCTGTCCCTCTCTGTAGACAGAGGTCATCACAGAGGAATGGGTTCTTCCTCCAACTGGACCAAGCAGAGCCCAGATGAGCATTGCCAAATCGGGGTAAGAGCGTATCGCTGGGAAAAGCAGGACAACTGCGGAAGAGGGGGGAGGTGGAGTGGGAAAGAGAGAGGGAGAGGTGGAGTGGGAAAGAGAGAGGAGGGGGAGGTGGAGTGGGAGAGGGGGGAGGTGGAGTGGGAGAGGGGGGAGGTGGAGTGGGAGAGGGAGGAGGTGGAGTGGGAAAGAGAGAGGGAGAGGTGGAGTGGGAAAGAGAGAGGGAGAGGTGGAGTGGGAAAGAGAGAGGGAGAGGTGGAGTGGGAAAGGGAGAGGTGGAGTGGGAAAGAGAGAGGGAGAGGTGGAGTGGGAAAGGGAGAGGTAGAGTGGGAAAGGGAGAGGTAGAGTGGGAAAGAGAGAGGGAGAGGTAGAGTGGGAAAGAGAGAGGGAGAGTGGGAAAGAGAGAGGGAGAGGTGGAGTGGGAAAGAGAGAGGGAGATGTGGAGTGGGAAAGGGAGAGGGAGAGGTGGAGTGGGAAAGGGAGAGGTGGAGTGGGAAAGAGAGAGGGAGAGGTGGAGTGGGAAAGAGAGAGGGAGAGGTGGAGTGGGAAAGAGAGAGGGAGAGGTAGAGTGGGAAAGAGAGAGGGAGAGGTAGAGTGGGAAAGAGAGAGGGAGAGGTGGAGTGGGAAAGAGAGAGGGAGAGGTAGAGTGGGAAAGAGAGAGGGAGAGGTGGAGTGGGAAAGAGAGAGGGAGAGGTGGAGTGGGAAAGGGAGAGGGAGAGGTGGAGTGGGAAAGGGAGAGGGAGAGGTGGAGTGGGAAAGGGAGAGGGAGAGGTGGAGTGGGAAAGGGAGAGAAAGAGGCATGGCAACGAACCGACAAATGACCGTACTGGCGGATCTAATGGAAAGTAATCTGTTTCCCCTTGCTCCACACTTCACTCTCTCCAGTCCCACACACACAGACCACACAGCCTTACGTAACCATCATCTGACAGGACTGACTGGGCATTTCACTGGTCATGTGACCAGACCACAGCTGGAAGAGCAGAGGAGCACACCACCTCTTCCTCCGTCTCTCTCCCCCTCTCAGTCTCTCTCCGTCTCTCTCCCCCTCTCCGTCTCTCTCCCCCTCTCCGTCTCTCTCCCCCTCTATCTCTATACTGCATTTGCTTCTTCTCCCTGAACGCTCTCAAACAATGGATGCGGCCGTGCATACATACAGACATGCACAGAACCCTCAAACCAACACAGATTCCAGAGCTGGTTATGGAACGCCAACACAGATTCCAGAGCTGGTTATGGAACGCCAACACAGATTCCAGAGCTGGTTACGGAACGCCAACACAGATTCCAGAGCTGGTTATGGAACGCCAACACAGATTCCAGAGCTGGTTACGGAACGCCAACACAGATTCCATAGCTGGTTACGGAACGTCAACACAGATTCCAGAGCTGGTTATGGAACGTCAACACAGATTCCAGAGCTGGTTACGGAACGCCAACACAGATTCCAGAGCTGGTTACGGAACGCCAACACAGATTCCAGAGCTGGTTACGGAACGCCAACACAGATTCCAGAGCTGGTTACGGAACGCCAACACAGATTCCAGAGCTGGTTACGGAACGCCAACACAGATTCCAGAGCTGGTTACGGAACGCCAACACAGATTCCAGAGCTGGTTACGGAACGCCAACACAGATTCCAGAGCTGGTTACGGAACGCCAACACAGATTCCAGAGCTGGTTACGGAACGCCAACACAGATTCCAGAGCTGGTTACGGAACGCCAACACAGATTCCAGAGCTGGTTACGGAACGCCAACACAGATTCCAGAGCTGGTTACGGAACGCCAACACAGATTCCAGAGCTGGTTACGGAACGCCAACACAGATTCCAGAGCTGG
>NC_092095.1:67041734-67150850 GCF_045679555.1 Salvelinus alpinus | reverse complement strand
GAACGCCAACACAGATTCCAGAGCTGGTTACGGAACGCCAACACAGATTCCAGAGCTGGTTACGGAACGCCAACACAGATTCCAGAGCTGGTTACGGAACGCCAACACAGATTCCAGAGCTGGTTACGGAACGCCAACACAGATTCCAGAGCTGGTTACGGAACGCCAACACAGATTCCAGAGCTGGTTACGGAACGCCAACACAGATTCCAGAGCTGGTTACGGAACGCCAACACAGATTCCAGAGCTGGTTATGGAACGCCAACACAGATTCCAGAGCTGGTTATGGAACGCCAACACAGATTCCAGAGCTGGTTATGGAACGCCAACACAGATTCCAGAGCTGGTTACGGAACGCCAACACAGATTCCAGAGCTGGTTACGGAACGCCAACACATATTCCAGAGCTGGTTATGGAACGCCAACACAGATTCTAGAGCTGGTTATGGAACGCCAACACAGATTCCAGAGCTGGTTATGGAACGCCAACACAGATTCCAGAGCTGGTTATGGAACGCCAACACAGATTCCAGAGCTGGTTAAGTTTCTGTCATGCCGGCTCCAGCTAGATTTGGCTGAGATTGGGTGTGTACTGTGCACACTTAACGCAGACACAGACACATGCAGAGGTGTGGACTCGAGTCACAAATTTGATGACTTGAGAGTCAACTTGATGGAAAATAAAATAACTTGAGACTTGACTTGGAGCTTAGGACTTGACTTTGACTTGAGACTGATAACCGGGTTTTGTAACACATTTTGTGGCACAGAGTCTGTGAATTACTCTCCACGCAGCCCGAGACAGTCTCCCAGCAGGCCCGAGCGATCCTGCTGCATCCAGGCAGGCCCGAGCGATCCTGCTGCATCCAGGCAGGCCCGAGCGATCCTGCTGCATCCAGGCAGGCCCGAGCGATCCCGCTGCATCCAGGCAGGCCCGAGCGATCCCGCTGCATCCAGGCAGGCCGCGCGATCCCGCTGCATCCAGGCAGGCCGCGCGATCCCGCTGCATCCAGGCAGGCCCGAGCGATCCCGCTGCATCCAGGCAGGCCCGAGCGATCCCGCTGCATCCAGGCAGGCCGCGCGATCCCGCTGCATCCAGGCAGGCCGCGCGATCCCGCTGCATCCAGGCAGGCCGCGCGATCCCGCTGCATCCAGGCAGGCCGCGCGATCCCGCTGCATCCAGGCAGGCCGCGCGATCCCGCTGCATCCAGGCAGGCCGCGCGATCCCGCTGCATCCAGCCAGGCCATATGATCCTGCTGCATCCAGGCAGGGCGTATGATCCTGCTGCATCCAGGCAGGCCGTATGATCCTGCTGCATCCAGGCAGGGCGTGTGATCCTGCTGCATCCAGGCAGGCCGTATGATCCTGCTGCATCCAGGCAGGCCGCGCGATCCTGCTGCATCCAGGCAGGCCGCGTGATCCTGCTGCATCCAGGCAGGCCGTGTGATCCTGCTGCATCCAGCCAGGCCATGTGATCCTGCTTGCTCTGGACTCCAGACAAGTGTAACTGTGACATGATATCCCTTGTTGATATTGACAACTAACATGAATGACTTTCAGCTCAAAATGAAGGTGCAAAACAGTCTATTTCTGTATCTTGCGTTTTGAAAATGCGTCCCCGTTTATGACCCTAATGACAGGCTACCTTTGCACAGCGATGGTGCGCACTTGCATGTGTGCACGGAGACCGCAAGCTACTTTTTAGGGGTCATGGGTCAAAACATTTGAAAACCAATGAGCTAGAGAACAGATGGTTGATTTGCTGTACAGCTATAGGATCGGCTGCAGCACAAACATCAAGAACATGAACCCTTTACTTTGCAAACTCACCAGCAATGGGGCATCAAGCAACTGGAAAGTATTGTTAAGATGTATTATTGCATAATCAAAATGTGTTATAGATAAAATAATGAAAAGGGCTGTCTGATAACCTCAATAAATAGACAAGTATTTGTAGTTGAACAAGTCATTGCCTGTATAGATTTTTACTTGACATGACTTGCTCTTAGACTTGGATTGACTCGAGACTCGACCCGTTCTACTTGGGACTTGACTTGAGACTTGGACCTTGTGACTTGCTTGTGACTCAAATAATAGTGACTTGGTCCCACCTCTGGGGCTATGCTTACCTGGAGGGTGGCTTCTCAAAGTCCACATCTAGACATCTCTCATAGGAGCCAATGAAGATCTCCAGCCACAGCTTCAGGTAATCTGGGTCCCTCTGTCACAGAGAGGGATGGAAGGACGGAATGAAGGAGAAGGATGGAGAAGAGAGGGTGAGGTGAAGAGGTGGAGAGGGAGAAGAGAGGGTGAGGTGAAGAGGTGGAGAGGGAGAAGAGAGGGTGAGGTGAAGAGGTGGAGAGGGAGAAGAGAGGGTGAGGTGAAGAGGTGGAGAGGGAGAAGAGAGGGTGAGGTGAAGAGGTGGAGAGGGAGAAGAGAGGGTGAGGTGAAGAGGTGGAGAGGGAGAAGAGAGGGTGAGGTGAAGAGGTGGAGAGGGAGAAGAGAGGGTGAGGTGAAGAGGTGGAGAGGGAGAAGAGAGGGTGAGGTGAAGAGGTGGAGAGGGAGAAGAGAGGGTGAGGTGAAGAGGTGGAGAGGGAGAAGAGAGGGTGAGGTGAAGAGGTGGAGAGGGAGAAGAGAGGGTGAGGTGAAGAGGTGGAGAGGGAGAAGAGAGGGTGAGGTGAAGAGGTGGAGAGGGAGAAGAGAGGGTGAGGTGAAGAGGTGGAGAGGGAGAAGAGAGGGTGAGGTGAAGAGGTGGAGAGGGAGAAGAGAGGGTGAGGTGAAGAGGTGGAGAGGGAGAAGAGAGGGTGAGGTGAAGAGGTGGAGAGGGAGAAGAGAGGGTGAGGTGAAGAGGTGGAGAGGGAGAAGAGAGGGTGAGGTGAAGAGGTGAAGAGGGAGAAGAGAGGGTGAGGTGAAGAGGTGAAGAGGGAGAAGAGAGGGTGAGGTGAAGAGGTGAAGAGGGAGAAGAGAGGGTGAGGTGAAGAGGTGAAGAGGGAGAAGAGAGGGTGAGGTGAAGAGGTGAAGAGGGAGAAGAGAGGGTGAGGTGAAGAGGTGAAGAGGGAGAAGAGAGGGTGAGGTGAAGAGGTGGAGAGGGAGAAAAGAGGGTGAGGTGAAGAGGTGGAGAGGGAGAAGAGAGGGTGAGGTGAAGAGGTGGAGAGGGAGAAGAGAGGGTGAGGTGAAGAGGTGAAGAGGGAGAAGAGAGGGTGAGGTGAAGAGGTGAAGAGGGAGAAGAGAGGGTGAGGTGAAGAGGTGAAGAGGGAGAAGAGAGGGTGAGGTGAAGAGGTGAAGAGGGAGAAGAGAGGGTGAGGTGAAGAGGGAGAAGAGAGGGGTGAGGTGGAGAGGGAGAAGAGAGGGTGAGGTGAAGAGGGAGAAGAGAGGGTGAGGTGAAGAGGTGGAGAGGGAGAAGAGAGGGTGAGGTGAAGAGGTGGAGAGGGAGAAGAGAGGGTGAGGTGAAGAGGTGGAGAGGGAGAAGAGAGGGTGAGGTGAAGAGGTGGAGAGGGAGAAGAGAGGGTGAGGTGAAGAGGTGGAGAGGGAGAAGAGAGGGTGAGGTGAAGAGGTGGAGAGGGAGAAGAGAGGGTGAGGTGAAGAGGTGGAGAGGGAGAAGAGAGGGTGAGGTGAAGAGGTGGAGAGGGAGAAGAGAGGGTGAGGTGAAGAGGTGGAGAGGGAGAAGAGAGGGTGAGGTGAAGAGGTGAAGAGGGAGAAGAGAGGGTGAGGTGAAGAGGTGAAGAGGGAGAAGAGAGGGTGAGGTGAAGAGGTGAAGAGGGAGAAGAGAGGGTGAGGTGAAGAGGGAGAAGAGAGGGTGAGGTGAAGAGGTGAAGAGGGAGAAGAGAGGGTGAGGTGAAGAGGTGGAGAGGGAGAAGAGAGGGTGAGGTGAAGAGGTGGAGGGAGAAGAGAGGGTGAGGTGAAGAGGTGAAGAGGGAGAAGAGAGGGTGAGGTGAAGAGGTGGAGAGGGAGAAGAGAGGGTGAGGTGAAGAGGTGAAGAGGGAGAAGAGAGGGTGAGGTGAAGAGGTGAAGAGGGAGAAGAGAGGGTGAGGTGAAGAGGTGAAGAGGGAGAAGAGAGGGTGAGGTGAAGAGGTGGAGAGGGAGAAGAGAGGGTGAGGTGAAGAGGTGGAGAGGGAGAAGAGAGGGTGAGGTGAAGAGGTGAAGAGGGAGAAGAGAGGGTGAGGTGAAGAGGTGGAGAGGGAGAAGAGAGGGTGAGGTGAAGAGGTGGAGAGGGAGAAGAGAGGGTGAGGTGAAGAGGTGGAGAGGGAGAAGAGAGGGTGAGGTGAAGAGGTGGAGAGGGAGAAGAGAGGGTGAGGTGAAGAGGTGGAGAGGGAGAAGAGAGGGTGAGGTGAAGAGGTGGAGAGGGAGAAGAGAGGGTGAGGTGAAGAGGTGAAGAGGGAGAAGAGAGGGTGAGGTGAAGAGGTGAAGAGGGAGAAGAGAGGGTGAGGTGAAGAGGTGAAGAGGGAGAAGAGAGGGTGAGGTGAAGAGGTGAAGAGGGAGAAGAGAGGGTGAGGTGAAGAGGTGAAGAGGGAGAAGAGAGGGTGAGGTGAAGAGGTGAAGAGGGAGAAGAGAGGGTGAGGTGAAGAGGTGGAGAGGGAGAAGAGAGGGTGAGGTGAAGAGGTGGAGAGGGAGAAGAGAGGGTGAGGTGAAGAGGTGGAGAGGGAGAAGAGAGGGTGAGGTGAAGAGGTGGAGAGGGAGAAGAGAGGGTGAGGTGAAGAGGTGAAGAGGGAGAAGAGAGGGTGAGGTGAAGAGGTGAAGAGGGAGAAGAGAGGGTGAGGTGAAGAGGTGAAGAGGGAGAAGAGAGGGTGAGGTGAAGAGGTGGAGAGGGAGAAGAGAGGGTGAGGTGAAGAGGTGGAGAGGGAGAAGAGAGGGTGAGGTGAAGAGGTGAAGAGGGAGAAGAGAGGGTGAGGTGAAGAGGTGAAGAGGGAGAAGAGAGGGTAAGGTGAAGAGGTGGAGAGGGAGAAGAGAGGGTGAGGTGAAGAGGTGGAGAGGGAGAAGAGAGGGTGAGGTGAAGAGGTGGAGAGGGAGAAGAGAGGGTGAGGTGAAGAGGTGGAGAGGGAGAAGAGAGGGTGAGGTGAAGAGGTGGAGAGGGAGAAGAGAGGGTGAGGTGAAGAGGTGAAGAGGGAGAAGAGAGGGTGAGGTGAAGAGGTGAAGAGGGAGAAGAGAGGGTGAGGTGAAGAGGTGGAGAGGGAGAAGAGAGGGTGAGGTGAAGAGGTGAAGAGGGAGAAGAGAGGGTGAGGTGAAGAGGTGGAGAGGGAGAAGAGAGGGTGAGGTGAAGAGGTGGAGAGGGAGAAGAGAGGGTGAGGTGAAGAGGTGGAGAGGGAGAAGAGAGGGTGAGGTGAAGAGGTGGAGAGGGAGAAGAGAGGGTGAGGTGAAGAGGTGGAGAGGGAGAAGAGGGAGAAGGAAATAAAAACATGTTAGTGGTTGTCATGTGAGAATAGAGAGATAACGATTCCACTACCTGTAGTATGTCAGGAGGGGCAGATCACAGTAAACTCAGGTGTGTGTGTGTGTGTGTGTGTGTGTGTGTCAGAGAGAGTAATGAGGAGTGCACCTGTCTGCCTGAAAAACAGGCATCGCCACATTCTCTACTCCCGAGGGGAGTCACGAGCAGCTGCCGTTCAGACATTTCCTACATTCCTGGGAACAATGCAGAGAGCCAGAGGACAGCAGCACTGTTCACAGACAGCACATCACCCTCCCACTCTGAGAATGCCAGTCATCTCCACACCCTGGCTAGCCTAAGCTCTATCTCTGCCCAGGGTGGGGAGGTAGAGAGGGAGGTAGAGGGAGGTAGAGAGGGAGGTAGGGCAGGGGAGTTCCAAGGCTTGCCTGACTGACACTGATTCAGGTCAAGGGGGACTGATTTGAGAAAAGGCCCAGAGTATTATTGTTGAACCAGTAGGAGTGGCAGGAATGAACACTGCTGTGTCAGACTAAGTGTTGTTCAATAAGGCAGTAGGCTATATTGTTTGGTGGGGCAGTACTGTGCTTAGTACCATTTGTTTGACAAAGCAGTGTTTCTACACTCCTGGGGTGTAGGCTATTCACTAGAAATCAACAGGAAGCAAATAGACCGAAACCAAGAGGCATTATCAGAACTTGTCCAATAAGAAACGTTGGTTTTCGTTGCCAAATGTGTTGCTACGGTGTGCACTAATGGATAAATACACCCCTGGCCCGTGGCATGTGCCTGCTTAGTCCGTCAGAGAGTAACACCCGTTGAAGGAGAAAACCCACCAGACTGATTGTCGGTCTGCACAATACATGGTGTTCATTCGTTTGCTGTCGCCGCAGTGTGTTATAGTGAACACCCGTCGTTGGCGACTGATGGCCGTCGTTTTAGAGGACGGACCTCTGTTCAGGGGTGCTAACTACTCTTGGCCGGCAGACATTCAACCATCCTACCAGTCTGTCCGTGCCTTTTGTCGATTTTCAAGTGACACTTTTGATGAAGTGGTTTTCTGAGGAGGACGACTACAGTTCAGTTCCATGTAAATGACCATATTTCTTACATCTAGCCAATACTATTCAGGCCCTATAAATGTGCAGTAAGGTTGGTTATGACACTAGAGCAGGACAAGTCTAGGGAAGCCTCAGCCTGCTGCGTGTCACAGTGGGAATGGTCCAGAACACGAAAGAATTCCAAAAGTGAGGTCATCAGAACAGCAAGTGACTTGACGGAGCGTTTGAGAGGGACTTGGACACAGAGTTCAGTACAAGTGTCGGTCTGTATATACTGGAATCAACATGGTTGTACAGCAAAAACATATGACGATCTTGTTCATTCCGCTCTCAATGTGTGTGTTCCCTCCCCTTGACTGTGTGAGCCAGAGCAGGTTTGGGCACTAGCCCCAGGGAGTGTGTGTGAGTGGTTAGAGAGAATGCCCTCTTTCACTGGGCAGCCGGGGAGTACAGATGTCCACTGAGGGCTCAGGGCTGAGACAGGGAGGGCAGGGAGAGCAGAGAGGGACACACCCTGGGCCTGCTTGCTATGGCTCTGTTTATATGAGGCACCACTGCTAACCCAACACCAGGCAACCCTGGCTGGATGAATTCAGATCAGATGAGCTCAACATCTGGGTAGCAACCTATTAGTAATATCTTTAAAACTATCTGACAGACTTTAATGATTGATGACGTATTTCCTATTAGTGTGTTTTCTTATGGTCAGATGGTTTGAGGGGGTGGCTGATCTGGGTTTCCTGTGCCCAACATGTGACCATCCATCCTGATATCATGACCACCCCCTCCCTGACTCTTAATAACACATGACCCCATGGGACCTTCCCAACAGGGTGAATTGTGAGTTTTTAATAGTCAGCTGGTTTGGCAGGGGGTTAGACTATAACTTACGTTGTACCAAGCATGTGACCATTCCTCATGAAATCATGACGACCCCCCCCCTCACTGAATCTTAATAACACATGACCCGGTAGGACCTCACTAGCCGGAGCCTACAAGGTTATCAACATCAATCTTTCCTCAAGGAGATCCCATCGAGAGGTGAAGAGAGCATTACGAAGGAGTTATATCGGTTAATTTACGACCGACCCGGCACTGCCCTCCTCACCCTACCAGACGGGCATGGTTGGCATGGTGACCGAGTATGACTGCTAGAGGAAATGGTGAGGGGCGACTCAAAACCACAATGTCTACTGTAGATGTCCTGTTCCTAACAGTTTCTCTTTTACCAATGTCTTTTATGTCTTCATGGTCCATCTACAGTCACCTTCTCCTCCCCATCAATCTCCAGTACTCACTATCCTGGGATTGACTGATGTCACGGCACCAGTAATATTTATAGTGCACACATGGGAGGGGCTAAACCGCGAGGTGTGGTCGATATATAAACACTATGACATTACTGTTGTTGCTGGTGATATTTATAGCACACAGTGAGACAGGAGAGAGCCGAGAGGAGGGAGAGGAGAGAGCCGAGAGGAGGGAGAGGAGAGAGCCGAGAGGAGGGAGAGGAGAGAGCCGAGAGGGAGAGCCGAGAGGAGGGAGAGAGCCAGAGCCGGGCGAACGAGCCAGAGCCGAGAGCCGGGCGAACGAGCCAGCCAGCCAGAGCCGGGCGAGCGAGCCAGCCAGCCAGAGCCGGGCGAGCGAGCCAGCCAGCCAGAGCCGGGCGAGCGAGCCAGCCAGCCAGAGCCGGGCGAGCGAGCCAGCCAGCCAGAGCCGGGCGAGCGAGCCAGCCAGCCAGAGCCGGGCGAGCGAGCCAGCCAGCCAGAGCCGGGCGAGCGAGCCAGCCAGCCAGAGCCGGGCGAGCGAGCCAGCCAGCCAGCGCCGGGCGAGCGAGCCAGCCAGCCAGCGCCGGGCGAGCGAGCCAGCCAGCCAGAGCCGGGCGAGGGAGCCAGCCAGAGCCGGGCGAGCGAGCCAGCCAGCCAGAGCCGGGCGAGCGAGCCAGCCAGCCAGAGCCGGGCGAGCGAGCCAGCCAGCCAGAGCCGGGCGAGCGAGCCAGCCAGCCAGCCAGAGCCGGGCGAGCGAGCTAGCCAGCCAGAGCCGGGCGAGCGAGCGAGCTAGCCAGCCAGAGCCGGGCGAGCGAGCCAGAGCCGGGCGAGCGAGCCAGCCAGAGCCGGGCGAACGAGCCAGAGCCGAGAGCCGGGCGAACGAGCCAGAGCCGAGAGCCGGGCGAGCGAGCTAGCCAGCCAGAGCCGGGCGAGCGAGCTAGCCAGCCAGAGCCGGGCGAGCGAGCTAGCCAGCCAGAGCCGGGGGAGCGAGCTAGCCAGCCAGAGCCGGGCGAGCGAGCTAGCCAGCCAGAGCCGGGCGAGCGAGCTAGCCAGCCAGAGCCGGGCGAGCGAGCTAGCCAGCCAGAGCCGGGCGAGCTAGCCAGCCAGAGCCGGGCGAGCGAGCTAGCCAGCCAGAGCCGGGCGAGCGAGCTAGCCAGCCAGAGCCGGGCGAGCGAGCTAGCCAGCCAGAGCCGGGCGAGCGAGCGAGCCAGAGAGAGCCGGGCGAACGAGCCAGCCAGAGAGAGCCGGGCGAGCGAGCCAGCCAGCCAGAGGCGAGCGAGCTAGCCAGCCAGAGCCGGGCGAGCGAGCCAGCCAGAGCCGGGAGAGCGAGCTAGCCAGAGCCGTGCGAGCGAGCCAGAGCCGGGCGAACGAGCGAGCCAGACGAACGAGCGAGCCAGGTGAACGAGCGAGCCCAGCCAGAGCCGGGCGAGCGAGCTAGCCAGCCAGAGCCGGGCGAGCGAGCTAGCCAGCCAGAGCCGGGCGAGCGAGCTAGCCAGCCAGAGCCGGGCGAGCGAGCTAGCCAGCCAGAGCCGGGCGAGCGAGCTAGCCAGCCAGAGCCGGGCGAGCGAGCGAGCCAGCCAGAGCCGGGCGAGCGAGCGAGCCAGAGAGAGCCGGGCGAGCGAGCCAGCCAGCCAGAGGCGAGCGAGCTAGCCAGCCAGAGCCGGGCGAGCGAGCGAGCCAGCCAGAGCCGGGCGAGCGAGCTAGCCAGAGCCGTGCGAGCGAGCCAGAGCCGGGCGAACGAGCGAGCCAGACGAACGAGCGAGCCAGGCGAACGAGCGAGCCAGAGCCGGGCGAACGAGCGATCCAGAGCCGGGCGAACGAGCGATCCAGAGCCGGGCGAACGAGCGATCCAGAGCCGGGCGAACGAGCGATCCAGAGCCGGGCGAACGAGCGATCCAGCCAGAGCCGGGCGAGCGAGCGATCCAGCCAGAGCCGGGCGAACGAGCTAGCCTGAGCCGGGCGAACGAGCTAGCCAGAGCCGAGCGAACGAGCTAGCCAGAGCCGAGCGAACGAGCGAGAGCCGAGCGAACAAGCTGACCAGAGCTGGGTGAGCCAGAGCCAGAGCCGAGCCAGCCAGAGCCGGGCAAACGAGCCAGAGCTGAGCGAACCAGAGCCGGGTGAGCCAGAGCCAGAGCCGAGCGAGCCAGAGCCAAAAGAGACAGAGCCAAAAGAGACAGACTTGGGATACCAGTAGGCTACCAGTCACAAGAAACCACTGCTATAGGCAGTCAGCAGAAACCACTGCTATAGGCAGTCAGCAGAAACCACTGCTATAGGCAGTCAGCAGAAACCACTGCTATAGGCAGTCAGCAGAAACCACTGCTATAGGCAGTCAGCAGAAACCACTGCTATAGGCAGTCAGCAGAAACCACTGCTATAGGCAGTCAGCAGAAACCACTGCTATAGGCAGTCAGCAGAAACCACTGCTATGGGCAGTCAGCAGAAACCACTGCTATGGGCAGTCAGCAGAAACCACTGCTATAGGCAGTCAGCAGAAACCACTGCTATAGGCAGTCAGCAGAAACCACTGCTATAGGCAGTCAGCAGAAACCACTGCTATGGGCAGTCAGCAGAAACCACTGCTATGGGCAGTCAGCAGAAACCACTGCTATGGGCAGTCAGCAGAAACCACTGCTATGGGCAGTCAGCAGAAACCACTGCTATAGGCAGTCAGCAGAAACCACTGCTATAGGCAGTCAGCAGAAACCACTGCTATAGGCGGTCTGCAGAAACCACTGCTATAGGCAGTCAGCAGAAACCACTGCTATAGGCAGTCAGCAGAAACCACTGCTATAGGCAGTCAGCAGAAACCACTGCTATAGGCAGTCAGCAGAAACCACTGCTATAGGCAGTCAGCAGAAACCACTGCTATAGGCAGTCAGCAGAAACCACTGCTATAGGCAGTCAGCAGAAACTACTAGGCCTGTGTTGTTGCTACTTATGGATTCAAAAAGTGATTGGTGCTACCCTGATCCAATGATGTATAGTTACACAGGCCTACAGACCTAGTTAAAATGACAGAATATTTAATGTAGGCCTGTGTCTATGGTCTCATCACCTTAGTGGCTATAAGCACAGGAGGGGCAGATAGACCTAATGATAACGAGCTAACCACATAGACATCATGCTTCCTGGAGTTCAATACTACAGGGGTATGCTTTATGTTGTCGAAAAACAAGAGCCATATCTTTACCATCATCGAGAACCAGAGGGATGAGTTTTGCATGGTCGTGTTTGGTGCCTCGCTGCCATTGTGGTGTTAACAATGCTGTCAACTCTAACTCTGGGACGATACTCCAGGCTGATGACAGTGACACCACACAGACTGCTGGGTAAGAGGATCGCAATGTGACTGCCTCAGTGGTCGTCTGCTACCTTTTAGCTCCAACATGAACTGGAGTTAAAAGACTGGTGCTTTCCTACCCACAGATTTACAACAGCCAACACATGTATGGAGTGGGCTAGGCTAGTTAACTTTGGAGGAAAGAAACTCACTGTGGGATGTGTTCATTATGCACCAAACAGAAACTGACTGAAACAGGGAGGCAGGGACATCATGGATTCAGCCAATAAGAAACCTTCATTTTTGTTTTCCATTTTAAAACATTTTCAGTTACGTACCCTAATGAACACGGCCCAGGGGTTTAGGCTTATTGCATATCTGACAGGCCAGTATTCAAGCATCACACACTCACCAAATTGAGTTGGAGGTGAATTAATTAGTGTCAAAGCCTTTTACTATGACCTACAGCTACAGGATAAACTAGTTCCTGACCGCAGCGCCACTACTCCCTTTAATTAGGCTGCTCAACCGGGAACAGTAGTTGCTAGGTGTGACTCCACCCCAGGGACCAGGGTGACTTACTGTGATGTCTCTGTCAACCTCTGGCCCCGTAGTGTTGACAGCCCTGCTTGGGTTAATCATTATAGAGGTGAGTAACAATTCAGTCACACTGATCTAATGGAAGTTAGAGAGACCACAGTGGTACTGGATATTTTAGCTAGGTAGCCTTGCCCGAGCGGCCCATAGGGCAGGGGACTATCACCTGTTTCTGTAGCGTGAGGCAGCTTTAGGATTGAGTACGCAGCCTTACAATTTCAGGGCGGGATCCTAACCCTAAAGTCAAGGAGTTGGTCATTTTAGCTTAACTAAGCTCCCATTATTGTTCATATGCCATGCTGTGTTAAAGGTCAGTTATCTTGGTACAATAGGGTGTAATGAGCCTATCCCTCAATGAGGTGTGACATTAACCTGCAACACTGAAGTGTATGGCGTCTTGAGGGCAAGTGGAGACAATGGGCAGCCTCACACAACAAACATTCCGGAGCCGATTTAGCTCACGTGACGGACTACACGTTCCCCTTGCTCCTGATGTATCCTGGGAACCCTGACACACACACACGCTGAAGAGGAGACCCCTGAGCCAGTGTTGACATTGCGGCCGGTCTGGGGGAGGTAAAGGTCCTTACAAATTATTTAAGCAATTTAGGCAAAGCCTCACAGGGTTTGTGGCCACATGCAGAGTGAAATACAGGCCTGAGTGCAAGATCAAGTGTGTTTACTCAATGTTTTGTACACGTATTGTTTACAAAGCAGGTGACAAATAAAATCAGGTTTGATACTAAACTAGCCTGGTCCCAGATCTGTTTGTGCTCTTGTCAACTCATGTTGGGCATGACAATAAGTTAAAGGGAGTTGGCATGACAACACAAAGACTGGCACTCAGGCAGGATAATACTAAAAACTTGTGCCATAGCATTTCCTGCCCTGTGTCGTGTGGGAGAACAGGATAGCTCAAAAGGCTAATGCTTATGAGAGGGTTGTCCTTTTGAGTGGGATTAAAGAGGAATTGTGTTGACTGCAGTTGAGACTCACATGAGGAGAGGCGCAGGCACCAAGCTGTGATTGGTCACCCAGTGCAATGAAACAACTGTAGCTACTACAGTCAATCAAGGGGGAAATAGGTCTAGCTAGGTTGCAATACAAAACAGAATCTATGGAATTGTATTATACCCTTGTACATAAAACAAGACGTCACTCAACTAAAATCTAAATACCAGGAGACAGACTTTACACAGTGCAGGACAGTCCAGCAGCTGTTACTGAGAATAGTGGAGGAAGAACAGGATGGCTTATAAATTCAAGCCCGATTACAATTCATCATCTTGGCTATGTTCTGTTATAATCGCCACCTGGCACAGCCAGAAGAGGACTGGCCACCCCTCAGAGCCTTCCTCTCTAGGTTTCTTCCTAGGTTCTGGCCTGTCTAGGGAGTTTTTCCTAGCCACTGTGCTTCTACTATCTGCATTGCTTGCCATTTGGGGTTTTAGGCTGGGTTTCTGTACAGCACTTTGTGACATCAGCGGATGTAAAAAGGGCTTTATAAATACATTTGATTGATTGATCATCACCCATTACGTCATCTCAATATACCACAGCTATTGTAATAGCTTGGTTACCTTACTGACAGTACACCGAGTTAATGCTCAGAGATGGGCACAGATTCTAATGCATGTTTTATGTGTCAAACAGATCAAGAGAAAGGTTTGTTTACCTTGTTGCAATACAGCATCCAGACCTCGTACAATCTTTCATTTGATGCCATTCTCCACGGCGCGTGGTGGGCTTCCAAACAGGTCAATTCTCCGGATTCCTCATATTGAGCCCCTAGCTATATCTCCTCATTCGGGCATTGCTCGTATACATATCGATTTGAGATGTTAAGTGAAATGTCACAATAAAAGACAACTCCGAAAATAGTTCAAATAACTTTCTACTTAGAAAGGAAAAACAAAATATTCAAATGTAATCCCAGTGGCGGTGTTTCTTGATATTGGAACTTCCTAAAGCATTATTCCATCGTGAATTATGGATTCCCAAGGTTTCGCGTTTCCTGCTGTGGTGAGATTTCCACGGTCAAAGTCGCACTACGTCCACTTCTCGACTCATATGCCACTGGCTCTGCCCTTCTGTGGAAAGCCAAGCCACAAAACAAAGTTAGTATGTCAAATATACAAGTTCTGTGGCGACAGTTTATAAATAGTTAACAGCACTTGTTTATAAACACAACACCAGTAGGCTATACCTTTGATAACGTTAGCTGACTGGTTATGATCGCTAATTTAGCTTGCTGTAAACAAACCCTATGAATCAGCCATCAGCCCAGGCTCGTTCTGTTCAATTAGATATCTGCCCTTTTGCAAGAGAAGGATACAGCTGACGAAATAAAACACAAAGCTAACTGACGTTAGCAAGCTAACTTGGGGTTGCAATACGCAGAAAAACGCTCGAGTTAGCAAAGTTACTTAGATAACAAGCTGTCATTGTGAAACAAGGTGGCTAATATTAATTAACTAGCATTATCGTTCTTACCTGTGATGTGTCAAAACGGCGAAGCCTTTTTTTCCTGTCTACTTCTCATTTCACACAAACGACGAAACGAGTTTGTGAATTTGCTTGACCTTGCCATAGAATTTAAACAATTAAAAATGTCACCACATAAACAATACAAACGCACGCATTACTAACGAAAACGACAAAATGTTACAACCAGCCCATTCCTGTACACTGGGAGAGCTACAAACAACACTGGCGGTTAGTGTTGTGGCACTGCCACTCGTGAAGCTGTCTACAATGTGCGAAACGCGGGCAACTACTTCCTGATGTCAACTTTTTCAATTTTCAAAGTAAACGTTCACATTTATTAAGCCCAAGGGACTCTTAAAAAAAACATTTTCAAAACAAAACAAACATAGGTAGAAGTGTATAGTGATAAATATTAATGTTGCCAAAATTGACTAAATAACTTAAACGATTAACAATTCATTTCTAAAATTTTTCAAAATAAATATAACTGAACTGAATCCAAACTGGATTTGGCCTAAGTTAGCCTACTATTTTAGAGTTTAGACAAAATACAGCCTACCAACATATGGGGATACTTACAGAAGACTGGCAAAGCCAATAATAATAAAAACATATTGATTGGGCTAAACCAGCTCCATAATGAGCAGGGGTGCACATAACTCAGATCGTGAATTTAGTTAGGATTTTTTTTTTATATATACATGGGAAAAGCTAAACAATAATTGATTTTCAATTTTAAAAAACGGTGCTTTTATTTTGACATGTAAATCCGGAAGTCAAAATATTTTTGTATTTAGCTCTCGTCAATTGCCTTGCTATGATAGGCTGAGTAAGGGGAGCTTTGAATATAATTACATTTATTTGCCGGCCACAATATATATTTCAGAGGCAGAAGACATTCAGCTATACATGTATGTCTATGGAGGAATTATTTCAGTATTTTTCTTTTGCGACAGTCATCAATCCCTTTACGTTGCCGATGTGGAGCTCGTGGGTCGTTAGGGGTGGGTCTTGGTTGCGAAGGAACCGAGCTTAAGTTTGGCTGTGATTGGTTACTTTCAGCTGATCACCATGTTGTTATGCAGTTACCGCCTACTAGGGTAAAATTATAGGAGTTCCTCAGTCGTACATCATATGTTATAGGAATCTGTCAGGGGATGACATTGTCGACGACGTCGCACGGAACCATTGGTTGATATATGCAACATCTGAGCAGGGGAATGTGACCATGATGTGGCAAGCTGATACTTAAAAAATATCCAGGCTTTGTAAGATCTCGCATGCATCATCAACAACTGGGCAGAGGGACATAGCCATAAGTATGTCTAAAGCCTCTGTCTATTTCTACAATTTCTCTTCTTAAGATCTGTTTTTACACCTAACCTTAAGCACACTGCTAACCTTATGTCTAAACCTTACATTAAGATAATAAAACACATTTTAGTTTTATTTATTTATTTTTTACAATATAGCCAATTTTGATTTCGTGACTGTGTTAACTAGTGACAACCGAGTTCCTCCAGCTTTCTACTCACAGAGAGCAGAGGCAGGGGCAGAAGAGTTTAAAGTATGTTTTCTCATGACCCGCTCATGAGAAATTATACTTCAAAACCTTTCTTCTTGAGAAAAGGTATTATGGTGTGCAGATAATTTGATTTCTGCCTGATGTTAACTAAATGCAGTGAAATAGTTTTTAGTTGCAAGGTAGGCATGGGCCATAAGGATGAAAATAAGGAAAAATGCAGCAAACGCTCAAACTTGAAACACATTGATAAAACCATGTCTATGTATTCATTCATCTACACAGTTATTCCTTTATTTAATATTTTTTTGGCTCTACCCTCTGCTTTGTCTGTTTCAGCCTGTTGACCACGTGTCTGGTCTGCTGAAGGGCCTGGCTGGGGCCACAGTGGCCCTGCTGCTTCTGGGTTTTGGGGTTTCTGATTGGGGCGACCCGGTGGGGGAACAGGTCCTGTAACACACTGTGTTTGTAGTCCTTCCAGCGGCTGTGTTCCAGGAACACAGTGCACAGCTCGTCGTCGCTACACAGGAAGATAACACAAAAGCGGTCTTAATAATATATTCCATTCAGCAGACGCTCTTTTCCAAAGCGACTTACAGTAATGCGTACATTGTCCCTAGCTAGATCTGAGAGGATTAGATAGGTATAAGCAATACAGTGAAAGTTCCACCTTGCCCTCTGTGGATTGCTTGCCTTACACCTATCTAGTCCTGAGTCGTCTTAGATCTACACAAACACCTAGAGGGTAGGGGCAAGGGGTTGTTTCTGGTGCCCCGTCTTTTCTATGAAGTGCACCAGTAAGGGCAGCCCATCTGAACTGGTATCCATACGTCTCACCTTGGGTAGGTTTTCTGCAGGGCCTCCAGCTTCTTCATGGTGGTGTTGTCCACCAGCTTGTCAAAGCGAGTCTTCTCCACCCGCAGGATCTCCACGCTCTGGCTGACCAGAGTGAACCTGCGACAGTCTCTCTGCTTTGACGGCATCAGGTACTGGTTCAGACCCTGAACCACACCACACAGCAGATACACAGAACCATAGAGTTAGAAAACACTAGAGGAAGAGTTTAAGGAAGTGATTACAACTCTATGCTCAGAACACAGAATGCCATGGATGTCATATTATCATGTTATTACATGGTCATCCATGCTGAACACAAGGCACAAGTACCATACAGGTTTCTTCCAATGTTGATGTGGGTAACGTCTGGACCTTAGGGCTACGTACAAATGTGCTGCTCTGATGAAGGGTGTCGATCAGGAAACAGGCCCTGGTGGGCAGGTCTGCAGGAAGTCCTCTGGGAGGACGTGGAGGATTATTGAGGAGGACTTTGTGTTTTATGACACTGAGGAAGAGTAGAACAGACAGACACAACTTAACTGGACACAGCTGAGATGCAGCGACGTCACTGATGTGTGGTACATCCAGGTAAATACACTGTGGCCAGTTACATTACCTTCCTGGTTGGATGGTCAGCTCGCCTTTGAAACCATGTGTTGGCAAACATGTACCTCTGCTTACTGAGAGAGAGGAAGAGGGAGAGAGAGAGCGACAGAGAAAGAGAGACAGACAGACAGAGAGATGGAGAGAGAAAGAGAGCGAGATAATGTTGCTTTTATTGTTCTTCAACATGTCATTGCACAAATGTTAGAATCTTACTCAAAACTCAAAACATA
This sequence comes from Salvelinus alpinus, assembly GCF_045679555.1. Lineage (NCBI taxonomy): Eukaryota > Metazoa > Chordata > Actinopteri > Salmoniformes > Salmonidae > Salvelinus > Salvelinus alpinus. The sequence continues at coordinate 67,133,575 of NC_092095.1, read as the reverse complement.
CACATTTTTTTATAAAAATAAAATAAGTGTTACTCTGGTTGCTATAGGATACAGGGAAAACTGAGGTTGCCTATAACTTTTATTATTTTTTACCTTTATTTAACTAGGCAGGTCAGTTAAGAACAAATTCTTATTTTCAATGACAGCCTAGGAACATTGGGTTAACTGCCTGTTCAGGGGCAGAATGACAGATTTGTACCATGTCAGCTCGGGGAATTGAACTTGAAACCTTTCGGTTACTAGTCCAACACACTAGGCTACCCTGCCGCTTAATGCTGCTTAATGCTGAAATGTGAACTGTGTATATTGTATGCATATTTTGTGTGTCTTCACATTACAGTAGGATTGTATTATAAACATGTGCCAGTACCTGAGTCTGCATACTGTTTTAGGAGGCGTTGGTAGGCACTGCAGGAGGTAAGGTCCACCACTCTCAACACGTCACATTGGCCCTGTAATGGAAACATTTAATCTCAAACATCTCTGCCTGCAACTACATTACCCAACATTCCCCACATGTACTGTAGGACTACAACTTAGCCCCCCAGTTACCTTGCCAATGAAAATAATGTTGCCCATGTCGTTAGTGTCCTTGACGACCACGTGGCCGTAGCGAAATTGCTCGGCCTTGGAATGGTCAGCCATCTGTTCAATGAGAGAGTATGACCAGGAGGACACTAGCTGGAGTGACCTGGGAGAGAAGGGGCACAGAGGTGAATTGGCGGAAAGAGAGGCAATGTGACTCCCGGTGACTGAGTTACAAACACCGTTTGTAGTGGGAGTTCAAGGTGCTGCTCAACAAAGACAGGTTTGTAGCGGGAATTCAGGGAGGCCTTCTCTTTTCAGTAGGAAAGTAGGAGTGGTGCTCTGCTCAACAAAGACAGGTTTGTAGCGGGAATTCAGGTAGGCCTTCGCTCTTCAGTCGGAAAGTAGGAGCGGTGCTCAACAAAGACAGGTTTGTAGGGGGTATATATTCAGATCCTAAACTCATCTCTGGCTGCAGAATCTCACCGGAAGAAGCTGAAGTGATAGTAAAACATCCTATTATCTCACCGGAAGAAGCTGAAGTGATAGTAAAACATCCTATTATCTCACCGGAAGAACCTGAAGCGATAGTCAAACTCCCTCTTGAGCTCTACGTCCATCTTGTTAGCGAAGAAGTCTTCCTTGTCGACCACCATGAGCTCCGTCTCCTCCATACACACCACAGTGGCATTCCTCCTCAGTGTTTTGATCAAGGCCACATCCTGACAGACAACAGTTACTGACCATTAATAATCAGAACAGTCAAAACCACATGATTGCGCCAGTAGCCTAGCTACAGTCAGGTTTGCTATTTCATGTGGTTGAAGCTACTCATCTGCGTTGCCCATCAGGCTTTGAATGTATGTGAAGTATGACGTTCGCAAGAACCCAGATATATTTTTCCTAAACACTAAACAATATCACTACTATTCTCACCACTGCTACCTCCACGATCAGTACTTCGACTATTAGCTTCAACTAAAACATATAATTGTGAGGCCTCACCCCGAAGCTCATGCCCTTCTTGATGAGGATGGGCTCCTTATCCACGAAGGCACTGCTACCGTCGTTGTCCTTGGTGACGGCCAGTAGCCCAGAGAACACAAAGTAGAAGCTGTGTCCCCAATGGCCCTTCTTAATGACCACTCTGCGGCGCTCCAACCTGCAGACATAGCCGCACGGGGTGATTGGTAACTCTTTATTTATTAGGATCCTCATTAGCTGTTGTAAAAGCAGCAGCTACTCTTCCTGGAGTCCACACAAACCATGGAACATAACATAATACAGAACATTAGACAATAACAAACTTGTAAAGCATTATAATGCCTTGTAAACATATTTGTAGTACCTTATGCAGTCATAGTTAATTGTAACAGCTGTGATAGGTCTATATTATGGCTTCTTATTATGGCTTCTTGTTGTGCGTTAATGCTTGTACTCCTGTGTCCATGGGAACCAGGGCTATCGCTCAACGCAAGCCATTTCGATCTACGGTGTCCACAGATCGATTTATAATCGAAAATGTCGGTCGGAACCAGTACCAGAATCACGCAGGTCCCCTAAGCTGAAGGGGACTTTACATCTAAGTGGTTAATGCTAAGCTGAAGGGGACTTTACATCTAAGTGGTTAATGCTTTATTGTACAGTTAAGTATAACGCTTTATGACTGCATCTATAAAGTCCTATGAATGTTTATAAGGCAATACAACACTTCACAAGAAGCCACTTCAACTAAAGTGTTACCGGATTATTATAGCCTACCAGTAGGTCAATGGCAGCTATACAGGCCATCAAAGCCCAGTACAGACTAGTAAAACAAGGGTTGTGTTTATTTGACACTAAAAGAAACAAACTGACTGAAACAGGGAAGGACTATACTACCTAGACATTTTCCATTGCGTTCCCTAAGACAGGGGTTTCCAAACTTTTTCACTCAGGCCCCCTTTCCATGCAGAAGACACATTTCAGTTGAAGGCATTCAGTTGTACAACTGACTAGGTACCCCCTTTCCTTTCCAGCATTGGGGAACATCCGGGGGCCTCCCTGTGCACGCCATGTCTATTTCTATGGGCACAAGCACTGTTCATGACACAAACTGTTCACACCCTTCTTGTTGGTGGAGAGAATTTTGCAGGGTTAAAGCTTATTTCCTGCAATTCTACACATTTTGTCATGGGGTGAAAATAACATTTAGCAGTTTTAAAGCTAATTATCTTGCAATTCTATACATTTTGCCATGTCTAATGTGTATTCATGTGATATTTGAGAGACACGAACATTACTACAAAATCTACGGGATAAAAAACATTAGCTGACATGAGCTAGTTTCTGACAAGTTATAAATAGCTCTCTAAGGTACGCAATGACTGACATGACAAGAGGAAAACTGATGATGCAATAACCAATATAGAAATGACACCTTGTGCATTCTACTAGTACAACTTTCAAGAGTAAGTTGAAAGCCGGACTGAGTTCCTTAAAAAAAATCTAAATATGTTTGGGAACCACTACCCTAAGGAACCCAAGTGATTGACCTCTAACCTCTGATAGCGAACCACCCTGGCCAGAAGGAGTTGCAAGGTTCCACTGTAGCGACGGAACATGCTCACAGAGCTCAGCATGTTGTGAACCAGCAATACCTCCGACTCAGAACGCTCCTCTGGGCACTTCCGCATAATCTCCACCAGCAGGACAGGGATCCGGTCCTGGAATGTTCCAGACATAACGCTCACACACGTATACAAGCACACATACGCTCACACACATTCACACATAGCATTCACGCTCAGACAGAGACACACACACACACTTACGCTCACACACATACACACACAGCTTTCACGCACACAGACAGAGACACACACACACACATAGCATTCACGCTCACAGACAGAGACACACACACACACACGTACGCTCACACACATGCACACATAGCATTCACGCTCACAGACAGAGACATACAAACATAGCTTTCACTCACACAGACAGAGACAAAGACACACACACCAAGGAGAACAATGTTCCTTCCGGTCATAAACACAGTATGGTCATACCCAGCATAGGTCTTCTAAATTCATACGGTATCGTTACCTCTTTCCCTTTGAAGTGGTTCAGGTCAAACACCAGATTTTTACCCTGCAGGAACAGAAATCATTGTTGACTTTCCAGTCTTTCTGGATATCAAAACTATAGCTTCTTTCTCAATCTCCCATCAAGACTGTCACATAAACTTGGTAACCCTAGGTGCCCGTTAGTCCAGCAAAACACAGCACCTTATCACTTCCCCTTAACAGTAGCACTCTCCTACACGCACTCACACACACACGACCCACCGTTCCCCCGGCCGGCTGGTTGGTGATGGTCTCCCGGAAGTTGAACTCCATGAATTGGCGATAGTTGGAACGGGACATGAAGTAGCGGCAGAAGCGAGTCATCAGGATGACGCTGCGCACCGCCCACTTAAAGCCCAGCTTGCCCCGGCATGGAGCAGCCTGCACCGGGGCTGAAAATAACATCTCCGCTGCCTGCTGGAAATGTAAAACCGCCGATGGCTAGAGAGGGGAGGGAAGAACGGAGAGAGGGAGGGAGACAGAGAGGTCAATACATGGACTGGCTAGAGAAGGGAGAGAGAGAGGTCAATACATGGACTGTAAGGTCATTGGCATTGTCACTACATCTTCTCCTGAACACCCATGGTCAGAGGACACAGGTTGGACTGAACTATGAACTAGAGTGGCATACATAACAGTACATGCCGTTGATAAGGGGGGAGGGGTTTATGTGGCCAGATCTGAAGGCCTAAACGTGAACTAAGAGAGCCTACGTAGAGCCCTGTTACCATAGAAATACAACTAAGATGGTATAATAATAATGGCTGACAGTTTGTGCCTGCAGACTCTAACAAAAATTCCTATCTAGCTTTCTATATCTATGCACATTACCACATCCTTGAGGTCCGTCTTGGCCTCCTTCGCAGCTGCTGGAAACAGAATGAGATGCTGTTCAAATGAACTAATAGCCCTCACCAGGACAAAATGATAGACATACCGGTGGTGGGTATGTTTCTAAGCCACAGCATTTTTGTAGTGACTAAGATGTAAATTAAGAAACAAGGTGGTTTTACCTTTCTCCACTTTCTCTCCTGTCTCCATTGTCCAATGGTGTCAGGTGTTAGTTGTTTATTTTTGAGATATGGACTCCACCCACTAGAGAGGTTCCTCTGTGACATCACAGGGTGTATTCTATCATAGCGTCTCAGCCAGGACAGTTGTTGTGGAGGTGTCTTCTGAATCCCCCTGGAGAAAGGCCAAGTCCCCCCAGTGGTATACATACCCCAGGTTGACAACCACAGCGCTAGTCCATATTTTAGGCATAGACTATTCAGTGATGTAGTTATGAGTGGGTAGAAGTCAAACCTAACCACTGACACAGGGTCAGGTATTTGTTCATCCCCCTAAAGGTTAAGTGGATGTGGGGTAGGATAATATGACCTTAGATCTGTGGTTGGGGCAACTTCTACCTCAAGCAATGTAGTCCTAAACACATTATTGCCAAAAACCACCAATCCCAATCTCAACCTGACCCAAACCTTCAATAACCCCTTATACAGCTTTCTGCTTATTTAGGCTTTAACAGAGATTTCAGAAAGACCATACAGAACTTCCAAAGACAAGAAAAAAAGGGCCATTGTTTTAGAAAATTGATAATGAATATATTTATAACACTTCTATAAGGCTCATACAGCTATAACATGTTTGATATGCACTGATACATAAAATGTCTCTCATACACATAATCATCAATCACAGAATAATCCACATAAATGTATCATAAACAGTTCACAGATTTCATTAAAACGATACAATTGAGGACCCTCCCATACGTTTATTATGACAAGGAGGACGTGTATAGGGTAGCTGCGTCTCAAAGCACAGTAGTGGTAGTGTTATAGTTCTTATTTGATCACAGGGATTTCACTGGTTGTACAGGGGAGGGATAGCAGCCTGGTCAATCAGACGGACTGCTGAGCTCACGTTTAGTTTCACTTCGGGAATGTGAGCTATCGCGAGATCAGGCTGGTTTCACAAGACTAGAGGGATAACCATAGAACTTCCACTAACACACTAGCTATTCTCGTACCGTCTCTGCTCACACACTTGTGTTTTAACACAACACACCTCTCCACCTCTCCAACTCCATAACATATCATTATCTATTATCTTCCTCTTCAAACCCTGACACATTATTATCTATGCCCTTTCACAGTCTAATAGCCTAAAATAGTTAACATTACTGTTCGTAGTACGATCCATATGAGTCCAGTGATAGGTCTTTTCACTGGCATAGGGGGTGTGTCCTCACTGTCCTGCAACATCATTGGTTGTCATTGTCGTCGACCGGCAGCCACACCCATGGCACAGAGATCCTCATTGGATGATCCAGGCTGAGCAGCTTCAATAATCCCGCCCTCCTGCTGGCCTATCTAAGGGGAAATGGCTCAGTTCTGCCTCCAGGACAAGACTTGTGACAATAAACATCCACCTGCAGACCCTTATTTGAGTTTCAAAACAAACATATAAAAGCCTAGAAAACTTGTAGAAAGGCTCAGAGTGGTGGGTAGGACAAGTCCAATCAAAACACAGTAGAAAGGCTCAGAGTGGTGGGTAGGACAAGTCCAATCAAAACACAGTAGAAAGGCTCAGAGTGGTGGGTAGGACAGGTCCAATCAAAACACAGTAGAAAGGTTTGGGCTTGCTGTTTTTTGATTGTTTTGATTGTCTTGAGTTAGGCTTGGTTGTCAGATTTTGGGATGTGGGGGGCAGAGGTGGAAGGGGGAGGGTTAGGAGAAGTCCCACACCTCCTCTGTGGGGTGAGCGATGGCAGAGGTGGGGGGGTGGCAGGACGGGGTAGAGGAGCAGGACACAGAGGGGTCATCGGGGCTGGAAACTCCAAGGGGCACCGCGGGGTACATGAGACTGAGGAAGGAGTCCCGGGTATGATGCCTTTTCACCTGTCATACAGTCCACAGAAAAATACATGAATACAAAGTCAGCCATACCGTACCACAGAATGCAATCCAGTCCAAAACACAGCATTTTGATGATGATGAGACCTACCTGTTTGAAGAAGGCATGGGTCAACAGTGTAGAAGCAGAGGGTCTATGGAACACCAAAACAGGACAAAGTCACACCATGCCTTAATGTCCCACAACACTGTCATATCTAGCAGTCACACCGTGCCTTAATGTGCCACAACACTGTCATATCTAGCAGTCACACCGTGCCTTAATGTCCCACAACACTGTCATATCTAGCAGTCACACCGTGCCTTAATGTCCCACAACACTGTCATATCTAGCAGTCACACCGTGCCTTAATGTCCCACAACACTGTCATATCTAGCAGTCACACCGTGCCTTAATGTGCCACAACACTGTCATATCTAGCAGTCACACCGTGCCTTAATGTGCCACAACACTGTCATATCTAGCAGTCACACCGTGCCTTAATGTCCCACAACACTGTCATATCTAGCAGTCACACCGTGCCTTAATGTCCCACAACACTGTCATATCTAGCAGTCACACCGTGCCTTAATGTCCCACAACACTGTCATATCTAGCAGTCACACTGTTCCTTAATGTCCCACAACACTGTCATATCTAGCAGTCACACCGTGCCTTAATGTCCCCACAACACTGTCATATCTAGCAGTCACACCGTGCCTTAATGTCCCCACAACACTGTCATATCTAGCAGTCACACCGTGCCTTAATGTCCCACAACACTGTCATATCTAGCAGTCACACCGTGCCTTAATGTCCCACAACACTGCCATATCTAGCAGTCACACCGTGCCTTAATGTCCCCACAACACTGTCATATCTAGCAGTCACACCGTGCCTTAATGTCCCACAACACTGCCATATCTAGCAGTCACACCGTGCCTTAATGTCCCACAACACTGTCATATCTAGCAGTCACACCGTGCCTTAATGTCCCCACAACACTGTCATATCTAGCAGTCACACCGTGCCTTAATGTCCCACAACACTGTCATATCTAGCAGTCACACCGTGCCTTAATGTCCCACAACACTGCCATATCTAGCAGTCACACCGTGCCTTAATGTCCCCACAACACTGTCGTATCTAGCAGCACTGGGAATCTCACATATTACACACCTTTCAAAAATGACAGAAATTCAGACAGAACACAAGAACATTTAAAATTGTTCCTTGAATGAAAGAACCGACTTCAAACGGAGGTACCAGAGCCCCTGTGTATAAAGTCTGCTGCTCCTGTGTGTGTGTGTCTCACCTGCATTCGGTGTGTGTGTTGTTGTGTGTGTGCTTGCGTTCGGTGTGTGTGCACACGTGTATGTCTCACCTGCGTTCGGTGTGTGCGTTGCGTTCGGTGTGTCTGCACACGTGTATGACTCACCTGCGTTCGGTGTGTGCGTTGCGTTCCGTGTGTCTGCACACGTGTATGTCTCACCTGCAGTCGGGCTGCTGTTGCAGACACAGCTGGACCAGGTTGTGCAGGGTGGCCGAGTGGTTCTTGGGGGCGGGGCTCTGAGGTCTTTCGGTGGTGGCGGTGCGGGTCAGGCTGCCTGTGGCAACACTCTCCCCGATGCCAGAGTCCACCCCGGAGCGGGACACCTTCAGCCCCCCCAGCTCCCCTAGGGGGGAGGGGGCCACGTCCAGCAGGCAGCAGTGGGACCCACGCAGCTTCTGGAGCAGCATCTGGAGGGAGAGACACAGACATATGGACGCATGGACACAGTCACACAGAGGGAGAGAGATGGAGAAAAAACGAGACTCTCATAGACTGAACTATGTTTTGTAATGTATGCAAGGCCCCAGTACCTGTGTAGGGGGCATGTCCTGGAAAGGCACCCTGCCACTGACCAGCTCACAGACTACTATCCCCAGACTGTAGATGTCTGACTTCACCCCATAGCCATGCAGGTCCTGTCGTAGCAGCTCTGGGCTGAGCCAGGGTAGCAGCGCGGGGCTGTGGTGGGGCATGTCAAACACGGTCCTCACCTTCTTCCCATCCCGCATCATACTGTAAACACTGTGCAGCCCCGAGAGGTAGACACGGCCCTCCCCAGACAGCAGGATGTGACTGGCCTTCACTCCCCTGAGAGGAAGAGGAGAAGAGGAGAAGAGGAGAGGAGGAGAAGAGCGTTCACTCTCGCCAAATCTTCAGGCTTCTACACAACTACAGTCAACTAACTATTGATGATGCGAGCAACTCCGAGCAACTATGTCCAACTGAGACAGCAAACTAGGCTGATTCTTTCAACAAATCAAATGAAATGTTATTGGTCACAAGCGCCGAATACAACAGGTGTAGACTTTGCCGTGAAGTGCTTACTCACGGGTCCTTTCCCAACAATGCAGAGTTAAAAAGTTAGAGGCATTTGCTAAATAGGAAACACATAGTAAGACAATAAAATAACAATAGCAAGGCTGTATACAAGGAGTACCGGTACCATCTAACAGTTGGGTTGGCTGTAGTTGGACAGAAGTTTATCAGTGTTGCTTCCATCCCTCTCCTCACCCCAACCTGGGCTCCAACCAGGGACCCTCTGAACACATCAGCAACTGCCACCCATGAAGCATCGTTACCTATCGCTTGACCGCTAACTAGAGCACCGCTAACTAGCTAGCCATTTCACATCGGCTACACGTAGAAGCCTTAAAACGGTCCATATCTCTCCCTTGTCCCCATGGTGTCTTTCCTCCCTCACCTGTGCACGTAGCCCATGAGGTGCAGGTATTGCAGAGCCTTCAGGACTCCATGGAGGAGGTAAGCGATCAGGGACTCACTCATCCCGTCAGGGAAGAACGTCCTCAGCAGGCTATCTGCCGAACCTGGGACAAGAGAAAAGTCGGTAACTATGGTTCCAAATGGTTTGTAATATTTCTTACAAACATAGGCATTTTTTACCATGTCATTTCTGTACCATAAAAAATAAAGTTCAACCAACTTATCGCTGAGAGAAGGAGCTTGGATGAAGAGAGATGGGGGGAGTAAGTGTGAGAGAGAGATGGTGAGAGGAAACAAGTGTTAGAAGATGCATGCAGTAGACTGACCGTAGCCCATGAGTGGTGTGAGGACCCAGAGCTGGCAGCAGGAGCTGAAGACCAGGCGAGAGGTCAGCAGGTTGGGGTGGCGGAACAGCCTGGAGAGAAGAACCTCGTTCTGGGGACACAGCCAGGAAACACTGGGGTCACACAGCCAGGAAACACTGGGGTCACACAGCCAGGAAACACTGGGGTCACACAGACAGGAAACACTGGGGTCACACAGCCAGGAAACACTGGGGACACAGCCAGGAAACACTGGGGTCACACAGCCAGGAAACACTGGGGACACAGCCAGGAAACACTGGGGTCACACAGCCAGGAAACACTGGGGTCACACAGCCAGGAAACACTGGGGTCACAGCCAGGAAACACTGGGGTCACACAGCCAGGAAACACTGGGGTCACACAGCCAGGAAACACTGGGGTCACAGCCAGGAAACACTGGGGTCACAGCCAGGAAACACTGGGGTCACAGCCAGGAAACACTGGGGTCACAGCCAGGAAACACTGGGGTCACACAGCCAGGAAACACTGGGGTCACACAGCCAGGAAACACTGGGGTCACAGCCAGGAAACACTGGGGTCACAGCCAGGAAACACTGGGGTCACACAGCCAAGAAACACTGGGGTCACAGCCAGGAAACACTGGGGTCACAGCCAGGAAACACTGGGGTCACAGCCAGGAAACACTGGGGTCACACAGCCAGGAAACACTGGGGACACAGCCAGGAAACACTTGGGTCACAGCCAGGAAACACTGGGGTCACAGCCAGGAAACACTGGGGTCACACAGCCAGGAAACACTGGGGGTCACAGCCAGGAAACACTGGGGGTCACACAGCCAGGAAACACTGGGGACACAGCCAGTAAACACTGGGGTCACACAGCCAGGAAACACTGGGGTCACAGCCAGGAAACACTGGGGTCACAGCCAGGAAACACTGGGGTCACAGCCAGGAAACACTTGGGGTCACACAGCCTGGAAACACTGGGGTCACAGCCAGGAAACACTGGGGTCACAGCCAGGAAACACTGGGGTCACAGCCAGGAAACACTTGGGGTCACAGCCAGGAAACACTGGGGTCACAGCCAGGAAACACTGGGGTCACAGCCAGGAAACACTGGGGTCACAGCCAGGAAACACTGGGGTCACAGCCAGGAAACACTGGGGTCACAGCCAGGAAACACTGGGGTCACACAGCCAGGAAACACTGGGGTCACAGCCAGGAAACACTGGGGTCACAGCCAGGAAACACTGGGGTCACACAGCCAAGAAACACTGGGGTCACAGCCAGGAAACACTGGGGTCACAGCCAGGAAACACTGGGGTCACAGCCAGGAAACACTGGGGTCACACAGCCAGGAAACACTGGGGACACAGCCAGGAAACACTGGGGTCACAGCCAGGAAACACTGGGGTCACAGCCAGGAAACACTGGGGTCACACAGCCAGGAAACACTGGGGGTCACAGCCAGGAAACACTGGGGGTCACACAGCCAGGAAACACTGGGGACACAGCCAGTAAACACTGGGGTCACACAGCCAGGAAACACTGGGGTCACAGCCAGGAAACACTGGGGTCACAGCCAGGAAACACTGGGGTCACAGCCAGGAAACACTTGGGGTCACACAGCCTGGAAACACTGGGGTCACAGCCAGGAAACACTGGGGTCACAGCCAGGAAACACTGGGGTCACAGCCAGGAAACACTTGGGGTCACAGCCAGGAAACACTGGGGTCACAGCCAGGAAACACTGGGGTCACACAGCCAGGAAACACTGGGGTCACAGCCAGGAAACACTGGGGTCACACAGTCAGCCAGGTGGCTTGTACCACTGCCAAGTGCCAACAATGTTATTATGAACAATGACCTAAATGGTCCCTGACCCTGGATCTAGAGAGCAAGAGCGCATGTTTTTGTTCCAGCCCAACGCTAACTCATCTTATTCAAGTAATCGACTGACTCAACTAACTAAGAAATTGATTAGTTGAATCAGGTGTTTTGAATCAGTTGTGGCTGGAACAAAATATGTATCTTTTGACATGAACTTCGATGAAAAGACAAGGTGGTCCGTATCTGTAGGACCTTTAATACAGTACCGCACCATCAACTGTAGCAGCTCATCCTCTGTACACTCATCCAGGTTGGTGTTCTTGACTGCCACCAGCTGGCGGGAGGGGGTGTGGCGTGCCATGTGCACCTGGCTCAGGTTGTTGAAGCCTTTCCCTGTGAACACGGTTTGGTAATAAATATTAAGACATGTAGAAACACGTTCAACTCTGAAAATGCTTAATTCTCAGGTACTGTGTGGTTAGTATGGTCTTCAATAATCCAGGGAGATTTGTGAACTAATATTTTGAATTGGCCAGTTTATTCAACAGATGTGCCAAAAGGTAATAGACTATGTGTAACATAAAATGTCCACAATACAAACGCTTTATACTCGGGCTATGTGTAGTATGGGACTTGGTCAGTGAAATTGTAAACAATGCTTTTGGATTAGCTATTCTATTCAACAGTAACATGCTAAAAGGAAATATGCTTTGTATTTGTCAGAGGAGATATTACTCTGCAGGCAACAACTATGTAGTGAAAGGACTTGTCTTTCTGGGTTGTAGTGATGAGGTGATTTATGACCAATGGTATGCTCACCCAGCTCTGACAGCAGCTGGTAGTGGGCGGAGTTAGCAGAGAGCGCTGTGATGTCATCGCTGCCTGCACCACCCCAGGTGAAAGTGCATTCTGAGACTTCAGAGCTCTGTGAAGAATCAAACACACACGTACTCACACACAACCCTGAAACGTATCAGCAGCATATTTCCTTAGATCACAGAACGTAGTAACAACATGGTAATACTATGGAAACATGTTGTAGTTGGTCACAATAATAACCTTCTTTACCTAGATTAGGAATAGTTCACCCAAATTAACTGTTTTTCTTACCCTGTAGGCAGTCTACAAATACAGTCTACAAGTGCTTTAGTATAGCATGGTATTTTTTACCAACATGAAATGGGTCCATGTAGCAGAGAAGAGGAAGCAGAATGAGGGTGAGTGAGTGTTGCCTTTGAGCCTGAAGAGGTCAAAGTACTATGGTGTCATGGTGATGACCAACCAGTGGCTGCCACAGGGGGGCACTGTGGTGTTAAGCTACACAGGGTAATGCTGGGGTGGGCGTAGTTTCACTGGGGCCGGTGTTGGGGGGAGGGAGAGGCTGTAAAGTACTTTGTGTTAAGGGGTCAGGGCCGTGCACAGACCTTTCAGGGGGCCGATGCTTAAACTAATTCATATCTCGAAATTCAGAACATACCACTGCCTTTGTAGCGAACTGTTTTATTTGTTTTAGCAGACCTATTTATTTCTGCAACAACGCATTCATCATCAGAAATTGAAAGCTAGCTAGTTACAGGGCCTCCTAAAGACGTGGGGAAAATAAGGTGGGCTATCAGCTGATCATTGATGTTGATGATTGATGTCAATCTGCTAGTTAGTTAGCAAGATTTGTTTTTATTGATTGTGATTTATCTTAAATGCTCTTAAATAATAACTTCATGATATGATACTCATCATCCTCTACCTCAAGATATATGGCTGGCTGGCTATTGGCTTGTGTGGATATTTTAGTATCACCTGGTGGTTAACTAGAGTCTTAATCTCATGACTCTGGATCAGAAGGTTGTGAGGTTGACACTCGTATTTTATTTTAACCCTATCCAAACCTTTAGCTTAACAATTCAGAATGAGTGTCTAACCTTAACCCTTACCTTAACCAATCAGAATGAGTGTCTAAACTGAACCCCTAGCTTAACCATTCAGAACGAGTGTCTAACCTTAACCCTTAGCTTAACCATTCAGAATGAGTGCCTAAACAATGTTTTAACCCTATCCAAAACCTTAACCCTTAATCTTCTAAATTTGACGTTTGGAGCAATTTCAAAATGTGATGTTTGGAGAAATAGAACGATACCTAGCATGAGGAGTCAACCCAGAGTGTAAAAAGCACTTCGAAATGTGACGTTTGGAGCAACTTCGAAGTGTGACGTTTAGATAAATGTAAATAAACATCTGATTCTGCAGTGAGACTGTGAGAGCTTGTTGCGAGTCTAGACTACCTGTGATGCTGCTGCCGACTGAGGAAGGGATGGAGTCGGGTCGGAGGGAGGGTCGTTGATGCAGCCGCTCTTCTCTCTGTCTACTCTGTGTATCAGCCAATGTAACAGTGTTCCTTCCGTCCCTCTGCTCGCCCCTACCTGGCCTCGAACCAGGGGTAACAGTGTTCCTTCCGTCCCTCTCCTCGCCCCTACCTGACCTCGAACCAGGGACCCTCTGCACTCATCGACAACAGTCACCCTCAAAGCACCGTTACCCATCGCTCCACAAAAGCCCCAAGGGAAACAACTACTTCAAGGTCTCAGAGCGAGTGATGTCACCGATTGAAACGCTATTAGCGCGCACCCTGTTAACTCGCTAGCCATTTCACACCGGTTACACCAACTAGGCTGAATATTGATGATGATGTAACTCAAGGGTTAATCAAATGTTATACCGCTGTGGCAACACTGTTGATATTATAAACTAGGTAGCTAGCTACACACACTAGACTGGTGGCCGCATCTCATGCATGTTTGGATACCGGGCATGTTCAATCTCAGTACATGGCAGACGGGAAAAAGGCACAACTGGGCAAGCGTGAGATCTGTACAGGGCTGACCAACAGGAGCAACCAACAGGGCTGACCAACAGGGCTGACCAACAGGAGCAACCAACAGGGCTAACCAACAGGGCTGACCAACAGAAGCAACCAACAGGGCTGATCAACAGGGTTGACCAACAGAAGCAACCAACAGGGCTGACCAACAGGAACAACCAACAGGGCTGATCAACAGGAGCAAACAACAGGGCTGACCAACAGGAGCAACCAACAGGGCTGACCAACAGGAGCCACCAACAGATGACATCACGACGACTTGCGGGCAATCGGTTCAGAACAACAATGACCAAATCCCCCCCCCAAAAAAAATATATATATACACCACCACACAAAAGGGCACTTGGCGAGTGGGAGGGCAAAGTGCTGGGCACAGGTTGACTCCCATCTGTGCACGTGCCTGGGCGGGATGCTGTGGCAGTTAGCTCCAGGGTGAGCTGACACAGCAGCTATGAAAAAGGCTTGCTGCTGTGCTATACAGCATGAATAGCTTTGGTTCACTTATAGGCTATGTAATGTTCTAGCGATCTGGTCAGTGGCTGGCCACTATTACGTGGTAGGTTACACGCAGCTCTACCATCACATAGACAGGACCCGGAACTGTCCTATGTTGTCCTAGTGGTCCTTTCTGACCTCTGACCTGATAGAATAGAACTAGGCTGACCACACCATAAAGACAAGGCCGGGTGGGCTTCAGTGCTCCGATTGGATGCTAACAGAGTGGACACAGCACTGTACTGACCAGGTATTGGTGGCTGACGTCCTCATACTGGTCCTCTATGCTGATTGGCTGGACCTGAGTGGGGGAGATGCAGGAGCAGTCCTGGGGAAGAGGGGAGGAGGGGGTGAGACATGCCCCCCGAGGAGAGGAGAATAGAGGAGTGAGACGGTCCAATAGGGAAGGAGGGAGGAGAGGACAGGCATGCCGTCATGCCCTTATAAGGAGATAAGGCGGGACTTAGGAGGACAACACTGAAGAGATACTTTTGGAGCATCAAGGTTGGAGCCAATGTTGAAAACAACAGTGCTTGTGGAGGAAGACATGCAGTGCATGTCCATGAAGTGACTGCTACTTTAGAAAGAGACAGTTGAGATGAATGACAGGGTTAGCAGCAGATTGGTACCCATGATATAACCTACTGGGAAAGGTAATGGCAATATGCATGGATAATGAGATGGGTCTTATGAATGAACTCTGATAAAGAAAGCATGAGTTCTAGGATTGGAGCGTGGCTAGATCAATGTGCTATGAGAGAGACACACTGCACACCTGGAGGAGACGCTGGCTCATTAGATCATCATCATCATCATCATCATCATCAACCTCTTTAGATAAATCATTTTCATGATCGGCTAAACATCAAAGCCATGCTGATTAAAATAAATATCCCTTACCAAGAAAGACATGGAGTTCTCTTCGTGGGGGTTAGCGCTTCACGCTATGGCATTTATCCGCTCCACGACCACAGCACGCGCTGTACAATGAGAGCGATGGTGAGAGAGAAAGAGAGAGCGAGAGAGAGAGAATGAGCAAGAGGAGAAATACATGGTAACATGAGAGACTTAGTTAGGATTCAACCTGAGAGACAGCCTCCCCCATGGGGCGGTCTGTATGTCCATACAGCTTACCTGGCTGTACTCTACCGGGTTCAGATTCCACTGCATTGGCATCTGACTTCATCACTTCATGCAAAACGCTGCTCCACGTTCTTGAAAAACATAAAATAAAACGATTGATGATTAAATAATCAATAATAGCTCCAGCAGGGATGTTGTGCTGAACGCATGCTGTTGAAAGAAAAATACTTTTTCACGGAGGTATCAAAATATCTCGACAAAAATAACTATGCCAGTCGGTGACCACAAAATACTGAGATTAAAACACGCATTACGTGACTGTTTGGTGCGCAATAGCCCGATTCACATCGGTATTCGTTACATTTTCGTGATACAGAATCATTGTTGCCACATCTGAATGTAAGCATCTGAAATGCATGTGGTCCATCGCTTTGGCTGTAGCTAAGTGCCTCGATGGATATTTTCTCCCCGTCTCTCCTGCCACAGCATGAAGGGGACTTTGAGGACAGTGCGCCGCCGTGTCCCATTCTATGAGCGCGCGACCTAATGATGAGTCCTTGGTCCTTGACCATTATTGTTCTTTATAGGTCGTCGCTGCCATATACCCACCATTGTGACAGTCTTTAACAACCCTATATAGTGACAGTTCTTGCCTGTTGTTGTCGGGGAATGATTTTGCTTGTAACCGATATTCTATTGTATTGTATTCCAGTCTATTCTGTTCTATTCTAGCTATTTTATTATAATCTACTGACAGACACCCTACTGGGGGAAAAAATGGTTGAATCAACGTTGTTTCCACGTCATAAAATAATTATATGTAATTGCGTTGAATAAGCGTGGGGAAATGATTGGATGTGCCAAAAGTCATCAACATAAGACCATTTCGTATTTTTTTCACACAACTTTTAACTTAAATCAGATGATGTGGTGACATCGTTGTTGATTTCACGTTGATTTCACGTTAGTTGACAACTCAACAAAATGTAAATCAAAACGACGTTGAACTGATGTCTGTACCCAGTGGAAAGGGTGCAACACTGTAGCAGAGAAAGAGGTTGTCCTCTCTGATTGTAACCTACACATTTGTTTAGTACATGTTTTCCTATAATCATGTAAAAAAGTTATCACATATTTAACATAATCACATAATTTGTGGATGCAGGATTGCATATGACTGCAACGAGTTTACTTACACTGAAAATCAGTTTATGAAATCTTCATTCCCAATCATAACAAAATCAGGCTGGGTTTTTTAACCAACTTACTCTTGCTCTGAATGCGAAACAAACTTGAACAAACCAAGCATGACATGAGGAAGCTTACAACTCGCAACTTAAACATTTCTAACTTGGCAAAGTTAAGGCTTATGACAACGCAAAAATATGACGTAATGTACAAGTTGTGCGTACAGACACTGTTTTGACTGAAGATAATACAATATTTTCAAGATGTAATGGAATGAAATAGAAACAAATTGCGATGCGTTATACACACTGTTAAAACAAATGTATATTGTTGAGAGTATGAAGTTTGAAACTTATAGTTAATGGCAACAACATACTTCACCTATGTTTTTGCTCTCCTCTCAGATGATTTGACGTAATGACGTAGATACTAAACTTGTGGGAACCTGATAAAAGTTGGGATATTATTGTTACACATTTCATTTTCATCTGTGAACCGCACTGATTTATATCAGTACTTTTTTGGTATTTTTTCCCTAATTCGTAGTACATTTTAGTTTTAATTCCATGTATCTTAACTCCATAAAAATAAATGAATTAACAAATAGATGTTAATAACAAATCTCAATGTGTTTAGTGTAGGACTTTTATTTAGAAACACCACTCAATAAATATCGTCGCGTAATTGACACGTCACTCATTTCAACCGCGCGCTATTTCATGACGTGATGAATTTGTCAACAGTCTGCTAATTTTCTCCCTAATATCTACTGTTGCCATTGTTTGAGATTTAGGATTGATGGGACCACATGTGCTCTGGGATTTGTCTAAGGTGTTTAAAATACATCGAAAGGTAGGTTGATGTTAATTTATATTATATGAAAATCCGGATCATAAGTGACCATGTCGATGGGAGAAATCCTTGTTAAAGGCCGGATGGAAATCACGGATGTGCCACAGTACTACCTAGCTCTGCAATGTTCGCTTGTCAACTTAATCAGCTGGAGTGAGTTATACTATTCATCATCACTATCCCCCCCAAAATCAAATCTCACTCTTCTTTGAACGAAATCGTGAGATTATAATTTTAACTGGCGAAAACATACTTTTTGCGATTGTCGGTTTGGTTTATTATTATGAAACAAGTCCTTGCACTGTCCTCTTGTCGAATTGTTCCATTGGTACCGAGATCAATGATTATTGTTGCACTTGTCACTTATACTCATCGCAGTTTATATTTAAATCCATATACTACGCCGTTGTTTTTATTATTACCCACAATCAGCGAGATGTTTTGTTGTTTATGAGAACGCTCCACGGTGCTTACACTGTATCCCGCGAACACGGAATAGTATTCTTACTGTTGATAAAGCAACAATGTAGCTATCAATGTTTGACATTGCCCTATGCCGACTGCAGCAGATCCCAAAGTCCAGAAGACTATATTCCCTGTTTAGGATCAGTTAAAACCTCTCTGGGATAGCGGGACGCTAGCGTCCCAACAGCCTGTTAAAATGTAGAGCGCCAGATTTAAAAAAAAATCTATAAAATCAAACTTTATTAAATTACACATATAAGATACCAAATTAAAGCTACACTCGTTGTGAATCCAGCCAACATGTCAGATTTCAAAAAGGCTTTTCGGCGAAAGCATAAGATGCTATTATCTGATGATAGTACAGAAGCTACACTCTCTTTTTTGACAATTTCAACCATGCCGGTGTAACGGATGTGAAATGGCTAGCTAGTTAGCGGGTATGCGCTACTAGCATTTCAATCAGTTACATCACTTGCTCTGAGACTTAAGTAGGGTTTCCCCTTGCTCTGCAAGGGCCGCGGCCTTTGTGGAGCGATGGGTAACGACGCTTCGTGGGCGACCGTTGTTGATGTGTGCAGAGGGTCCCTGGTTCGCGCCCGTGTCGGGGCGAGGGGACGTACTAAAGTTATACTGTTACATTGATGCTGTTGACCCGGATCACTGGTTGCTGCGGAAAAGGAGGAGGTTGAAAGGGGGGTGAGTGTAACGGATGTGAAATGGCTAGCTAGTTAGCGGGTACGCGCTACTAGCATTTCAATCAGTTACGTCACTTGCTCTGAGACTTAAGTAGGGAAGACTTAACGACGTCACTCCACTTCCGGGTCAATATCTTTCTCTGTTAACTAAGGAAAAACCTTAACCTTTTTCCATACAATGGCGACATCCAGTGGAAGCAGTAGGAACTACGTGTATACTGATTAGAATTCTGGTTTGCCCATAACAAACCATTGAACATACAGGAACTTAAAAAGAAAAAAGTTAGTCCTCAGGGTTTTGACTGCTATATAAGTTCTGTTATACTTACAGATATGATTCAAACAGTTTTAGAAACTTCAGAGTGTTTCCTATCCAAATCTACTAATAATATGCATATCTTATATTCTGGGGATGAGTAGCACGAAGTTGAAATTGCGCACGCTGCACCCTATCCTCAAGAAGTTTTAAGTGTTATGACTTGGGAATTAAACATTTACCTAATATCTCAACTTCACATCCAGTCTTGTACTTGTTGGAATCAAGTAGATAATATTTCCACCAATCATTGGTTAAATTTGATTTATGAACATGTTAATGTACAAATTCTAGACCGAATGACAATTAGCTAATTATTTCTTCCCTCCTAGATGTGAATGTTTCTAACTTTTGTTGATATTTCAAGTAAAAATAAGACTACAGTTTCAAGTAAATAAGAAATGTTCCCCTCAGGATGAGTGTGGTTATGGACAGTTGTTCCACTAACTACTCAGCAGACCGTCCCAGAGCCGTTGTTATGTGTGTCTGGTGTTGTGATGGAACTCCTGCTCAGACAGTCTGGTATCACATGGTCCTCTTGCCCCCTCCTGACACCCAAACAGTCATGTGCAGAAGAGAGTCCATTAGATGTGGGCTAGCTAATTGGAGATTGTTTCTAGGGAATCTCACACAGACGAAGAGAGTTGTAGGAACTCCTTTCACTCTACTGAGCCGAGCTGTACTGCGCTGGTCAGGTTATGCAACCCTCATAGTTGCTTGAAAGGACACGGTTCGGCTCGTCACGATAGTATGAAAACAGTAAAAGTGGGTGAGAGAGAAAGAGAGGGTTGGGGCAGAGCAGGTGTCAGAGCAGGTGGTCATATCACTGTAGATGAGACCTTAGTCTGGCACCTGTACACAAGATTAGATAACCTCCCTTTCTCCTCTCTATTCCTGCATAACTACAGGAAGGTGAAGGGATGGCAACAGTCTCCACCATGCTGCTTTGACCTGTCAAGCCCTTGTAGACAGTCTCCACCATGCTGCTTTGACCTGTCAAGCCCTTGTAGACAGTCTCCACCATGCTGCTTTGACCTGTCAAGCCCTTGTAGACAGTCTCCACCATGCTGCTTTGACCTGTCAAGCCCTTGTAGACAGTCTCCACCATGCTGCTTTGACCTGTCAAGCCCTTGTAGACAGTCTCCACCATGCTGCTTTGACCTGTCAAGCCCTTGTAGACAGTCTCCACCATGCTGCTTTGACCTGTCAAGCCCTTGTAGACAGTCTCCACCATGCTGCTTTGACCTGTCAAGCCCTTGTAGACAGTCTCCACCATGCTGCTTTGACCTGTCAAGCCCTTGTAGACAGTCTCCACCATGCTGCTTTGACCTGTCAAGCCCTTGTAGACAGTCTCCACCATGCTGCTTTGACCTGTAAAGCCCTTGTAGACAGTCTCCACCATGCTGCTTTGACCTGTCAAGCCCTTGTAGACAGTCTCCACCATGCTGCTTTGACCTGTAAAGCCCTTGTAGACCGTCTCCACCATGCTGCTTTGACCTGTAAAGCCCTTGTAGACAGTCTCCACCATGCTGCTTTGACCTGTAAAGCCCTTGTAGACAGTCTCCACCATGCTGCTTTGACCTGTCAAGCCCTTGTAGACAGTCTCCACCATGCTGCTTTGACCTGTCAAGCCCTTGTAGACAGTCTCCACCATGCTGCTTTGACCTGTCAAGCCCTTGTAGACAGTCTCCACCATGCTGCTTTGACCTGTCAAGCCCTTGTAGACAGTCTCCACCATGCTGCTTTGACCTGTCAAGCCCTTGTAGACCGTCTCCACCATGCTGCTTTGACCTGTCAAGCCCTTGTAGACCGTCTCCACCATGCTGCTTTGACCTGTCAAGCCCTTGTAGACAGTCTCCACCATGCTGCTTTGACCTGTCAAGCCCTTGTAGACAGTCTCCACCATGCTGCTTTGATCTGTCAAGCCCTTGTAGACCGTCTCCACCATGTTGCTTTGATCTGTCAATCCCTTGTAGACCGTCTCCACCATTCTGCTTTGACCTGTCAAGCCCTTGTAGACAGTCTCCACCATGCTGCTTTGACCTGTCAAGCCCTTGTAGTTAGTCTCCACCATGCTGCTTTGACCTGTCAAGCCCTTGTAGACAGTCTCCACCATGCTGCTTTGACCTGTCAAGCCCTTGTAGACAGTCTCCACCATGCTGCTTTGACCTGTCAAGCCCTTGTAGACAGTCTCCACCATGCTGCTTTGATCTGTCAAGCCCTTGTAGACAGTCTCCACCATGCTGCTTTGACCTGTCAAGCCCTTGTAGACAGTCTCCACCATGCTGCTTTGACCTGTCAAGCCCTTGTAGACAGTCTCCACCATGCTGCTTTGACCTGTCAAGCCCTTGTAGACAGTCTCCACCATGCTGCTTTGACCTGTCAAGCCCTTGTAGACAGTCTCCACCATGCTGCTTTGACCTGTCAAGCCCTTGTAGACAGTCTCCACCATGCTGCTTTGACCTGTCAAGCCCTTGTAGACAGTCTCCACCATGCTGCTTTGATCTGTCAAGCCCTTGTAGACAGTCTCCACCATGCTGCTTTGATCTGTCAAGCCCTTGTAGACAGTCTCCACCATGCTGCTTTGATCTGTCAAGCCCTTGTAGACAGTCTCCACCATGCTGCTTTGACCTGTCAAGCCCTTGTAGACAGTCTCCACCATGCTGCTTTGACCTGTCAAGCCCTTGTAGACAGTCTCCACCATGCTGCTTTGATCTGTCAAGCCCTTTTAGACAGTCTCCACCATGTTGCTTTGACCTGTAAAGCCCTTGTAGATCAGTGGTAGGGAATGACAGGAGATGAGGAAGGGAAGCCATTGGGAAAGCCATCTCTTGGGAAATGCCTCTCATTTGACCTTTCACCTTATCAGAGAAAGGGGGAGGGTGGTGGGGCTACGCTCTGATTCTCTTCGCCTCTCCCCGACGTGTTTACTTGTTCACTGTCCCTCAGTTGTTAAAGGTATTGATTGCTTGGTGGTAGCATGGGGTAGAGGGGCTAGAATGAGATCACAGCTTGAAGAGAAGGATATAGGCTAGACAAGGCTAGAGAATCTTCCTGCAGTCAGGGAGAAGGAATGAAATAAGGAAATATAAAGCCGTGTCTCAGTTAGCTACCTCGTCTCTTGTGTGTAGAGTAGACCAGTGACAGCATGTGGTGCAGTGTACTGTCAACTCCAATTTGCTTTGCCCAAGGATGGATATGTCACTGCTGCACTACTGTGGGTAAGGATGGATGTATCTGATGCTAAGTCCAATTCAAAAGGTTGCATTAAACATACTTGGTGGGGCTTCTTCATCTCAAAGCAGGACTTCTGGGTCTTATTTACTGGGAAACGGAAGCAAAAGGGCCAAAACGGGGAGGGACTTACAGTACCTGTACTTGACTTTGTCCAATAAGAAATGCTTGTTTTAGTTTTCCATTGCAGAATGTTTTGATACGGTGTGCACTAATGAATACGACCCTGGTTGGTGTATAGAACATCTAGGCTATTTTGCTTCTAGTCATATGTAGTTGACTCGTAAGCACATTCCCTATGACTATCACCCCTGATATTGGAAATAGAGTGAAAATGAGAAGGAATGGAAAAGATGAATGTCACTGTGATGATTCCCCTGAGGATGAGTGTACACTGCAGCAGTGATATTTTGGGGGTTCGTGAGGCTGACAGAGTTATCTTATGTAAGGAGTCTGAGCTGCTATTTAGCTGAGGGAAACAAGCCCTCTCTCTCTCGTGTGTGTTTCACATGCAGAGGGATACTCAGTCTCTCTCTTTCACATGCAGAGATTTTATATCATCTTAGAAGGCACTGCACTAGCCCTGACCCAGGATGAAAGTCTGGGACACGCTCGCACACGACACAACACACTCAGACAGAGACTCCTACTCTATTTTCACCTTGAAATGTTGTAGACAGCACTAGCTCTACACTAGCCTAGCCTTGGCCCAGGACCAACACACCACACATGTACGACACACACTGGTCACTAGGTGCCTTAGCTCTGCCTCCAACTCCATAACACAGTCAGAAGCCTTTGCCTTTAAGACTGTGCTTGGCTTCTCGTGGGAAGCTGCCCCTTTAAGAACTCGCATCCTGTCTTGTGTCATCCCTTTAACACTGGAAGGCGTCTCCGTGTCAAACAACAGGAAGGGGCTTCCCCCCCACCCCTTCTCTAATGCTATGTGGCACATTTCTGTCTGCAGCTTGCCTGTCCTACAATAGGACTGTGATTGGCATTTTAGCTGCTGGAGGAGGTTAGGAGTGGTCTCTATAAACTAGTGTTTTCACTAGAGCCTGGAGGAGGCTAGGAGTGGTCTCTATAGACTAGTGTTTTCACTAGAGCCTGGAGGAGGCTAGGAGTGGTCTCTATAAACTAGTGTTTTCACTAGGGTTCTAGCTGATAGTATGACTCATTCAGACACTCATTGGTTAAGACCTCCAACAGCAGAATCAGCTGGAGGAATATTTCTGTCCTAGAGGGAGTGAGATGGAGAAATGACAAGGAAGGGGGGGTGGGGGCAAGAGGAAGAGAAGCTACAGCTCAATTTGTCTGTGGGTTACACTGAAAGTTTTTATAATAGCCTAGATTTTCGCCATCTATGTTCTTATTGGACATACACTGAGTGTACAAAACATTAAGAACACCTCTTTCATTGACAGACTGACCAGGTGAATCCAGGTGACCGCTATATGATCCCTTATTGATGCCACCTGTTAAATCTACTTCAATCAGTGTAAAAGATTTAAGTGCCTTTTAACAGGGTATGGTAGTAGGTGCCAGGTGCACCGATTTGTGTTAACTGCAATGCTGGCTGGGTTTTTCACGCTCAACAGTTCTTTAAATATTTTTTTATTTAGCCAATTCCTCCTTTGGCTACCTTTCCTTCCAGTTCTCTGCTGCAAATGACTGGAACCAATTGCAAAAAGTCTCCAGCTTCAGTGATATCTCCCTCACTAGCTTTAAGCACTAGCTGTCAGAGCAGCTCACAGATCACTGCATCTGTACATAGCCCATCTGTAAATAGCCCATCCAACTACCTCATCCCCAAACTGTTATTTATTTTTTTGCTCCTTTGCACCCCAGTATCTCTACTTGCACATTCATCTTCTGCACATCTATCACTCCAGTGTTTAAATGCAAAATTGTAATTATTTCACCACTATGGTCTATTTATTGACTTACCTCCCTTATCCTACCTCATTTGCACACACTGTATATCGACTAATCTATTGTGTTATTGACTGTATGTTTGTTTATTCCATGTGTAACTCTGTGTTGTTGTTTGTGTCGCACTGCTTTGCTTTATCTTGGCCAGGTCGCAGTTGTAAATGAGAAGGTGTTCCTAATCTTTGGTATACGCAGTGTAGCCTATTAAAATATATATATGGGGGGGGGGGGGGTTTTGTACTCAGAGTATAACCTACTTACTAGTAGTACCTCCTGTTTTCACTCTGTTCCAAAACGTTTCTCCCTACTGAACACTCTGCTGGTCTGCTTCTGTTGTTTCTGTGAAGGGTTAGTATTCAGAGGCCAGTAGTGGAGACTGTGTGTCTGACACCACTGTCCTACAGGCTCCGGACGCCTGCCTGCCTCAGGAGGGGGCAGGATGTGATGTCACAGCGGCGCTCCCTTCTTCTTCCTGTCCGGCGGTGTGTGTGAGAGCGGTGGAGGCTCCGCCCACACGGCGAGCAGACGAACAGGAGAGATGTTTGAGGTGAAACCCCGTGGCGTGGAGAAGAAGGGCGGGAGCACAGAGACTGGTGAGTGAAGAGGAAGGGGTGGAGGAGAGAGGTAAACAGGAGGAGAGGAGGGGGCAGTAGACACTGAGGAGAGAGAGACGAGAAAGGAGAGACGGAGAGAGGACAGGAGACGGCAGGACATGATGGAGAGAGGACAGGAGATTGCAGGACGTGATGGGGAGAGGACAGGAGATTGCAGGACGTGATGGGGAGAGGACAGGAGATTGCAGGACATGATGGAGAGAGGACAGGAGACTACAGGACAGGAGAGGGAAATGGAGAGAGGAGAGGGAGCCTTGCGTACCTGACTTTGCTCTCCTGAAAAAAAACTGCAACCACACACCCTTCAAGGCCTGTTTGAGGATGGTGTGTGTGTTTTCCTGTCTGTCTACACTGTTGTGAGGACTCGAGTCTCCTGCTATAGTTAGCCCAGCCCACTAAACCACATAACCACTGAACCGGAAGACATTGTGTTATGCACTGCCAGAGCCACGGGAACACACACACACACACACATTCATGATTCACACGCACTCCCTGCCATACATACATATTCATGACTCACACACACACACACACACACACACTCATCCCCACTCTCAACCCAGCACTCAGTCTTCACTCAGATGGATGGTGTCTAAGGCAGCGTTACAGAAATCAGCTTCAGCAATGAGTTGGTTTCATCTATAGGGGGCAATGTGTAGATTCACTGTAATAGTTACTGTATTAGTATGGCGCCCCCCTCTGATCATCACTAGTACTGCGCCCACTATTTTGCTCGTACTATTTTGTTGCATGGATGATGGCAATATTTGGTTCTGTCTTTGAATGCTTAACCCCCCCTCTTCCCCAGATGACACCAGTAGCAGCAGTAAGCAGTGTGGAGGTCGGGGGTCAATGGGCTCCCAGGGGTCAGAGTCTCTGTATCTGTATGACAGCCAGGACTGGGTGATCTCTCCCATCTGCTCCCCTGAAGAGGAGCCCTGCCCCACCGCCATCTCCCCCATGCTGGCCGAGGAGACCTTCAGATACATGAGTGAGTCACCTCCGTGTGTGTCAGTGTGTGCTTGTTAAGGTTGGGAGGTATACCGTATACTGGGTTATTTGGATGCTTTTCATATACCATCAATACCGTTTTTAAAGTTTTTCAAGACATTTTAATATGTTGTAGCAAATGTACGTAAATACCTGCAGTCAAGTGGTGTAATCCGTTAGGAGATAAAAAGATTGTTCTTCATTTCGTCACGTTATTTAAAATGATGAAGCTTACCGTAGTTCCCCAGAACAGCAGCCAGTCAGGTGTTGGTTGTAAAGAGCACAACGGGACAAAGCTGGTGAGTCCATAGCGTTGTGCGATGCTCATGAGGTGATGAAGTTAGTTGTATGCAATTCACTACTAAATGTTTGCCATCAGATATCTTGTAACTGTCGAAGATGTGCTATACTCTCCAGCTGGGTATTTGGTTACTTGTTAGTTAGCTGAGTAAGTGTCTAAATTAATAAGGAGACGGGGTGTTGGCTTTCTGACGTGTTTGAGAAGTCAGAGCTCTAGATAAGGTATCTGTACAGCTGCCATTTTTCCCCCCACTAGTGGTTTTTTCATCCTCACTGTTCTCCCCTCTGCTGCATGTACACAAGCTGCTCTCCCTTCTCCCCTCTGCTCCATGTACACAGGCTGCTCTCCCTTCTCCCCCTCTGCTCCATGTACACAGGCTGCTCTCCCTTCTCCCCTCTGCTCCATGTACACAAGCTGCTCTCCCTTCTCCCCTCTGCTCCATGTACACAGGCTGCTCTCCCCTCTGCTCCATGTACACAGGCTGCTCTCCCCTCTGCTCCACGTACACAGGCTGCTCTCCCTTCTCCCCTCTGCTCCACGTACACAGGCTGCACTCCCTTCTCCCCTCTGCTCCACGTACACAGGCTGCTCTCCCTTCTCCCCTCTGCTCCACGTATACAGGCTGCTCTCCCTTCTCCCCTCTGCTCCACGTACACAGGCTGCTCTCCCTTCTCCCCTCTGCTCCACGTACACAGGCTGCTCTCCCTTCTCCCCTCTGCTCCACGTACACAGGCTGCTCTCCCTTCTCCCCTCTGCTCCACGTACACAGGCTGCTCTCCCTTCTCCCCTCTGCTCCACGTACACAGGCTGCTCTCCCTTCTCCCCTCTGCTCCACGTACACAGGCTGCTCTCTCTTCTCCCCTCTGCTCCACGTACACAGGCTGCTCTCCCTTCTCCCCTCTGCTCCACGTACACAGGCTGCTCTCCCTTCTCCCCTCTGCTCCATGTACACAGGCTGCTCTCCCTTCTCCCCTTTGCTCCATGTACACAAGCTGCTCTCCCTTCTCCCCTCTGCTCCATGTACACAGGCTGCTCTCCCTTCTCCCCTCTGCTCCATGTACACAGGCTGCTCTCCCTTCTCCCCCTCTGCTCCATGTACACAGGCTGCTCTCCCTTCTCCCCCTCTGCTCCATGTACACAGGCTGCTCTCCCTTCTCCCCCTCTGCTCCATGTACACAGGCTGCTCTCCCTTCTCCCCCTCTGCTCCATGTACACAGGCTGCTCTCCCTTCTCCCCCTCTGCTCCATGTACACAGGCTGCTCTCCCTTCTCCCCCTCTGCTCCACGTACACAGGCTGCTCTCCCTTCTCCCCCTCTGCTCCACGTACACAGGCTGCTCTCCCTTCTCCCCCTCTGCTCCACGTACACAGGCTGCTCTCCCTTCTCCCCCTCTGCTCCACGTACACAGGCTGCTCTCCCTTCTCCCCCTCTGCTCCACGTACACAGGCTGCTCTCCCTTCTCCCCTCTGCTCCACGTACACAGGCTGCTCTCCCTTCTCCCCTCTGCTCCACGTACACAGGCTGCTCTCCCTTCTCCCCTCTGCTCCACGTACACAGGCTGCTCTCCCTTCTCCCCTCTGCTCCACGTACACAGGCTGCTCTCCCTTCTCCCCTCTGCTCCACGTACACAGGCTGCTCTCCCTTCTCCCCTCTGCTCCACGTACACAGGCTGCTCTCCCTTCTCCCCTCTGCTCCATGTACACAGGCTGCTCTCCCTTCTCCCCTCTGCTCCATGTACACAGGCTGCTCTCCCTTCTCCCCTCTGCTCCATGTACACAGGCTGCTCTCCCCTCTGCTCCATGTACACAGGCTGCTCTCCCCTCTGCTCCATGTACACAGGCTGCTCTCCCCTCTGCTCCATGTACACAGGCTGCTCTCCCCTCTGCTCCATGTACACAGGCTGCTCTCCCCTCTGCTCCATGTACACAGGCTGCTCTCCCCTCTGCTCCATGTACACAGGCTGCTCTCCCCTCTGCTCCATGTACACAGGCTGCTCTCCCCTCTGCTCCATGTACACAGGCTGCTCTCCCCTCTGCTCCATGTACACAGGCTGCTCTCCCCTCTGCTCCATGTACACAGGCTGCTCTCCCTTCTCCCCCTCTGCTCCATGTACACAGGCTGCTCTCCCTTCTCCCCCTCTGCTCCATGTACACAGGCTGCTCTCCCTTCTCCCCCTCTGCTCCATGTACACAGGCTGCTCTCCCTTCTCCCCCTCTGCTCCATGTACACAGGCTGCTCTCCCTTCAGACAAGCATGCATCACAACTTTGTTAATTTCTCTCGTTCAATTTAGCTTTTCAATGTCCACTCGCACCGAAAATGGCTACTAGCTGTACTTCTATAACTTTACGAGCTGAATTTGTCTTTGCAATTGGTTTGTCATGTTAGCATTTAGCTAAAAGCGTCTATGCGTCTTGTATTCTATGCTGGTAATACTGTAAATCCTGGGATGGCAGAAGAACGGTATGAACACCTGGATACTGTAAATCCTGGGATGGCAGAAGAACGGTATGAACGCCTGGATACTGTAAATCCTGGGATGGCAGAAGAACGGTATGAACGCCTGGATACCGCCCAAGTCTAGTGGTTGTATGTTATTAACATACGAGAAAGAATGGGAATCCTGTGTGACTTTCTAGTTACAGGGAAGAGGTGGAATCGGTGTTTTGTATCCGTGGTAAAAGTACCTTGCGCTCATCACTTCCTGTTGTGTATTCATTGGTGTGACTGGCAGAGCAGTGTTCTATGATCTGGTGGGACTGACAGGGCAGTGATGGTGTTGATGGTGGGACTGACAGGGATGTCATGGTGTTGATGGTGGGACTAACAGGGATGTCATGGTGTTGATGGTGGGACTGACAGGGCAGTGATGGTGTTGATGGTGGGACTGACAGGGCGGTCATGGTGGGACTGACAGGGCGGTCATGGTGGGACTGACAGGGCGGTCATGGTGGGACTGACAGGGCGGTCATGGTGGGACTGACAGGGCGGTCATGGTGGGACTGACAGGGCGGTCATGGTGGGACTGACAGGGCGGTCATGGTGGGACTGACAGGGCAGTCATGGTGTTGATGGTGGGACTGACAGGGATGTCATGGTGTTGATGGTGGGACTGACAGGGATGTCATGGTGTTGATGGTGGGACTGACAGGGCAGTCATGGTGGGACTGACAGGGCACTCATGGTGGGACTGACAGGGCAGTCATGGTGTTGATGGTGGGACTGACAGGGATGTCATGGTGTTGATGGTGGGACTGACAGGGATGTCATGGTGTTGATGGTGGGACTGACAGGGATGTCATGGTGTTGATGGTGGGACTGACAGGGCAGTCATGGTGGGACTGACAGGGCGGTCATGGTGGGACTGACAGGGCGGTCATGGTGGGACTGACAGGGCGGTCATGGTGGGACTGACAGGGCGGTCATGGTGGGACTGACAGGGCGGTCATGG
This sequence comes from Salvelinus alpinus, assembly GCF_045679555.1. Classification (NCBI taxonomy): domain Eukaryota; kingdom Metazoa; phylum Chordata; class Actinopteri; order Salmoniformes; family Salmonidae; genus Salvelinus; species Salvelinus alpinus. The sequence goes on along the minus strand of NC_092095.1, from coordinate 67,103,622 downwards.
TGGGACTGACAGGGCGGTCATGGTGGGACTGACAGGGCGGTCATGGTGGGACTGACAGGGCGGTCATGGTGAGACTGACAGGGCGGTCATGGTGAGACTGACAGGGCGGTCATGGTGGGACTGACAGGGCGGTCATGGTGGGACTGACAGGGCGGTCATGGTGGGACTGACAGGGCGGTCATGGTGGGACTGACAGGGCAGTCATGGTGTTGATGGTGGGACTGACAGGGATGTCATGGTGTTGGGTGGGACTGACAGGGCAGTCATGGTGGGACTGACAGGGCAGTCATGGTGGGACTGACAGGGCAGTCATGGTGGGACTGACAGGGCAGTCATGGTGGGACTGACAGGGCAGTCATTGTGTAGAGGGGGTACAATTCTAATAAGAGCTCTCTGCTTCAGTGTCTCTGTCAAACAACACACACTGGAATGAGACAGGCCCTGTCCCTCTGAGCCAATGGAGCTATTGCTCTCTCTCTCCTCTCGCTCGCTCTCTGTTGCTCGTTCTGATTGGCTATGCCCTAGATGAGATCAGGGCAGCAGATGGACAGGTGTGTGTGTGTGCTTGGGTGAACGTGCTCATATGAACAGCTGTGGGTTTAACTCAGTGTAATAGTCGTGTGAATGTTTCTCCACATCCCCTTGTTCTTGATGTTTCTTCCATATGAGCGGCACAGAGACGTGTGTTTGTGTGCGGCCTCAGCGGCTGTCCCTGGCAAGGACAGAGGAATCCACTGATCTGGTCTTCTGAGTGTCGAGCCAGGATCAGGCAGCGTCACGGGAGAGAGACAGACGGCGAGAGGGAGAGAGAGAGGAGAGTAAAGGGTGAAACGGCCATGCCGGTCTTTAACATTCTCCATGAGAATGTTGCTGTGGAAGGTGAGCCTTAAAGAAATGATTTAGATGGTGGGCGTGCGTGTCGCTGGGCGTGCGTGTCGCTGGGCGTGCGTGTCGCTGGGCGTGCGTGTCGCTGGGCGTGCGTGTCGCTGTGTGTGTGAGTGCAGAACATGTTGATGTCTCCTAGGTCATAGAGCTGCAGGGTTCAGTTAGTCTGTGTGTGCGTGCGTATGTTAGTAACATTTTGCAGCAGAGTGTCTATGTGTGTGCGGATGTACTCATAACTTTGCAGCAGAGTGTGTGAGTCGTAGCAGGCAGGAAATAATGTGTCGTAACTGTTTACATTGAAACGTGTGGTATGTGGTTACAAGTAGACAGTCTTGCAACTAACAGTATATCACTAATCGTTCTGGAACCCAGGCTGATCTTCTCCATACTGCGGTGATGTCATCTTCAGGTGCCAGTCAGTCTGGCAGTAGCAGAGAGCTGGCACAGTACTCTCTCTGGTTGTCATGTAATCCACTCAGATCACATATCACCTTTGTCTTTGGAGAAATCAGTGAAGGGCATTGAACATCAGCAACGCTGTTATTGCAGATGTTATGGACTCTGAAAGAAGAGGAGCTGTTGTAGTGACGGTGCGTGTGTGTTGTGCGTGAATGTGTTGACGGTGCGTGCGCGTGTTGACGGTAGGCGCGCGTGTTGACGGTGGGCGCGCGCGTTGACGGTGGGCGCGCGCGTGTTGGCGGTGCGTGCGCGTGTTGACGGTGGGCGCGCGTGTTGACGGTGGGCGCGCGTGTTGGCGGTGCGCGCGCGTGTTGGCGGTGTGTGTGTGTGTGTGTGTGGATGGTTGTGTGTGTGTGTGTTGACGGTGTGTGTGCGGACGGGTGTGGATGGTTGTGTGTGTGGACGGTGTGCATGTGTTGGCGTTGGCGTGTACAGTATGTATGCAATGCATCCTACTGGGACAGTAAAGGAGTACAGTAAGATTTAGTGGGTCAGACAGTTTCTCTTGGCACAGCCAACAAAGTGTACTGCCTGGGGGTTTGTTCAGTGGGGCGTTAAGCTCCCGTTCAGATAAGGGCCAGTGGGACACTTGCTCCACTTCTCCCCGAGGATAAATGAAGAAGAAGTTATTAGACCCCAGGGCAGCCAGACGGAAATGGCGTGTCATATTTTAATGAGTCTGAATCCGGTGCCCCTTATCCCCACTGAATGGTACCCTCCAGAGACGAATGGGGTGTGGATTGGAATGGAGTGAAGGCGTGTGTATAGAGGGTGTTTAGGATGGGAGGGATGAGGATAGATCTAATGTAAAGATTTAACAACTGTTGCTGTAAAACAGTTATGCCTAAAATGTGATCTATTCATTTATAGAGGAAGACTTAAGTTGATAGTACGACTTTCTTTACGTATTCTGTGTTTAGCATCACCTGGATGTTCCTAACTATCAGTCTTGATTGTTTTGATATAGACTAGGCCAGTTAGCTTTTACAGGCAGCATGATCAAGTGAAATTACGTCAGTATCAAAGGTTGTTGGCATCCATCCAACGTCTTGTCACTTAGAAACCCAGCGACTAAAACTTGCCGCGTTCGGACTCTGGCTTGTCTACTACTTACTTAAACGACATACTGTGTAATAATCGTACTACTTACTATTTAGCACGTACTGTTCAGTAAAAAAGTATGTAGTAAGCCACGACCAAAACCGCTGGTTCCCAGAGTAGCTAGCCCTCTACAAGATCATTACCGGACTCCATCTTCATCAACCATCTCCCTGGTCATCTCCTCTGATCAAGCCATCAACTGGCCCTCTCAGACTTGGCCTCTATTGGTTGAGCTAGCCAACCAGCTAGGCTACTCATAAGATGGTTTGTTTGATTATGAAAAGCTCTATAAAAATGTCATCACTTCTTATTATACCAAATATGGTTTACTTAGTTTAGTAAAGCAGAAATCTCTGGCGAAGTGATACCTGCTCACTGCTCTTGCTAGTTTATTTTTTTATTTCAAATTATTGTTACCATGCACCTGCAACAAGAGAGCTCGGATGTTGTTGATAAAACGTTTACTGGAGACAGGAGATCAAGTTGAGACATAGGACGAGGTGGATATTTGTATAATAAGGCAGTTTATTCACAGGTAAAAATATCTTAGCAATCGTGCAGCACGGCCCCTTCTGTCTGACTCGTATGGAATCGTCGGAAAAAAGAGCGCTCTAAACAGTTTGTGCTGGTTATATAGGCAACAAGTAAAGTAGGTTGATCTTGTAGTCTGGCCTTCCGATTGGTCGATCTGGGTCGTGGGTAGTCCTGTCCGGGCCTGATGTCGACGTTCCATTGGCTCTTCACACAGTTCTTTGTCTTAAAGTCTCATCCTCGAGCAGAATGCATGTGCGTTTGTTTTCACAGGGGCCTATTCATGGGGGAGGGGAGTGTGTGTGGGTCTGTGGTTATTATAAGGGTACAAAGTGTGGGGGTATAGTGGGGGATGGGTGCATGTTGTGCCAAGTATAGCTTGTGTTGAGAAGTTGTTAAAACAAGTTACCAGTATCCATTACAATTTCTTACAATGTGCAAGTGCATTTTTGAATGTTAAAAGGAAACATTTACCGGTCTAGCTAGTTAGACCTATTCAGACTGTAACCGTTCAGGTAGAAACTAATGCATAGCATGCACTTTACAATCAATTTAACACAGATAAACCGACGTGACAAATTAGGAGACAGAGAAGAGAAGTGTTGGGACCAGCACCGCTGTGGAAAATAGGAGTGTAGGCTACCGCGTTACTAACGTTCGCTATAGCTAGTGGCTGTGCTTAGTGCGGTGGCAAGATAGCTAACTGGCCTCATGACTTACTCAACCTTTTTTTGCTGCATTTCTCCTTCTTCTTCCACTGAATGAAATGCCTGGTATTGTCATCAGACCCTGTAACAGTTTGAACACAAGTCCTGATTTTTACAACTAGTAGCTAGCTAGAGTAATGATATGACATTGTAGCTCAACAGCAAGCAAGTAACCCTGTTGCCAACGTTACTGTTGAACAGTTATAACGTCTAGTCCTACTGAATCACGTAACTAGCTAGATAAAGTCACCGCATGCTGCAGATCTGTTGTAACGTTACGTCGAAATAGTCATGATAATTTTAAGGAGAACAAAAAATATTTACATTTGGACTCCACTGCAGAAGCTGAGCTATTCGCCATCTTCTAAGTTGTTTTGTTGTTTACTTGAAGAGATCTAGCTATCAAAACTCTTAAGGCATTGGCTGCGAAATTCCTGTAAAGTGTACAGTGAATTCTACTAGATGAAAAGCCAAAATCAGTATAACATTCTGGCATAAAGCATACTTTATTTGATACAATTCACATACTATAAAACGGAATATTTTCGCATACTGAGAACGCGTCATGCGCGATTGCGTTGTTTCCCGCTATTCGTTGATTTCGGTAGCGCATACCATGTCTAATTGATCGAAATGAGTATGACTTCCGGGCATTTAAAGTATACTAGATTTCCGAAATGTCACACTATTAAACTATTTCCTCGTATACTGAAACGGCCTACAATTTAGGACGCAAGTATGGATATTTGGACACGGCTACTGATTCTCCTCCCTGTGATATTTAATCACCCCAACCCCAAGGAATTTGCTGTGTTTTATTCACAGCATATTAATCATAAGCCTAATTTATGACAAGTGTGCACTCGTTCACTCCGCCTCAAGGATCAAAGCCCGAGCACACACTGCTGCACTAATATCGCTCCATAGTAATGGGGGAATCAGAATTGTGCTTTTGTCATCTGTGGTTGATCTATAGGCTTATCCCATTCTTGACTGCTGACAGAGTAGTACTAGATCACATGTGGGGTTGGTTTATAGGATTCAGCACTAATACCAGTATGCCACTCTGAAGACTGGCCTAGATCAGAGGCTTTACACTGTAACGCTGAAGACTAGATCTGAAGACTGGCCTAGATCAGAGGCTTTACACTGTAACGCTGAAGACTAGATCTGAAGACGAGCCTAGATCAGAGGCTTTACACTGTGACGCTGAAGACTAGATCTGAAGACTAGCCTAGATCAGAGGTCCTAATCTCCCATGCTCTCTCATTCCCCTCTACTGCATAGCTTTTGAATATGAATATGAAAATAGATTATGAATAAATAATAAACCATTATGATTTTGAATTAAGGAATGACTGTAATATGGTATGTTTTTTCAAAGCTAAGGATAACCAGTTTTGTTTACATAACCTGGTGATGACTGATGTTCCCTTAACCCTTGAACTCTAGACAGGAAGTGTTTCTGAAACAGAAACCTTAGCCAGAGAGGAAGAGGTGAAGCGAGAGGGTCCAATCCTGTGAATCTGTCCATGCGGGATACGGTGATAAGCAGACCGCCAGCCTTCCTACCTTTGGGACGACTCCAATTGTTAGGGCGGAGACCATCTCGTCATAATATACAGTGTCTTTGCCTTAGCAGAGAGATCGTCTCAGTCTTTTTATTGCAGACAAAGGTTCAACCATGTTTGTCAGACCGTTAATAAGTCACTGATTGGTCATTGCTTGCTCAGACGCTGTGTGGGTTTACAGTGGCTTGTGAAAGTATTCACCCCCCCCGGCATTTTTTCTATTTTGCCTTACAACCTGGAGTTAAAGTAGATTTTTCTGGGGGGGGTTGTATCATTTGATTTACACAACATGTCTACCACTTTGAAGATGCAACATATATTTTCTTGTGAAAAAAACTATCAAATAAGACAAAAAAACAGAATAGTTATGCACTCAAGTTTTCACCCCCCCAAAGTCAATACTTTATAGAGCCACATTTTGCAGCAATTACAGCTGCAAGTCTCTTGGTATGTCTCTATAAGCTTGGCACATCTAGCCACTGGGATTTTTGCCCATTATTCAAGCCAAAACTGCTTCAGCTCCTTCAAGTTGGATGGGTTCTGCTTGTGTACAGCAATCTTTAAGTCATGTCAGTTTCTCAATTGGATTGAGGTCTGGGCTTTGACTAGGCCATTCCAAGACATTTAAATGTTTCCCCTTAAACCACTCGAGTGTTGCTTTAGCAGTATGCTTAGGGTCATTGTTCTGCTGGAAGGTGAACCTCCGTCCCAGTCTCAACTCTCTGGAAAACTGAAACAGGTTTCCCTCAAGAATTTCCCTGTATTTAGCGGCATCCATCATTCCTTCAATTCTGACCAGTTTCCCAGTCCCTGACGATTGAAAAACATCCCAGGGGTGATGGGAGGTGTTAAGTTCGCGCCAGACATAGCGTTTTCCTTGATGGCCAAAAAGCTCAATTTTAGTCTCATCTGACCAGGGTACCTTCTTCCATGTTTGGGGAGTGAAAAAGCAATGGGGATGTAAAATATACTGTGTCCATAAAATGTATGAAGGTTCTGAACTTTTGTGAAACATCACAACATAATTGAAAAAAATATGGCAAATAGAAATCCAAAATTGGTTAATCAGAGGGGGGTGCAGAAGCCATTTTCGGTCTGTAATAAAGCCCTTTTGTGGGGAAAAACGCATTCTGATTGGCTCCCCAGTGGGTGTGCCTATGCCCTCCCAGGCCCATCCTAGGGCTGCGCTGCCCAGTCATGTGAAATCCATAGATTAGGGACGAATTTATTTATTTCTATTGACTCATTTCCTTTATATGAACTGTAACTCAGCAAAATCTTTGAAACTGTTGCATGTTGTGTTTTTTATATATATTTTTTTCAGTGTAGTTAGTTTTCTAATTCTATAATTGGAGCACTTTGAAAACACTTGTTTAACATGACAACAGATGAAAAAGCCAGTGAGGAATTATTGTGACAGGAAAAATAGTTGGTCAGTGTTTCAGGGGACCCTAATTAGATGTTACATTACATGTTTTCTCTTACGTCATTAAGATAGCTAGCGCTCGCTAACATTCATGCATTGTCTATTTTGACTGTACTGGTAACAGGCTGTATTAGCTAGCTACGTTCGAACGTTTAGCTAACGAGTGATTAGCATTAGCGGCTAACACAATGTATTTTAACAACTTGCCAAGAAAAGACAAACAAGCTGTTTGCAGACAGTAAGATACACTATTAGTTTGTGTAATTATAGAATGCTTTTTTTGCCAGCAGGACCTATATACTAGGCGGTGTCAGAGGAAGCCCCAAAAAATGGTCAAAGACTCCAGTCCCCCATGTCATAGAAGGTTCTCTCTGCTACCGAACGACAAGCGGTACCTGAGTCCCAAGTCTAGGTCCAGAAGGCTCCTTAACAGCTTCTACCCCCAAGCCATAAGACTGCTGAACAACTAATCAAATGGCCACCCGGACTATTTGCATTGACCCCACCCTCCCTCCCTTTTTTTGTTTTTACACCGCTGCTACTGGCTGTTTATTATCTAGACAGTCACTTTACCCTTACCTAAATGTACAAATTACCTCGACTAACCTGTACCCCCGCACATTGACCCGGTACCCCCTGTATAAAACCTCATTTTTGTATATTTTTTACTTTAGTTTATTTTGTAAATTTTCTTAACTGCATTATTGGTTAAGGGCTTGTAACGAAGCATTTCACAGTAAGGTCTACCTACACCTGTTGTATTCCGTGCATGTGACAAATAAAATGTGATTTATATTAAGAAGCAAAGTGGAAATCTGCATCGTTGTCAGCAACATCTTGTTGCATCTGACGGTGCAGACGGAGTGAATGACACGGCAAGGGCTTGGAGTGACACGGGGCAGGGCTTGGAGTGACACGGGGCAGGGCTTGGAGTGACACGGGGCAGGGCTTGGAGTGACACGGGGCAGGGCTTGGAGTGACACGGGGCAGGGCTTGGAGTGACACGGGGCAGGGCTTGGAGTGACACGGGGCAGGGCTTGGAGTGACACGCAGCATGAGTGACGACTCAAGCAGCAAACGGAGTCAACTATTAAAAAAGGACATTGTGATTTGCCGGAGAGGCAAATTAATTTAACAAACCAAACATTGAAATACCGTAATAGATGGTCAAGTAAAAACCCAAACCGGTCTGTGCATCCATACCAGTGTATATAGTAAAATACGATATACTGCCCAGCTTCTCTGTTCCACTGCCCCCTGGGAAGCATCACCCTCTACCTTCAACAGGAGCTCACATTTTGTATTAAAAAAATATATACACTGCTCAAAAAAATAAAGGGAACACTTAAACAACACAATGTAACTCCAAGTCAATCATACTTCTGTGAAATCAAACTGTCCACTTAGGAAGCAACACTGATTGACAATAAATTTCACATGCTGTTGTGCAAATGGAATAGACAAAAGGTGGAAATTATAGGCAATTAGCAAGACACCCCCAATAAAGGAGTGGTTCTGCAGGTGGTGACCACAGACCACTTCTCAGTTCCTATGCTTCCTGGCTGATGTTTTGGTCACTTTTGAATGCTGGCGGTGCTTTCACTCTAGTGGTAGCATGAGACGGAGTCTACAACCCACACAAGTGGCTCAGGTAGTGCAGCTCATCCAGGATGGCACATCAATGCGAGCTGTGGCAAGAAGGTTTGCTGTGTCTGTCAGTGTAGTGTCCAGAGCATGGAGGCGCTACCAGGAGACAGGCCAGTACATCAGGAGACGTGGAGGAGGCCGTAGGAGGGCAACAAACCAGCAGCAGGACCGCTACCCCCCCCCTTTTGTGCAAGGAGGAGCACTGCCAGAGCCCTGCAAAATGACCTCCAGCAGGCCACAAATGTGCATGTGTCAGCATATGGTCTCACAAGGGGTCTGAGGATCTCATCTCGGTACCTAATGGCAGTCAGGCTACCTCTGGCGAGCACATGGAGGGCTGTGCGGCCCCACAAAGAAATGCCACCCCACACCATGACTGTGTATTCCGCCGTGTTTCTTGAAAGCTCAGGTTTTTAGGTCAGGTCTTCTGTTGAATGTGTCCTTACACAGTGGGCACAGGACAGTGCTGTTCCAGTGTCTGCTGATAAAGGCCTTTATTGGTTGATCCCTTCCACTGGCTTGGATGGAATTCTGTGATCCCTACCTTACCCAGAACAAGTCCCACCCACTAGACTACTTTAAGATGCTACATGCTATCACAGGCATTTGTACAGTGTCAAGAAAAAGTATATGAACCCTTTGGAATTACCTGGATTTCTACATAAATTGGTCATACAATTTGATCTGATCTTCATCTAAGTCACAACAATAGACAAACACAGTCTTCTTAAACTAATAACACACAAACAATTATACGTTTTCATGTCTTTATTGAACACACCGTGTAAACATTCACAATGTAGGGTGGAAAAAGTATATGAACCCTTGAATTTATTAACAGGTTGACCCTTCTTTGGCAGCAATAACCTCAACCAAACCTTTTCTGTTGCGCATTAGACCTGCACAACGGTCAGGAGGAATTTTGGACCATTCATCTTCACAAAACTATTTCAGTTCAGCAATATTCTTGGGATGTCTGGTGTGAACCGCTCTCGAGGTCATGCCACAGCATTTTAAATTGTATTGATTTCAGGACTGACTGGGACACTCCAGAAGGTGTATTTTCTTCTGTTAAAGCCATTCTGTTGTTGATTTACTTCTGTGCTTTGGGTTTTTGTCCGGGTGCATCACCAAGCTTCTGAAGAACTTCAATGGGAGGACAGATAGCATTTCATTCTCCTGCAAAATGTCTTGATAAACTTGGGGATTCATTTTTCTGTCTGATGGCAAGCTGTCCAGGCCCTGAGGCAGCAAAGCAGCCCCAAACCATGATGCTCCCTCCACCATACTTTACAGTTGGGATGAGGTTTTGATGTTGGTGTACTGTGCTTTTTTATTTCTCCACACATAGTCTTGTGTGTTCCTTCCAAACAACTCAACTTTAGTTTAATCTGTCCACAGAATATTTTGCCAGAAGTGCTGTGAAACATCCAGATGCTCTTTTGCGAACTTCAGATCGATGTTTCTTTTGGACAGCAGTGGCTTCTTCCGTGGTGTCCTCCCATGAACATCATTCTTGTTTAGTGTTTTACGTATCGTACACTCGTCAACAGAGATGTTAGCATGTTACAGAGATTTCTGTAAGTCTTTAGCTGACACTCTAGGATTCTTCTTAACATCATTGAGCATTCTGCTATGTGCTCGTGCAGTCATCTTTGCAGGACGGCCACTCCTGGGGAGAGTAGCAACAGTGCTGAACTTTCTCCATTTATAGACAATTTGTCTTACTGTGGACTGATGAACATCAAGGCTTTTAGAGATACTTTTGTAACCCTTTCCAGCTTTATGCAAGTCAACAATTCTTAAGTCTTCTGAGATCGCTCTTGTTCGAGGCATGGTTCACATCAGGCAATGCTTCTTGTGAATAGCAAACTCAAATTTTGCTGAGTTAAAAAAAAAATAGGGCAGGGCAGCTCTAACCAACATCTCCAATCTCGTCTCATTGATTGGACTCCAGGTTAGCTGACTCCAATTAGCTTTTGGATAAGTCTTGGGGTTCACATACTTTTTGCAAACTACACTGTGAATGTTTAAATTATGTATTCAATATAGACAATAAAAAAAAAAAAATTGTGTTATTAGTTTAAGCACACTGTGTTCATCTATTGTTGTGACTAAGATGATCAGATAAAATGTTATGATTAATTTATGCAGAAATCCAGGTAATTCCAAAGGGTTCACATACTTTTTCTTGCCACTGTATCTGTAAACAATCTGGGTTTTCCCCTTTCCATCTGTGGAGCAACCATATATATAAAATGACTTCCTTGAAATTCACTATTTGAATCCTAAATATATCTTTAGACGCTACGTATGTAGTTCTACCCATACAATATTGATTCACAGTTTTCCACAGACAGATGATGCTTTTAATCCAGTGTAGGTAGAGACCAGATATCCAGGATGTGTGTTTTTTGACCTACCCTTGTATATTATGGAACACATTTAGTATTTACATGTGGAGAAGTAACTTTAAACGTATTTGTAACATTGTCAATCCTCAGATTTAACAAAGATCAAAGAAAGAACAATACTTTTTTAAATGATAATCACCAATGTCCAGGTTAATATTTTTTATTTATGTACTTACCTGGGTGTGTTTCCTGCTCCTCGTTGCTCTACACAGTCCACCTTCTGTCAAGAGGGGAGAGTTATGGAGTTGTGCTTTCACTTTAGCAAAAAGTTCTCTCTCAACTCATCCCTGTTCTGGACAGAACTTAGCTGTTGCACTTCCTCTGCTTGGCTTAGTTTAGTTTATTTGACAATTCATTTTTTTTTTGGTAAAGGCAAACTAGCTGTTTGTGTGTTCAAGTCATGTATAAATGTATCAGAGCCCAGTGAACATGTCTGTTTCTTCATGTGTCTCAGATGGCACCAGGGCCTGTATGTATTTTAACCCTAGGTGCTGGGAGGTGGAGGGAAGAGTCATATCGAGAAGTCAGTTTGTCTCTCAGATTACTACAATGCTCTGCTGCAGTAACCCTTCTGTTCCTCTGGGATGCATCGTCCTTATAAACAATTTAGACTCATAAAAACAAGAACACATTTATTCACTGTATTTATTATGTTTATTTGACATGGACCACATACAATAAACTCACTAGAAATGTAATGCATTGTACTAGATGTGGATAATACAGTATAAACTCCCAAATGAATCCAAACAACGTCTCAACACACTAGACTGAAAAATGGGAACAAAGACACAAGCTAAAACATATTCTACTGTAGATCAGATTTCAAGCATTATCCTCTGATTTTAACAGATACAACAAAACCATATCAAACATCATGGTCTAAACAGGCCGCAAAGAAGTCATGCTGCACAAATGAACCAATCATTGAACACCACGTTAGATATATTGCAGGCATGCTTCAGATTATAAAATCATATTGAGGCAGTTTCTGACATGATGTTAAACGAAAATGAAATTTGGTGTACGACTACTTGGCAGACCCCCTGAAAGCGGCCCAATATTATCAGCAGTTCTGCCTTATTGGACCCCAATTCAGTCAGTGTGATTGACAGGAGAGATGACCAATGAGTTTGGACCATCCTCATTATCACAGGGGTTCAAGTATGGATATAGTTTTTCAATGAAGCTACAACCAGTGAAAGAGTAGATATGAGACCTGTTTTCTACATCATAAAAGGAGATCTGACCCTCCTCGTAATCCACAAACACCCCCACCTTCTGGGGTTTCTGACTCAGGAAGAGGGGGATAGGGGGTGTGTCCTTGATCTCGTACTTACTCTCACCCGTCATATACAGAGCCCAGAGTCCACCATCAGGGCTTACAGCTGTTGGGCCCTTCCTGATGATGGACTCTCTGGCCACTCCTAACACCCATTCAATTTTTCCCCTAACCTGAACCTCAAAGTAGAATCTCCCTGAGGAGAAGCCCTCCTTTCCCAGGACAGCTAGACGAGTACTAAACCTCTTTGGGTTGTCAGGGATATTCCGCCATGTGTCTCCATAGCTCACTTGTTTCCTGTTCCCAGACACAATGAGACAGGGGTGTTCTGTATCAGGATCCAGAGTCACATCCACTGACCACTGCCGTATCATCTTCAGCTCAGCATTACACGACTTCTCCATCTCATTATGAAGTGTCTCCTCCAGCCGAGACAAAGCTCTCCTCACAGTTCCTACATGCAGATCCCTGTGAACACTGATCTCAGACCAGTCCTTGATCGGGGATGGGGAGTTCTGGTGGAGGGGGTCCAGCTCAGTGCCTCTCCTCAGCAGCTCAGTGATTTCCTGTTCCAGCTCTTCAATGAGCCCTTCAGCCTGCCTCTCAGCTGCTTTCTGCTTCTCCTCAACCTCCTCAATAACCTCACCCTGACTTCTCTCAATGGAGCGCACCAGAGCAGTGAAGACCTCCACACTTCCTGCTATCTCTCTCTCTGCATCTCTCTGGCTGAGCTCTACTAAGTATTTGATGTCCTTAACCTTCTGCAGTCGCTCCTGGACCATCTGCTGCACTTGTGCTACTTCTCCAGGCTTGGAAGAGGACTCCTCTCTGTCTGTGACCTTCATCCTCTTAAAATGATCTGCAACATCTCTGAGTGTTGTGTTTGTTTTTAGGTCAGGTCTTCTGTTGAATGTGTCCTTACACAGTGGACACTGGCACAGGGTAGTGCTGTTCCAGTATTCCCTGATACAGGCCTTGCAGAAGTTGTGTCCACATGGAATAGAGACTGGCTCAGTGAACACATCCAGACAGACAGAGCACAGGAACTGCTCTTCAGACAGGACATTGCTGGAGGTGGACATTTCTGAAACCTAATAGAAGACCACAGAGTTAGAAATGTAGCCGTCTTCATTTTAGAGTGTTTTACTGCCCCCTGCTGTACTGGAGTGTTTGTTCAGGAACATGATTTATTGGTTGATCCCTTCCACTGGCTTGGATGGAATTCTGTGATCCCTCCCTAACCCAGAACAAGTCCCACCCACTAGACTACTTTAAAATGCTGCATGCCATCACAGGCATTTGTCTCTGTGTGAACAATCTTATTTCCCCCCTATCTGTGGAGCAACCAGTTCTATAAAATGACTTCCTGGAATGAGTCAGCGTTGGATAGAAATTCATCTTTGATTAATAAATGTATCTTTAGAAGGTTAAACAAGAGTGTATATAGCTCTACCAAAATAATATTGGTTCAGTGTTCCACAGACGGACCATGCTTTTTATCCAGAGTAGGTAGAGACCAGATATCCAGGATGTGTGTAATTTGACCTACCCTTGCATATTATGGAGCAAAGTTTGTATTCACATTTTGAGAAGTAACTTTAAACGTACTTGTAACATTGTCAAGTCTCAGATTTAAGCCAGAATTGAACAAAGGTCAAAGAAAGAACAATAATTTAAATAATAATCACCAGTGTGTGCAGATTCATCTCTTTCTCTACTTACCTGGGTGCGTTTCCCCTCTTGACATTAGGTGGACTGTGTATCTGTATGTAGAACAACGAGGAGCAGGAGAGTTATGGAGTTGTACTTTCAGTTTAGCTAAAAGTTCTCAACTCATCCCTGTTCTGCCCAGAACTTAACTGTTGCAATTTCTCTGTTCTTGTTTATTTGACAATTGTACATTTGTCTAGGTACGGGTGTTACGTTCCCCAGTTTCTGTGTTGTAGCTTTTGTATTTGAGTGTGTGTGTGTTTCAGGAGATAGCTTCCTGAGTTCTCCCCAACCAGCTGATTGGTCGACTCAATGGCTAATTGATGATTGGAGAGCTGACCCCGCCCCCTCGTCAAGAAGCAGCTGACTCTAATTACTATTGCCACCTGAAGATATAAAAGCCAGTGTTCTGAGAGAGAGAGAGAGAGAGAGAGAGAGAGAGAGAGAGAGAGGCTGAGAGAGAGAGAGAGAGAGAGAGAGAGGCTGAGAGAGAGAGATCATTATAGGCTGAGAGAGAGAGATCATTATAGGCTGAGAGATATATATCATTATAGGCTGAGAGATATATATCATTATAGGCTGAGATTGAATGTTATATAGATCATTGCTGAGAGAGAGGTTTATGGCTGAGGGGTTATAGCATGTTGGTCGTGAGTATGCACTGTGTTAGTTGTTGTTGGTAGCAGCTTGGCTATGTTCTGTTTGTTGCTTTGTCAAAGCTTCTTTAATGACCTGAGTTAGTTTTCTCAGTTTTGTTGTGAAGTGGATTGTTTGTTATTCTGTTTCATTTGTTCCCAGGGGGGAAGGGGAAGGCACTTTGGGAGTGCTTAGGCAAGAGGTCCGTGGGCATACATATACCCGTAGTATATTCAATGTCTAGGCACACTAGGTAAGACCTGGGCGGACCACCCCCTGTATTTTGGTTAGGGCACCAGGTGGTGCTAAGATAGGTAGTAGTGGTTAGATAGGAGAGGGGGAGCTTTGATATTTACTTTCTTTGCTTTGGTTCGGTCCAGCCCCTTTTCCTCATATTACCGTGTAAGGAAATAAATCCTAGTAAGCGGTCAATTCTGCCTTTGTCGTCCTTCCTCACACCTACAGTTCATACCTATTTCACTTCACAGGGAGTTGAGTTGCAGCAGGGTGTTGCGTTCCCTCTTCACAGAGGTGTGCGTAACAACGGGCAAAGTGTGTGTGTGTGTGTTTTCTAGTCATGTGTAAATGTATCAGAGCCCAGTGTTGGTCCAGTGAACATGTCTGTTCCTTCCTGTGTCTCAAATGGCATCAGGGCCTGTATGTATTTTTAACCCTGGGTGCTGGGAGGTAGAGGGGGCAGCCAGATCTACAGGTCATTGTGGTTCTCAGATTACTTCAAGGTACTGCTGCAGTAAACCCTCTGTTCCACTGCATCACTCTTATAAACTATTTTAGACTCATAGAAACAAGAACAAAGCATTTATTTATTTTATCATGTTTATTTGACATGGAACACGTACAACTAAAACATAAAACTCACTAGAAATGTAATGCATTGTACTAGATGTGGATAATACAGTATAAACTCCCAAATGAATCCAAACAACGTCTCAACACACTAGACTGAAAAATGGGAACAAAGACACAAACTAAAACATATTCTACTGTAGATCAGATTTCAAGCATTATCCTCTGATTTTAACAGATACATCAGAACCATATCAAACATGGTCTTAACAGGCCGCAAATAATTAATGTTGCGCAAATGAACCAATCATTGAACACCACGTTAGATATATTGCAGGCATGCTTCAGATTATAAAATCATATTGATGCAGTTTCTGACATGTTAAACACCTAGATGTTATGAAATTTGGTGTACGACTACTTGGCAGACCCCCTGAAAGCGGCCCAATATTATCAGCACTTCTGCCTTATTGGACCCCAATTCAGTCAGTGTGATTGACAGGAGAGATGACCAATGGGGCTGTGTTTGGACCCTCTGAATTATTACAGGGGTTCAAGTATGGATATAGTTTCTCAGTGAAGGTATAACCAGTGAAAGAGTAGATATGAGACGTGTTTTCTACATCATAAAAGGAGATCTGACCCTCCTCGTAATCCACAAACACCCCCACCTTCTGGGGTTTCTGACTCAAGAAGAGGGGGATAGGGGGTGTGTCCTTGATCTCGTACTTATTCTCACCCGTCATATACAGAGCCCAGAGTCCACCATCAGGGCTTACAGCTGTTGGGCCCTTTCTGATGATGGACTCTCTGGCCACTCCTACCGCCCACTCAATTTTCCCTCTAACCTGAACCTCAAAGTAGAATCTCCCTGAGGAGAAGCCCTCCTTTCCCAGGACAGCTAGACGAGTACTAAACCTCTTTGGGTTGTCAGGGATATTCCGCCGTGTGTCTCCATAGCTCACTTGTTTCTTGTTCTCAGACACAATGAGACAGGGGTGTTCTGTATCAGGATCCAGAGTCACATCCACTGACCACTGCCGTATCATCTTCAGCTCAGCATTACACGACTTCTCCATCTCATTATGAAGTGTCTCCTCCAGCCGAGACAAAGCTCTCCTCACAGTTCCTACATGCAGATCCCTGTGAACACTGATCTCAGACCAGTCCTTGATCGGGGATGGGGAGTTCTGGTGGAGGGGGTCCAGCTCAGTGCCTCTCCTCAGCAGCTCAGTGATTTCCTGTTCCAGCTCTTCAATGAGCCCTTCAGCCCGCCTCTCAGCTGCTTTCTGCTTCTCCTCAACCTCCTCAATAACCTCACCCTGACTTCTCTCAATGGAGCGCACCAGAGCAGTGAACACCTCCACACTTCCTGCTATCTCTCTCTCTGCATCTCTCTGGCTGAGCTCTACTGCGTATTTGATGTCCTTAACCTTCTGCAGTCGCTCCTGGATCATCTGCTGCACTTGTGCTCCTTCTCCAGGCTTGGAAGAGGACTCCTCTCTGTCTGTGACCTTCATCCTCTTAAAATGATCTGCAACTTCTCTGAGTATTGTGTTGGTTTTTAGGTCAGGTCTTCTGTTGAATGTGTCCTTACACAGTGGACACTGGCACAGGACAGTGCTGTTCCAGTATTCCCTGATACAGGCCTTGCAGAAGTTGTGTCCACATGGAATAGAGACTGGCTCAGTGAACACATCCAGACAGATAGAGCACAGGAACTGCTCTTCAGACAGGACATTGCTGGAGGTGGACATTTCTGAAACCCAATAGAAGACCACAGAGTTAGACATGTAGCTGTCTTCATTTTAGAATATTTTACTGCCCCCTGCTGTACTGGAGTGTTTGTTCAGGAACATGATTTATTGGTTGATCCCTTCCACTGGCTTGGATGGAATTCTGTGATCCCTCCCTAACCCAGAACAAGTCCCACCCACTAGACTACTTTAAAATGCTGCATGCCATCACAGGCATTTGTCTCTGTGTGAACAATCTTATTTTCCCCCTTCTATCTGTGGAGCAACCAGTTCTATAAAATGACTTCCTGGAATGAGTCAGCTATGGATAGAAATTTGCTATTTGATTACTAATTGTATCTTTTAGATGGTAATACAAGAGTGTACATAGAGCTACCAAAATAATATTGATTCAGTGTTCCACAGACAGACCATGCTTTTTACCGAGAGTACTGTAGATAGAGAAACAATATCCAGGAGACGTATAATTTGGTCTACCTTTGTATATTATGGAGCACATGCCCTAAATGTCTTCACATTTGGAAAGTGACTTTCAATGTACCTGTAACATTGTCAATTCTCAAATTTTTACCAGATTGTTTTACAAAGATCAAAGAAAGAACAGCTGAGAAACACAAAGTAATGTGATTTTGGAGTAAAATGATCACCAGTGTCTATATTCCTCTTTCTCTACTTACCTGGGTGTGTTTTCCCTCTTGTCTTGACAGAAGGTTGACTGTGTATCTGTGTGTAGAGTGATGTGGAGCAGGAGAGTTATGCACTTTCACTTTCACTTTAGCTAAATGTTATCACTCAACTCTTTCCTGTTCTGCCACAACTTAACTGTTTCACGTTCTCTGTACTTAGTTTAGTTTTTTTTTACAATTTAAGGTTGTACAGTTAAGTGCAAACTAGCTGTGTGTGTGTGTGTGCACATTTGGTGTGTGTGTGTGCATGTTTTTGAGTCATGTATAAATGTATCAGAGTCCAGTGAAGGTGTCTGTTCCTTCCTGTGTCTCAAATGGCACCAGGGCCTGTATGTATTTTTAACCCTGGCTTCTGGAGGGGGAGGGAGGGGCCACATCTAGAGGTCAGTGTTGGCCTCAGAAGCCACTGCTGCAGTGACCCCTCTGTTCCACTGTATCACTCTTATAAACTATTTTAGACTCATAAAAACAAGAATAAAGCATTTATTTATTTTATCATGTTTATTTGACATGGGCCACATGCAACTAAAACATAAAACTCA
Organism: Salvelinus alpinus; assembly: GCF_045679555.1. NCBI lineage: Eukaryota > Metazoa > Chordata > Actinopteri > Salmoniformes > Salmonidae > Salvelinus > Salvelinus alpinus. Next base: position 67,085,461 of record NC_092095.1, on the reverse strand, counting down.
CTAGAAATGTAATGCATTGTACTAGATGTGGATAATACAGTATAAACTCCCAAATGAATCCAAACAACGTCTCAACACACTAGACTGAAAAATGGGAAAAAAGACACAAGCTAAAACATATTCTACTGTAGATCAGATTTCAAGCATTATCCTCTGATTTTAACAGATACAACAAAACCATATCAAACATCATGGTCTAAACAGGCCGCAAAGAAGTCATGCTGCACAAATGAACCAATCATTGAACACCACGTTAGATATATTGCAGGCATGCTTCAGATTATAAAATCATATTGAGGCAGTTTCTGACATGATGTTAAACACCTAGATGTTATGACATTTGGTGTACGACTACTTGGCAGACCCCCTGAAAGCGGCCCAATATTATCAGCAGTTCTGCCTTATTGGACCCCAATTCAGTCAGTGTGATTGACAGGAGAGATGACCAATGGGGCTGTGTTTGGACCCTCTGAATTATTACAGGGGTTCAAGTATGGATATAGTTTCTCAGTGAAGGTATAACCAGTGAAAGAGTAGATATGAGACGTGTTTTCTACATCATAAAAGGAGATCTGACCCTCCTCGTAATCCACAAACACCCCCACCTTCTGGGGTTTCTGACTCAGGAAGAGGGGGATAGGGGGTGTGTCCTTGATCTCGTACTTATTCTCACCCTTCATATACAGAGCCCAGAGTCCACCATCAGGGCTTACAGCTGTTGGGCCCTTCCTGATGATGGACTCTCTGGCCACTCCTACCTCCCACTCAATTTTCCCTCTAACCTGAACCTCAAAGTAGAATCTCCCTGAGGAGAAGCCCTCCTTTCCCAGGACAGCTAGACGAGTACTAAACCTCTTTGGGTTGTCAGGGATATTCCGCCGTGTGTCTCCATAGCTCACTTGTTTCTTGTTCTCAGACACAATGAGACAGGGGTGTTCTGTATCAGGATCCAGAGTCACATCCACTGACCACTGCCGTATCATCTTCAGCTCAGCATTACACGACTTCTCCATCTCATTATGAAGTGTCTCCTCCAGCCGAGACAAAGCTCTCCTCACAGTTCCTACATGCAGATCCCTGTGAACACTGATCTCAGACCAGTCCTTGATCGGGGATGGGGAGTTCTGGTGGAGGGGGTCCAGCTCAGTGCCTCTCCTCAGCAGCTCAGTGATTTCCTGTTCCAGCTCTTCAATGAGCCCTTCAGCCCGCCTCTCAGCTGCTTTCTGCTTCTCCTCAACCTCCTCAATAACCTCACCCTGACTTCTCTCAATGGAGCGCACCAGAGCAGTGAACACCTCCACACTTCCTGCTATCTCTCTCTCTGCATCTCTCTGGCTGAGCTCTACTGCGTATTTGATGTCCTTAACCTTCTGCAGTCGCTCCTGGATCATCTGCTGCACTTGTGCTCCTTCTCCAGGCTTGGAAGAGGACTCCTCTCTGTCTGTGACCTTCATCCTCTTAAAATGATCTGCAACTTCTCTGAGTATTGTGTTGGTTTTTAGGTCAGGTCTTCTGTTGAATGTGTCCTTACACAGTGGACACTGGCACAGGACAGTGCTGTTCCAGTATTCCCTGATACAGGCCTTGCAGAAGTTGTGTCCACATGGAATAGAGACTGGCTCAGTGAACACATCCAGACAGATAGAGCACAGGAACTGCTCTTCAGACAGGACATTGCTGGAGGTGGACATTTCTGAAACCCAATAGAAGACCACAGAGTTAGACATGTAGCTGTCTTCATTTTAGAATATTTTACTGCCCCCTGCTGTACTGGAGTGTTTGTTCAGGAACATGATTTATTGGTTGATCCCTTCCACTGGCTTGGATGGAATTCTGTGATCCCTCCCTAACCCAGAACAAGTCCCACCCACTAGACTACTTTAAAATGCTGCATGCCATCACAGGCATTTGTCTCTGTGTGAACAATCTTATTTTCCCCCTTCTATCTGTGGAGCAACCAGTTCTATAAAATGACTTCCTGGAATGAGTCAGCTATGGATAGAAATTTGCTATTTGATTACTAATTGTATCTTTTAGATGGTAATACAAGAGTGTACATAGAGCTACCAAAATAATATTGATTCAGTGTTCCACAGACAGACCATGCTTTTTACCGAGAGTACTGTAGATAGAGAAACAATATCCAGGAGACGTATAATTTGGTCTACCTTTGTATATTATGGAGCACATGCCCTAAATGTCTTCACATTTGGAAAGTGACTTTCAATGTACCTGTAACATTGTCAATTCTCAAATTTTTACCAGATTGTTTTACAAAGATCAAAGAAAGAACAGCTGAGAAACACAAAGTAATGTGATTTTGGAGTAAAATGATCACCAGTGTCTATATTCCTCTTTCTCTACTTACCTGGGTGTGTTTTCCCTCTTTGTCTTGACAGAAGGTTGACTGTGTATCTGTGTGTAGAGTGATGTGGAGCAGGAGAGTTATGCACTTTCACTTTCACTTTAGCTAAATGTTATCACTCAACTCTTTCCTGTTCTGCCACAACTTAACTGTTTCACGTTCTCTGTACTTAGTTTAGTTTTTTTTTACAATTTAAGGTTGTACAGTTAAGTGCAAACTAGCTGTGTGTGTGTGTGTGCACATTTGGTGTGTGTGTGTGCATGTTTTTGAGTCATGTATAAATGTATCAGAGTCCAGTGAAGGTGTCTGTTCCTTCCTGTGTCTCAAATGGCACCAGGGCCTGTATGTATTTTTAACCCTGGCTTCTGGAGGGGGAGGGAGGGGCCACATCTAGAGGTCAGTGTTGGCCTCAGAAGCCACTGCTGCAGTGACCCCTCTGTTCCACTGTATCACTCTTATAAACTATTTTAGACTCATAAAAACAAGAATAAAGCATTTATTTATTTTATCATGTTTATTTGACATGGGCCACATGCAACTAAAACATAAAACTCACTAGAAATGTAATGCATTGTACTAGAGTTGGATAATTCAGTACAAACTCCCAAATGAATACAAGCAAAGTCTCAACACACTAGACTGAAAAATGGGAACAAAGACACAAACTAAAACATATTCTACTGTAGATCAGATTTCAAGCATTATCCTCTGATTTTAACAGATACAACAGAACCATATCAAACATCATGGTCTAAACAGGCCGCAAAGAAGTCATGTTGCGCAAATGAACCAATCATTGAACACCACGTTAGATATATTGCAGGCATGCTTCAGATTATAAAATCATATTGAGGCAGTTTCTGACATGATGTTAAACACCTAGATGTTGTGAAATTTGGTGTACGACTACTTGGCAGACCCCCTGAAAGCGGCCCAATATTATCAGCAGTTCTGCCTTGTTGGACCCCAATTCAGTCAGTGTGATTGACAGGAGAGATGACCAATGGGGCTGAGTTTGGACCCTCCTCATTATCACAGGGGTTCAAGTATGGATATAGTTTCTCAGTGAAGGTACAACCAGTGAAAGAGTAGATATGAGACATGTTTTCTACATCATAAAAGGAGATCTGACCCTCCTCGTAATCCACAAACACCCCCACCTTCTGGGGTTTCTGACTCAGGAAGAGGGAGAAAGGGGGTGTGTCCTTGGCTACATATTTATTCCTATTCATATACAGAGCCCAGAGTCCACCCTCGGGGCTTACAGCTGTTGGGCCCTTCCTGATGATGGACTCTCTGGCCACTCCTACCTGCCATTCAATCTTCCCTCTCACCTGAACCTCAAAGTAGAATCTCCCTGAGGAGAAGCCCTCCTTTCCCAGGACCGATAGATAACATTCAAACCTCTCTGGGAGGTCAGGGACAATCTGCCGTATGTCTCCATAGCTCACTTGTTTCCTGTCCTCTGACACAATGAGCTTGCAGTGTGCTGTATCCGGGTCCAGAGTCAAATCCACTGACCACTGCCGTAACCTCCTCAGCTCAGGATCCCACAACTTCTCTATCTCTTTCAGAAGTGTGTCCTCCAGCTGAGACAGAGCTTTCCTCACAGTTCCTACATGCAGATCCCTGTGAACACTGATCTCAGACCAGTCCTTGATTGGGGATGGGGAGTTCTGGTGGAGGGGGTCCAGCTCAGTGCCTCTCCTCAGCAGCTCAGTGATTTCCTGTTCCAGCTCTTCAATGAGCCCTTCAGCCTGCCTCTCAGCTGCTTTCTGTTTCTCCTCAACCTCCTCAATAACCTCACCCTGACTTCTCTCAATGGAGCGCACCAGAGCAGTGAAGACCTCCACACTTCCTGCTATCTCTCTCTCTGCATCTCTCTGGCTGAGCTCTACTGAGTATTTGATGTCCTTAACCTTCTGCAGTCGCTCCTGGATCATCTGCTGCACTTGTGCTCCTTCCCCAGGCTTGGAAGAGGACTCCTCTCTGTCTGTGACCTTCATCCTCTTAAAATGATCTGCAACATCTCTGAGTGTTGTGTTGGTTTTTAGGTCAGGTCTTCTGTTGAATGTGTCCTTACACAGTGGACACTGGCACAGGACAGTGCTGTTCCAGTATTCCCTGATACAGGCCTTGCAGAAGTTGTGTCCACATGGAATAGAGACTGGCTCAGTGAACACATCCAGACAGATAGAGCACAGGAACTGCTCTTCAGACAGGACATTGCTGGAGGTGGACATTTCTGAAACCTAATAGAAGACCACAGAGTTAGAAATGTAGCTGTCTTCATTTTAGAGTGTTTTACTGCCCCCTGCTGTACTGGAGTGTTTGTTCAGGAACATGATTTATTGGTTGATCCCTTCCACTGGCTTGGATGGAATTCTGTGATCCCTCCCTTACCCAGAACAAGTCCCACCCACTAGACTACTTTAGTTTGCCATTCTGTAATAAAAGGGCAGCCACAGAGTTAGATATATCCTGTTAGAGGTCATAGCAAAATATTGATTTATACCTTAATAGACATATATACCCAATTATGAGAGGGCCATAAACAAGAACTAATAATGCTGCATATGGTTAAAATCTCACCTTCCTGGTAAAAAATGTTATAAGTTGCTGAGGTGTAGTCACTCACTTTTGAGGACACAAGCTCAAGTACATAGTAGAACTATGATGCCAACATTTTTTAAATATTTTTTATTTATCCTTTATTTAACTAGGCATGTCAGTTAAGATCAAATTCTTATTTAGAATGACGGCCTACCCCGGCCTAACCCGGACGACGCTGAGCCAATTGTGCTCCGCCCTATTGGACTCCCGATCACAGCTGGTTGTGATACAGCCCGGGATTGAACCAGGGTCTGTAGTGACACCTCTAGCACTGAGATGCAGTGCCTTTTAGAACGCTGCGCCACTCGGGAGCCCAGGTAAATATCATGTGATGTAGCTCCTATTCAACAAAAGTGGTTGAATGGGGCCTGAAATGACTGATATGCCTTCTAAATATAGTAATAATTAAATGATCTATTGACTAACTATATGATTTCACCTTCCTTATAACTGTAAAATAATATATTTTGTGAAAGTACAATATGGCACCATTTCATAGAACTGATGATATTGAAGGGTCTTCCCTGCTGGCTCTGAGCAATGCACAGATGCCATTCAAATGCCTGCCGACTTGTTGCAACTTCCGCTTTAAGTACTAAGTGATGTTTGTCCGTCTGTGACCAAGAGAAAGTGGTCTTGTTTCAGTTCTACAAAATGCTTTTGTATTTGTTCATGTTGGCTGGTCTAACTCTGTGTGAACATCACAGCGTTTGGGGCTGTGACCTACTGAGCCAGAGGAAATCAGTCCTTTGTTTGAATAGGTCTATCACTCCTTCAGCTGTTGAGTGGAACGGGACAACCTTAAAGCTTTTTTGTAAATCATTCCATTTGTTTCTAAACCCTCCACAGACACATCTACAAGCTAAAAACACATTCATTACCAATCCAAAACCCAAGTAAGTCCCTTATGTCAGGACTCTTTGTCTCTAGCAGGTTTTAGAGGGTGCACGTGGAACCTCCTATCTTTGGCATTGGGCAGTGCCAGCTCCATTTTTTAAAAGTAGTTGGTACATTTTCTTCTTTCCTGTTTTTGAGGGGTGGTAGAGCCAACATTGGTGATTTACTGCCACCTTCCACTCTTGAGTGTCTGCTCAGTAGTGTCTGATAACTCCATCCATATCAGTTGAAGTGATCTGATCTCTCCCTAACCCACAGCAAGTCCCACTCCGTTGACTACTCTAAAATGTTGCATGCTATCTATCACAGACATTTGTCCCAAGTGCCAAACCTTTTCTCACTCTGTGGTGGAACCGAATATTCTTATAGCTCACCTTAGATAGTTCATAACCTTGTGGCACCAGACTGATTGCTGCGTTCACCATTCTGTTTTACTGCACGTATAAGTCTGGGATTTCTCCAACAGAAGGGCTTTTGGAATTAGAAAAAAATTGGCTGGTCCAATCAGCTTCCTCTTTAAAAACAGGGGGTGTATTTGGGACGAAAACCCACGCAACGAAATAGTGTGCTTTGAATTAGGCCGCCCTCTGATTGAACGGAACGTGTGATCCACTCGCTGACAAGTAGTTTTGAATAATACCTGCCATTACAGACATGTACTCAAACGGTTTAAGTTAGGAGGTATGCCACATGCCAGACTGATACGTGAAGGGTGTCAAATATACAAATCTTCCCAGCGTGAAATAGTTCCCAATCCTTCTGATTGTGACGTCATGTTGTCAAATATATCACAGCGTGAAAATGTTCCCAGTTCAATAATTGCGTGTGGATGGCTGAGCTCGTCCGGGTGTCTCTTACTACGTACATGAAGGGAAACGGACTGGTGAACTCAGCCTTCAGGCGTCTTTTACAATGTGAATTGTCAAACTATGGGTAGAGCCAAGCACAAAGTCTGTGTGTGCAAGAAATGGAATTCACTCCTTCTAAACAACATACTTTTTTTATAGAAAGGTTGCCATTTACAGGGTACCACTGGTGCTCCCAATTTAAAAAAAGTTAGGAGCACAGCATAACATTTAGGAGCACCAGAGAAGATTAGTTTAAAATCTATTGAGATATAGCCTGTATGTGTGTGTGTATATATATATATATATATATATATACAGTGGGGAGAACAAGTATTTGATACACTGCCGATTTTGCAGGTTTTCCTACTTACAAAGCATGTAGAGGTCTGTAATTTTTATCATAGGTACACTTCAACTGTGGGAGACGGAATCTAAAACAAAAATCCAGAAAATCACATTGTATGATTTTTAAGTAATTAATTTGCATTTTATTGCATGACATAAGTATTTGATACATCAGAAAAGCAGAACTTAATATTTGGTACAGAAACCTTTGTTTGCAATTACAGAGATCATACGTTTCCTGTAGTTCTTGACCAGGTTTGCACACACTGCAGCAGGGATTTTGGCCCACTCCTCCATACAGACCTTCTCCAGATCCTTCAGGTTTCGGGGCTGTCGCTGGGCAATACGGACTTTCAGCTCCCTCCAAAGATTTTCTATTGGGTTCAGGTCTGGAGACTGGCTAGGCCACTCCAGGACCTTGAGATGCTTCTTACGGAGCCACTCCTTAGTTGCCCTGGCTGTGTGTTTCGGGTCGTTGTCATGCTGGAAGACCCAGCCACGACCCATCTTCAATGCTCTTACTGAGGGAAGGAGGTTGTTGGTCAAGATCTCGCGATACATGGCCCCATCCATCCTCCCCTCAATACGGTGCAGTCGTCCTGTCCCCTTTGCAGAAAAGCATCCCCAAAGAATGATGTTTCCACCTCCATGCTTCACGGTTGGGATGGTGGTCTTGGGGTTGTACTCATCCTTCTATTCCTCCAAACACGGCGAGTGGAGTTTAGAGCAAAAAGCTCTATTTTTGTCTCATCAGACCACATGACCTTCTCCCATTCCTCCTCTGGATCATCCAGATGGTCATTGGCAAACTTCAGACGGGCCTGGACATGCGCTGGCTTGAGCAGGGGGACCTTGCGTGCGCTGCAGGATTTTAATCCATGACGGCGTAGTGTGTTACTAATGGTTTTCTTTGAGACTGTGGTCCCAGCTCTCTTCAGGTCATTGACCAGGTCCTGCCGTGTAGTTCTGGGCTGATCCCTCACATTCCTCATGATCATTGATGCCCCACGAGGTGAGATCTTGCATGGAGCCCCAGACCGAGGGTGATTGACCGTCATCTTGAACTTCTTCCATTTTCTAATAATTGTGCCAACAGTTGTTGCCTTCTCACCAAGCTGCTTGGCTATTGTCCTGTAGCCCATCCCAGCCTTGTACAGGTCTACAATTTATCCCTGATGTCCTTACACAGCTCTCTGGTCTTGGCCATTGTGGAGAGGTTGGAGTCTGTTTGATTGAGTGTGTGGACAGGTGTCTTTTATACAGGTAACGAGTTCAAACAGGTGCAGTTAATACAGGTAATGAGTGGAGAACAGGAGGGCTTCTTAAAGAAAAACTAACAGGTCTGTGAGAGCCGGAATTCTTACTGGTTGGTAGGTGATCAAATACTTATGTCATGCAATAAAATGCAAATTAATTACTTAAAAATCATACAATGTGATTTTCTGGATTTTTGTTTTAGATTCCTTCTCTTACAGTTGAAGTGTACCTATGATAAAAATTACAGACCTCTACATGCTTTGTAAGTAGGAAAACCTGCAAAATTGTCAGTGTATCAAATACTTGTTCTCCCCACTGTATATATATATATATATATATATATATATATATATATATATATATTTACTATTGCGATTGATTACTATTGCAACAACACATCATCAGTAGGGTAAAACTAACCTGTCTCACGACGGTCTTATATATATATATATATATACAGTGGGGAGAACAAGTATTTGATACACTGCCGATTTTGCAGGTTTTCCTACTTACAAAGCATGTAGAGGTCTGTAATTTTTATCATAGGTACACTTCAACTGTGAGAGACGGAATCTAAAACAAAAATCCTGAAAATCACATTGTATGATTTTTAAGTAATTAATTAGCATTTTATTGCATGACATAAGTATTTGATACATCAGAAAAGCAGAACTTAATATTTAGTACAGAAACTTTTGTTTGCAATTACAGAGATCATACATTTCCTGTAGTTCTTGACCAGGTTTGCACGCACTGCAGCAGGGATTTTGGCCCACTCCTCCATACAGACCTTCTCCAGATCCTTCACGTTTCGGGGCTGTCGCTGGGCAATACGGACTTTCAGCTCCCTCCAAAAATGTTCTATTTGGTTCAGGTCTGGAGACTGGCTAGGCCACTCCAGGACCTTGAGATGCTTCTTACGGAGCCACTCCTTAGTTGCCATGGCTGTGTGTTTCGGGTCATTGTCATGCTGGAAGACCCAGCCACGACCCATCTTCAATGCTCTTACTGAGGGAAGGAGGTTGTTGGCCAAGATCTCACGATACATGGCCCCATCCATCCTCCCCTCAATACGGTGCAGTCGTCCTGTCCCCTTTGCAGAAAAGCATCCCCAAAGAATGATGTTTCCACCTCCGTGCTTCACGGTTGGGATGGTGTTCTTGGGGTTGTACTCATCCTTCTTCTTCCTCCAAACACGGCGAGTGGAGTTTAGACCAAAAAGCTCTATTTTTTCTCATCAGACCACATGACCTTCTCCCATTCCTCCTCTGGATCATCCAGATGGTCATTGGCAAACTTCAGACGGGCCTGGACATGCGCTGGCTTGAGCAGGGGGACGTTGTGTGCGCTGCAGGATTTTAATCCGTGACGGCGTAGTGTGTTACTAATGGTTTTCTTTGAGACTGTGGTCCCAGCTCTCTTCAGGTCATTGACCAGGTCCTGCCGTGTAGTTCTGGGCTGATCCCTCACCTTCCTCATGATCATTGATGCCCCACGAGGTGAGATCTTGCATGGAGCCCCAGACCGAGGGTGATTGACCGTCATCTTGAACTTCTTCCATTTTCTAATAATTGCGCCAACAGTTGTTGCCTTCTCACCAAGCTGCTTGCCTATTGTCCTGTAGCCCATCCCAGCCTTGTGCAGGTCTACAATTTTATCCCTGATGTCCTTACACAGCTTTCTGGTCTTGGCCATTGTGGAGAGGTTGGAGTCTGTTTGATTGAGTGTGTGGACAGGTGTCTTTTATACAGGTAACAAGTTCAAACAGGTGCAGTTAATACAGGTAATGAGTGGAGAACAGGAGGGCTTCTTAAAGAAAAACTAACAGGTCTGTGAGAGCCGGAATTCTTACTGGTTGGTAGGTGATCAAATACTTATGTCATGCAATAAAATGCTAATTAATTACTTAAAAATCATACAATGTGATTTTCAGGATTTTTTTAGATTCCGTCTCTCACAGTTGAAGTGTACCTATGATAAAAATTACAGACCTCTACATGCTTTGTAAGTAGGAAAACCTGCAAAATCGGCAGTGTATCAAATACTTGTTCTCCCCACTGTATATATATATACAGGCTATATCTCCTAGCTACTTCTGAAGCACTAGTTGTGCTCTAAACTAATATGTAACCCTGTAAAGACCTTTGTTTATTACAAAAACCTAAAATGTTGATACAAATACCTCTCATTGAAATTACAAAGGCATTTGTGGAATATTTTGGTTTTTACATTACATTTAAAAGCACTATTTTCCTATTGATGCATAACATTTGAAAATTGGACACCGTCTCTTTTAGAAAGTTGTGAGTGACAACATGCAAGAGATCAGTCTTTGATTCGTTGATCTCCTGAAGAAGGCTAATCCTTTTCCTTTCTTTCTGTACCCCCACATGTATATACTAGTAAAGTTACCAGGTTGTTAGCTAGAAAACTGAACAAATGTTAACGACCCGCGACATGGTTTATGAATATAAAATGTGTCTTCAGTCCTCATAGGAACATGTTGCTCCGGTAATATGTGCTAAACAGGTCTAGAAACAAGCTGGTTCAGCTGTAGGTATGGTGCTATCATGATGATTTCTCATTAGGGCACTCGGAAGCAGCTGTACAGAGAAGCCTGATCTGGGTAATAGTTTTTGTGTGTGTGTGGGGTGGGGGGGGGCACTGGTAATGCAACCAATATGGTTGGACTCTAGAGCCCTGGTTGGCATAGAGTCAAGTCTACAAAACCTTGTGGATGTTATTCATAACGGATTCTAGTTTTGGGAACAGAAAATTGTATAGAGATCGTATTTTCATCTATGAAAACATTTAGCTGAATGTCAACCCAGTTTCAGATATGGTAAGGAGATGAAGCCCCTAGTGGATGTGACGGCTTGTCCTCTAGTATTCAAATAGAGAATTTCAATAAGGCTTTCTCGTTCCAGGAATGATATTTTATGGTTATGGATGCACCACAGATGTGATAAGAGGAACGGTGATTGATCACATATAGAGTATATCCTCACATTTGTTATGGGCTTCCTGTCCTGACCATATTTGGTAAGAAGAGGAAGTCCAGTGATAAGGCAGAAAAGAGAAGCAAAATGATGGATGAAACGTCCCATCTGTATACAGGTTGAAAGGTTGTCAATGAGTCAAGTCTACAAAACTTAGTGGACCTTTTTCATAACAAGTTTTGCGAACAGAAAATTGTATGGAGATCTGTGAAAAACGTCAACCCACTTTCAGTTTCCTTCTGCCTTGCACTGGACCTCTTCTTACCAAATATGGTCAGGACAGGAAGCTCCTAGCAGGTGTGGTAAGACCTCTTTGTGATCACATATGATCAGTCAGCGTTTTCCATATCTGTCTGTGGAGCAACTGGAATTAGCCTGAATTACATAGAAATTCACTATTTGAATACTACATTTATCTTTAGATGATGGTACATGTAGTTCTACCGAAATGATATTGATTCAGTTTTCCACAGACTGACCATGCTTTTAATACAGAGTGTAAGAGAAGATAATATACTTACTATGACTGAGGTGGTTGTCCCACCTAGCTATTTTAAGATGAATTCACTAACTGTAAGTCACTGGATAAGAGCATCTGCTAAATGACTTAAATGTAAATGTATTCACATTTTGGATAAGTGACATTTAACATACTTGTAAAATTGTCAATTCACTAATTATTCCAGATTTTTTTTTAAACAAATATGAAGAAAAAAAGAACAGGTGAGAAACACAAAGCAGTGTGATTATGAAGTAAATAATCCAGGTTAAACCACTTACCTGGGGGGGGGTTCCCTTTTTATCTTGACAGGTTGACTGTGTAGCTGTGTGTAGAACGATGAGGAGCAGGAGAGTTATGCACTTTATACTTACACTTTCACAATCCAATATGACCAGTCAATCAAAGTTTATTTGGCACGTGCACACAGTACAGTGAAACACTCGCTAACTCTTCTCAACAATGCAGTACAATATCATTCAAAAATAAAATGCCAAATGCAAAAGTCCCAAAAATAACAAGTAGTATGAGAAGTATGTACATACAGTATCTGTGATTTATCAAAATGGAGACTTTAATACAAGTAGTAATAAAAAGTAGAAGGAAAAACTAGTATGAGAAGTATTTATCTGTGATTTATGAAAATGGAACATTAATACAAGTAGTAAAGTGACTTGGCATAGCAGCTTCAGTAAACAGCAGTTGAAACCAGAGGAGCATTGCAGTAGCTTCTGTTTCCTAGTCTGCTGTGTTCTGTTGCTGCTGGTCTGCCCGTCATCTGTCCACCCAACCAGAGACGCTAGGGACACTGACACTGACTAGACATGACGTTGCAAATGTATTTTCCCTTCAATTTACAAGCTGAATTGCAATAAACATGATGCACACACAGTATTACATATAATTCTGTTTTATTTGATGGTTACCAGGTTGACCTAGTGTAAAGGGTCAGGCTGGGGTTGGAGGCCAGGGGTCAAGGTTGACCGTAATAAATAAAATGGGTTGGTATCTCTCTACCCAGGGCCAGCTAGCAGTGCTGCTGGGGTTGCGGTCCTGAGTCAGGTGTTGAACCCAAACAAACCACACATCCTAATCCCCCTAACCCTATCTAAAGTAGACACATGATTTCTCCTGCTTCTGCTCTCTCTGCTCTCTCTTTCTGTCCCTCTCTATCTCTCTTTCTCACTATCTTTTTTTCTCTCCCTTTATACTCTATATTGCTCTCTTGATTTTTAGGTATTTCTCTCCTAGGTTCTTCTCTCTCTGCTCAGCTGATTCCCCTCTTTTTTGCCATCTAACATCTCTTTCTCTCTCTCCTTGCTGTTCCCTTCCCTCTCCTCCGTTGTCTCTCTTCCTCCAGGTTATCTTTCCCTGGATCCCTCTTCCTACTCTCACCCTGGCTCCCGAGGTAAAGTGCTTCCCTTTCTCTCTCTGCATCTTTCTCCACGCGTGAGCGTGAGAGGGGAGGGCTTCAGTCCTCCAGTAGGCCCAGACAGTGCTCTCAAACCTGGATTAGACTAGGCTGAGTGGCCCCCTGGAGCTCTGGAGACTCTCTCTTGCTATACCGTAGGACAGCAGACACTCACAAACTAAGTCTACTGCCACTAGTGGGCTTGTCCTGGCATCTAGTAGTGTGTGGATGCATAGCTTGTAGTGTCTTAGGCTGTTTCACAGGAAAGATGGTGTGCTTGCATGGAGGCGCATGCATTAACATAGTCTGTGTCTTTGTGCATGAACGTGTTGCATATTTTGGTGTGTGTGTGTGTGTGTGTGTACAGTATACATGTATGTGTGTGTATTCTGGCGTGTTTTCTTGTTCCCCTGCTAAAATTAGATTCTCTCTCTCTCGTTCTCTCTCTCTCTCTCATTCTCTCTCTCTCTCTCTCGTTCTCGTTCTCTCTCTCTCTCGTTCTTTCTCTCTCGTTCCAGTCCTCAGTGCTGATAGGGTGGAGCAGATGACCAAGACCTACAATGACATTGAGGTTGTCACACATCTATTGGCTGAGGTGGGCTCTCATTGGTGCATTGTCTTTGACACATGGCGGTGATTAGTTGTCATTGATGATTGTGGCCGCGTGATTGGTGGACTAACTGTTGCATGTGTCATTGGTTGCAGCGGGACCGGGACTTGGAGCTGGCCGCTCGGATTGGTCAGTCTCTGCTTCAGAGGAACCACCTGCTCCAGGAACGCAATGAGTCTGTGGAGGAACAGCTAGCACAGGCCCTGGACCAGGTAACACACACACACTACTGTACACACACACACACACTACTGTACACACACACACACTACTGTACACACCACACCCCCTCTGACCCCCCCCCGTCCCAGGTGCACCAGCTACAACATGAGCTGGGGAAAAAGGATGAGTTGCTGCGGATGGTGGCCAGCGCTTCAGAGGAGAGTGAGACTGATTCCAGCTGCTCAACACCGCTGCACCCCCGCCAACCCCTAGCGCCAGCTGTGGCCCTCAGCCAGCTGGAGGCCCTGCAGGGGAAAATGTCTGATCTGGAAGAGGAGAACCTGGCCCTACGCTCTGAGGTATAGCTGACATGACACCCTATTTCCTAGAGTTCACTACTTTTGACCAGGACCCATTGGGTTAAGGTTAGGATAAACGGTAGGGTGATCTGATCCCAGATCTGTGGTCCGTGCCAATTCTACTTCGACTGTGCACTTTCTGCGGTCCAGGCTTTTTAACGCTTCATCGTGGGCCCCTCACACCTTACTCTAACCTCTGTACCTCTGGTCCGACCAGGCCCGTCATCTGATAGTTCCTAACACCTCACTGTAAACCCTGTGGTCCGACCAGGCCCGTCATCTGATAGTTCCTAACACCTCACTGTAAACCTTGTGGTCCGACCAGGCCCGTCATCTGATAGTTCCTAACACCTCACTGTAAACCTTGTGGTCCGACCAGGCCCGTCATCTGATAGTTCCTAACACCTCACTGTAAACCTTGTGGTCCGACCAGGCCCGTCATCTGATAGTTCCTAACACCTCACTGTAAACCCTGTGGTCCGACCAGGCCCGTCATCTGATAGTTCCTAACACCTCACTGTAAACCTTGTGGTCCGACCAGGCCCGTCATCTGATAGTTTCTAACACCTCACTGTAAACCCTGTGGTCCGACCAGGCCCGTCATCTGATAGTTCCTAACACCTCACTGTAAACCCTGTGGTCCGACCAGGCCCGTCATCTGATAGTTCCTAACACCTCACTGTAAACCCTGTGGTCCGACCAGGCCCGTCATCTGATAGTTCCTAACACCGCACTGTAAACTCTGTGGTCCGACCAGGCCCGTCATCTGATAGTTCCTAACACCGCACTGTAAACTCTGTGGTCCGACCAGGCCCGTCATCTGAAGACTGAGACCTTCACCTACGAGGAGAAAGAACAACAGCTGGTCAGCGACTGTGTCAAGGAGCTACGTGAGTCACATGCACTCAAACGCACAATCTCACACACACGCACACACACACAAAAAAGGCATGAATCAGGTCAATTAACAAGTAATTAGGTTATTGATCTCTAAGGATTAAAGAGCTGTGTGGGTTGGTTCAGGCGAGTCCAACAGTCAGATGGTGAACCTGACAGAGGAGCTGTCCCATAAGAATGAAGAGGTGGTGAGACACCAGGAGGAGATTTCCCAGCTCCTCTCCCAGATAGTAGAGCTCCAACACCGCGTCAAAGAGGTGAGAGGAAGGGGAGGAAGAGCGCTGTTTGAAGTTGATGTTGTAGTAATAATTGTAGAGTAATAGTACTGATGAAGTGTGTTTCCAGCTGGCCCTGGAGAAAGAGGAGCTGAGGATTCACTTACAGGCCTCGAAAGATGCCCAGAGATCACTCACTGCAGAGGTGAGTTGTCTAGCGATGAACAGTTCAATGAACTCTCTGACTCCATAGAAGTGCCTTAAGGTGTGCCCTTTTCTGAACAACATTTCATAACTCTCCAACATCATTTGCACCACAGCTATATGTCAGAGCAGAACTGCACCTGATAAGCAGCATGATATGGCCCAGAGTTGTAGTATTTCAAATATTATCTTGGGTTTGGTTTGTTATGTTGACACAAGCAGTGAATTTGTGTTCAAGGTTATTAGCTGCATCAAGGTTTAAGTTAAGGTGTTTATTACTGATGAATGAGTATGTGTGGAATACGGTCATGGACAGTGGGTATTTAACTGTTGTGTAACTGAACCAGCTAGCAGAGGGATAACTATGTTGTTGTGTAGCTGAACCAGCTAGCAGAGGGATAACTATGTTGTTGTGTAGCTGAACCAGCTAGCAGAGGGTTAACTATGTTGTGTTGTTGAATAGCTGAACCAGCTAGCAGAGGGTTAACTGTGTTGTGTAGCTGAACCAGCTAGCAGAGGGTTAACTATGTTGTTGTGTAGCTGAACCAGCTAGCAAAGGGTTAACTATGTTGTGTTGTTGAATAGCTGAACCAGCTAGCAGGGGGTTAACTGTGTTGTGTAGCTGAACCAGCTAGCAAAGGGTTAACTATGTTGTGTTGTTGAATAGCTGAACCAGCTAGCAGAGGGTTAACTGTGTTGTGTAGCTGAAACAGCTAGCAAAGGGTTAACTATGTTGTGTAGCTGAACCAGCTAGCAGAGGGTTAACTGTGTTGTGTAGCTGAACCAGCTAGCAGGGGGTTAACTGTGTTGTGTAGCTGAACCAGCTAGCAGAGGGTTAACTACGTTGTGTAGCTGAACCAGCTAGCAGAGGGGACTCAGTCAAAGTGAACAGATCTTTATTATCACGGCCGGAGAGGTTACAACAAACTTAATACTCAAAGTACAAGTGTGTCAGAAGCTCTGAAGCAATGCTCTCCCTTCAGCACTCTTTATACAAACTAGGTGTCTCTGCTCTCAGGGTGCAATAGGCTGATCATGACCTTGCACACATAGTTTCTAGGCGGTGGGCCAAAGTAACAATGTGTTCCCTTTTTGTTCTCCTTCTATCAGTCCTCTCCCTGAGAGCAACGTCCCAGAACATCCTAACACAATAATCAGGAAACAATACACTACATGTAGTCACGCATTTGCAGAAACACAGAGGACACAAAAATGTCCACTGCACTATGTTGTGTTGTTGTGTAGCTGAACTAGCTAGCAGGGGGTTAACTATGTTGTTGTGTAGCTGAACCAGCTAGCAAAGGGTTAACTATGTTGTGTTGTTGAATAGCTGAACCAGCTAGCAGAGGGTTAACTATGTTGTTGTTGTGTAGCTGAACCAGCTAGCAGAGGGTTAACTATGTTGTTGTTGTGTAGCTGAACCAGCTAGCAGAGGGTTAACTATGTTGTTGTGTAGCTGAACCAGCTAGCAGAGGGTTAACTATGTTGTGTTGTTGAATAGCTGAACCAGCTAGCAGAGGGTTAACTATGTTGTTGTTGTGTAGCTGAACCAGCTAGCAGAGGGTTAACTATGTTGTTGTGTAGCTGAACAAGCTAGCAGAGGGTTAACTATGTTGTTGTGTAGCTGAACCAGCTAGCAGAGGGTTAACTATGTTGTTGTGTAGCTGAACCAGCTAGCAGAGGGTTAAGTATGTTGTTGTTGTGTAGCTGAACCAGCTAGCAGAGGGTTAACTATGTTGTTGTGTAGCTGAACCAGCTAGCAGAGGGTTAACTATGTTGTGTTGTTGAATAGCTGAACCAGCTAGCAGAGGGTTAACTATGTTGTTGTTGTGTAGCTGAACCAGCTAGCAGAGGGTTAACTATGTTGTTGTGTAGCTGAACCAGCTAGCAGAGGGTTAACTATGTTGTTGTGTAGCTGAACCAGCTAGCAGAGGGTTAACTATGTTGTTGTTGTGTAGCTGAACCAGCTAGCAGAGGGTTAACTATGTTGTTGTGTAGCTGAACTAGCCCCTAAGGTCAATGTCCACGCCCCCGCTGAAATCTAATTAGCATAACAATGAAAATCCCCATAAAAATATATCAACGCTATAGATATCTGTTTTGG
This sequence comes from Salvelinus alpinus, assembly GCF_045679555.1. Taxonomy (NCBI): domain Eukaryota; kingdom Metazoa; phylum Chordata; class Actinopteri; order Salmoniformes; family Salmonidae; genus Salvelinus; species Salvelinus alpinus. The sequence goes on along the minus strand of NC_092095.1, from coordinate 67,067,676 downwards.
ATGCATCTCATTCCACCGCATGTGTATACTGTATGTCACGCTTCCACATCTGAGGTGAAAGGTGACAGTGCTAGAGCGGTGTTTGGCAGACCATGAGACATCCTGAAAATCGCTCTTGTCACAAAATTATCTGTAGTGTCCGACCGGTTTGGCCTACAAAACTATTACGACCCCTCTATGGAAAGATGAGACTACACTCACCAACACGATGGTGTTCTCCGTTTTGCTCTACAACCCCCCCCCACCCACAAGCGTCTCAGTACAGCCGATCTGCCAACTTCTGCTTGTAGCGTCTGATCAGTCTGGGCAACACACAAATTTGACCCTCTGTGGAACACGTACACTACCGGTCAAATGTTTTAGAACACTTACTCATTCAAGGATTTTATTTTTTTTAAATATATTTTCTACATTGTAGAATAATAGTGAAGACATAAACTATGAAATAATACATATAGTAACCAAAAAAAGTGTTAAACAAATCAAAATATATTTTATATTTGAGATTCTTCAAATAGCCACCCTTTACCTTGATGACAGCTTTGCACACTCTTGGTATTCTCTCAACAAGTTTCAACTAGAATGCTTTTCCAACAGTCTTGAAGGAGTTCCCACATATGCTGAGCACTTTTTGGCTGCTTTTCCTTCACTCCGTGGTCCGACTCATCACAAACCATCTCAATTTGGTTTAGGTCAGGGGATTGTGGAAGCCAGGTCATCTGATGCAGCACTCCACTCTACTTCTTGATAAAATAGCCCTTACACAGCCTGGAGGTGTGTTGGGTCATTGACCTGTGTTGGGTCATTATCCCCCCCCCCCCCCGGCTTATGGGTTAACTATGTTGTGTTGTGTAGCTGAACCAGCTAGCAGAGTGTTAACTATGTTGTCTTGTATAGCTGAATGAGCTAGCGGACCGTAATGTAGAGTGTGTGGGGATGCTACATGAGCTTGCGGAGGGTTAACTGTGTTGTGTTGTATAGCTGAATGAGCTGGCGAACCGTAATGTAGAGTGTGTGGGGATGCTACATGAGCTAGCGGAGGGTTAACTGTGTTGTCTTGTATAGCTGAATGAGCTGGCGGACCGTAATGTAGAGTGTGTGGGGATGCTACATGAGCTAGCGGAGGGTTAACTGTGTTGTCTTGTATAGCTGAATGAGCTGGCGGACCGTAATGTAGAGTGTGTGGGGATGCTACATGAGTCTCAGGAAGAGATCAAGGAGCTGCGCAGTAAGAACACTCCGTCTGCAGGCATGAGACGACACCTACCCTACGGACTCTTCCCCATGGTGAGATATATACCTGCTGTAATGTGTGTGTGTGTGTGTGTGTGTGTGTGTGTGTGTGTGTGTGTGTGTGTGTGTGTGTGTGTGTGTGTGTGTGTGTGTGTGTGTGTGTGTGTGTGTGTGTGTGTGTGTGTGTGTGTGTGTGTGTGTGTGTGTGTGTGTGTGTGTGTGTGTGTGTGTGTGTGTGTGTGTGTGTGTTAGGGATGTAACGATTCACCAAAACACAGCAGTCCCTGATTCAAATGTTTAAGATACAAGTGCTTCGGTCTGCGGAACCCAAACTGAACCATCGGTCAGAAAATATATTCAAAGTGAAAAAAACGCTGGTTCACTCATCTTTTGCTCATATTGTTTTCTTTCTACCTTTAGAAAATACCTCATATTTTGTGACAACTGATGTGTCCTCTCCTTCAATGTTGAGCTGCATGTAACTGTGTTGAGCGTCATTTTGCAATGCCGAACAACCCCAGGCAATATCATTAGTCTAGTTAAACTGCTCACTGTGCCCAGCTTCACACGCTGACCAACGTGAAGTAACATGCATTTCCATCTAGCACGCTGGGGGTGATTAAACAACGGAGCCCCATTCATTTTCTAGGGAGTGAAGTGGGTGGAGGGGGCCGTTGGGTGATGTGAGCATGGTCGAGGAAGCATGAACAGGGCGGTACTAAAAATGGGGAAAGCTGAACTTTTTGCAAATACTCTGCGACATCGTGGCGCTATTGACCAATCTAAGCTCACTATAGCTTCCAACCCCTAGTGGATTGGCTGTTGATACCTAGCACTACCTGGCCTGCTTTCTAGCACCCACATGAGCTATCCGAATTATCATGTTATGTGGAAGTTGGGCAGGAGGCTGTATTGCATTAGTGGAAACCTCAGGTCTGCCGGATTTTACTAGCAGAAGTTACTTTTCGCAGCAGGTTAGGAGAATTAGATTAAGGTTAGGAAAAGGGTTAGCTAAAATTGGCTCCAACGCAAACATATCTAGCAACAACCAGGCCTGCCATGAGAAGCCATGGATCACAGGATTCATCCACACCAAGCTAAAGGCTAGAGCTACCGCTTTCAAGGAGCTGGACACTAATCCGGACGCTTATAAGGAAACCCGCTATGCGCTAAGACGAACCATCAAACAGGCAAAGTGTCAATATAGGACTAAGATTGAATCCTACTACACCGGCTCTGGATGTGGCAGAGCTTGAAAACTATTACGTACTACGAAGGGAAACCCAGCTGCGAGCTGCCCAGTGATGCGAGGCTACCAGACAAGCTAAATGCCCTTCATGGTCGCTTTGCGGCAAGCAACACTAAAGCATGCATGAGAGCTGTTCCGGAGGACTGTGTGATCACGCGCTCCGTAGCCGATGTGTGCAAGACCTTTTAAACAGGTCAACATTCATAAAGCCGCGGGGCCAGACGGATTACCAGGACGTGTACTCAAAGCATGCGCGGACAAACTGCCAAGTGTCTTCACTGACATTTTCAACCTCTTCCTGGCCAAGTCTGTAATACCTACATGTTTCAAACAGACCACCATAGTCCCTGTGCCCAAGAACACTAAGGTAACCTGCCTAAATGACTACCGCCCCGTAGCACATACGCTGGTAACCATGAAGTGCTTTGAAAGGCTGGTCATGGCTCACATGAACACCATCATGCCAGAAACCCTAGACCCACTCCAATTCGCATACCGCCCCAACAGATCCACAGATGACGCAATCTCAATCTCACTCAACACTGCCCTTTCCCACTTGGACAAAAGGAACACCCATGTGAGAATGCTGTTCCTTGACTACAGCTCAGTGTTCAACACCATAGTGCCCACAAAGCTCATCACTAAGTTAAGGACCCTGGGACTAAACATCTCCTTCTGCAACTGGATCCTGGACTTCCTGACGGGCCGCCCCCAGATGGTAAGGGTAGGTAACAACACATCTGCCAACACTGGGGCCCCTCAGGGGTGCGTGCTTAGTCCCCTCCTGTACTCCCTCTTCACCCTCGACTGTGTGGCCAAGCACGACTCCAACACCATCATTAAGTTTACTGACGACGCAACAGTGGTAGGCCTGATCACCGACAAGGATGAGACAGCCTATAGGGAGGAGGTCAGAGACCTGGCAGTGTGGTGCCAGGACAACAACCTCTCTCTCAATGTGAGCAAGACAAAGGAGTTGATTGTGGACTACAGGAAATGGAGGGCCACACAGTTTGATTTGGTTTCCACTAATGTGATGTTGCGTGAGGTAGGCGGCCTGTTACTTTAGTTTTGGCAGTTTTGCTTTAAACAATCAGTGTATATGGTAATTTTTAGATATACAGGGTAAAGCTGATCATTTAATAATGAGGAAAGCAAATAATTTCTGCGAGGCGCACTGCGTGGTCGAAGCGAGGGGAGAACACGCAATAAAAATTTGAAAACGGGTGAAATTCAAAGTTGTGCCATATATTCATTGGCCATGTCATAGCTAATTTGTAAACAATAAATATTGATACATTACTACCTCAAAGACTTAAGCTGCAAAAACATCAAGTTAATCAGTGGGTGATGGGGATTTTACAACCAAAGTGGGGGGAGAAAAAACAGGCTACATTGCCCACCTAATCTGATAGTGGTAATGGGGTGGTAGATGCCTAGTCTCCTTTATGGCTCAGATCAGGTGCCTAAATGGCATACATCATTTACACACAGACACACAAGTCAGCTCAGAGAGGAACAGCTCATGAGCTCCATCAGCAGCAGATCTTTATTCAGAATGGAAAATGAATATGTTTATGCAGCAAATGTTAGTGCATCGATTCATTCTCTAATTAAACCCAATCATTTCAAACTAAAACGTATCGTTCCTGTATCGTATTGGAGCCCATGTATCTAGGTACCTATCAAATTATCTTTAAAGGGTAAGATGCCCGTCCCTAGTGTGTGTGTCAATGCCTATAAATGTGTGAATATGTGTGCGTGTGCCCAATAGTGTGTGTACCTATTAATGAGTGTAAATGGCTGTGTCTCAGGACTCCCTGGCAGCAGAGATTGAGGGCACCATGAGGAGAGAGCTGAGTGTCGAGGACGAGGTGGCTTTCCAGGACCAAAAGTCAGTATAGAACACACACACACACCGACAACAACAAACACACACTCATAAACAGAAGAGCAAAAGCAATCAAAGCAGAAGCTCCCCGCCTCTCTTCCTCTCCTCTAACTCCCCTCCTCTCTTCCTCTTCCCCTCCTCTCTTCCCCTCCTCTCTTCCCCTCCTCTCTTCTAACTCCCCTCCTCTCTTCCTCTCCTTTCTTCCTCCCTCTCTCCCCATCCCCAGAATTTCCCAGAAGAGGGTGTTTCAGACTGTACGCGTGGTCAACGAGTCGGTAGAGCGAGCTGCGGCGATGGCCACGCCCCCTATCCCCGGCTCGGGAGGCAGCTGCCTGGTGATGACAGCCCAGCCCTTCCTGTCCGTACAGGGGATCGACCAATCACACGGCGGCGCCAAGTGAGTGACCCAGGTTGATCCTGATTGTTAGACCTGCAGTCTAAAGGACCTGTATTGACTGTAGTGGATTCATTGAGTCAGTGTCAACAATATGTGAGAGAATTTAAAGCATATTATTTTGTATGATTTAATTAAAATTTATTTCAGTGAATTTAGAGCCTACAGAGGAGTATATTTTGGTAAGCATGTGTTTTGTGTTGCGTGTCTGTCTTTGTAGTAGGGAGGAGGTCCCGCTCGGCAAGCCTGGCGCACCAGGAGGAAATGACCTCGTGTCGGCGCTGCACCGCCTCTCCCTGCGGCGGCAGAATTTCCTGTGCGAGCGGCAGTTCTTCCAGGCGGAACGCGACAAGAAGCTGGAGGCCCTGGCCGGGGGAGCGGAATCGGATGTGGAGGGGAGTGGCTACAGCTCACCAATGAGCAGCGTCATGTCATCCTTCACCAACCTATCAGAGTTCTCGGTCTCGTCCAGCTGTTTTAAGACCTTCCTGCCTGAGAAGCTGCAGATCGTCAAGCCCATGGAGGGTAAGGATATGTTCATGCTTTAAGTGTAGTCATGATAATGGGCACGTTCCAGGCTGTGCGATAAGCAGCCCCGCTGCACAAATTAACCAGTGATTGAATGCCACATCATCTTTTGCAGTCAGGCATCATATTTCATTATGTTAGGCTGCGTTTAGACAGGCAGCCCAAATCGGATCTTTTTGTCACGATTTTATCAGAGGTGATTGGTCAAAAGACCAATATCTGATGTGAAAAGATCTGATGTGATTGGACAAAAGACCAATTGGTGAGAAAAATATCAGAATTGGGCTGCCTGTCTAAACGCAGCCTTAGAGATGTGGTTACTGAATGTAGGTGGCCTGGAATGCAGCCAAAAGCTATGCCATCTATCCAGGAGTTATTCCTGACCCAATAGCTATGACGTCTATATTATCATATCTGTATACTGGTACTCTTGTAATTAGGATATTAATTAGGAGTTTTAGTTTAGTTGTGATGTAACACATTGATCCCCGACCTCTAACCTTTACCCTCTCTAGGCTCCCTGAGACCAGAGTTTGAACCCACTTGGTCACATTATGATATCTGTCAACTGTAACACTCCTTATTGTCATCTGTGAATATTAGACTGTGAGTAACGCATTTGAAACCTGACCCCTAACATTTAACCTCTGACCCATCTAGGCTCTCTGACTCTGCACCACTGGCAGCAGCTGGCCAAGCCCCACCTGGGCACAATCCTGGACCCCCACCCAGGCGTGGTCACCAAGGGCTTTCGGCCCCTCGCCCATGATGCTCTCGCCGATGCCGTCTACCGCCTCACCGACCTGGAGGAAGACGAAGAGGGAGGCGATGAAGAACAGAAATATGACATGAGAGGTACTTTTATTCACTATGTATATACAGTTGAAGTCGGAAGTTTACATGCACTTAGGTTGGAGTCATTAAGACTCATTTTTCAACCACTCCACAAATTTCTTGTTAACAAACTATAGTTTTGGCAAGTCAGTTAGGACATCTACTTTGTGCATGACACAAGTAATTTTTCCAACAATTGTTTACAGACAGATTATTTCACTTATAATTCACTGTATCACAATTCCAGTGGGTCAGAAGATTACATACACTAAGTTGACTGTGCCTTTAAACAGCTTGGAAAATTCCAGAAAATGATGTCATGGCTTTAGAAGCTTCTGATAGGCTAATTGACATCATTCTGTGGATGTATTTCAAGGCCTACCTTCAAACTCAGTGCCTCTTTGCTTGACATCATGAGAAAATCAAATTAAATCAGCCTAGACCCCTGAAAAAAAAATTGTAGACCTGCACAAGTCTGGTTCATCCTTGGGAGCAATTTCCAAACACCTGAAGGTACCACGTTCATCTGTACAAAAAATAGTATGCAAGATTAAACACCATGGGACCCCGCAGCCGTCATACCGCTCAGGAAGGAGATGTGTTCTGTCTCCTAGAGATGAACGTACTTTGGTGCGAAAAGTGCAAATCAATCCCAGAACAACAGCAAAGGACCTTGTGAAGATGCTGGAGGAAACGGGGACAAAAGTATCTATATCCACAGTAAAACGAGTCCTATATCGACATAACCTGAAAGGCCGCACAGCAAGGAAGAAGCCACTGCTCGAAAACCGCCATAAAAAAGCCAGACTACGGTTTGCAACTGCACATGGGGACAAAGATCGTACTTTTTGGAGAAATGTCCTCTGGTCTGATGAAACAAAAATGGAACTGTTTGGCCATAATGGCCATCGTTATGTTTGGAGGGAAAAGGGGGAGGCTTGCAAGCCCGAAGAACACCATCCTAACCGTGAAGCACTGGGGTGGCAGCATAATGCTGTGGGGGTGCTTCGCTGCAAGAGGGACTGGTGCACTTCACAAAATAGATGGCATCATGAGGAAAGAACATTATGTGGATATATTGAAGCAACATCTCAAGACATCAGTCAGGAAGTTAAAGCTTGGTCGCAAATGGGTCTTCCAAATGGACAATGACCCCAAGCATACTTCCAAAGTTGTGGCAAAATGGCTTAAGGACTGTCAGGAGGAATGGGCCAAAATTCACCCAACTTATTGTGGGAAGCTTGTGGAAGGCTACCCGAAACATTTGACCCAAGTTAAACAATTTAAAGGCAATGCTACCAAATGCTAATTGAGTGTATGTAAACTTCTGACTTCAACTCTATATAAACTCAGGAAAAAAAGAAACGTCCTCTCACTGTCAACTGCGTTTATTTTCAGCAAACTTAACATGTGTAAATATTTATATGAACATAACAAGATTCAACAACTGAGACATAAATTGAAAAAGTTCCACAGACATGTGACTAACAGAAATGGAATAATGTGTCCATGAACAAAGGGTGGGGGGTCAAAATCAAAGTAATAGTCAGTGGTGTGGCCACCAGCTGCATTAAGTACTGCAGTGAATCTCCTCCTCGTGGACTGCACCAGATTTGCCCATTCTTGCTGTGAGATGTTACCCCACTCTTCCACCAAGGCACCTGCAAGTTCCCGGACATTTCTGGGGGGAATGGCCCGACCCCTCAACTTCCGATCCAACAGGTCCCAGATGTGCTCATTGGGATTGAGATCTTCGCTAGCCATGGCAGAACACTGACATTCCTGTCTTGCAGGAAATCACGCGCAGAACGAGTAGTATGGCTGGTGGCATTTTCATGCTGGAGGGTCATGTCAGGATGAGCCTGCAGGAAGGGTACGACATGAGGGAGGAGGATGTCTTCCCTGTAACGCACAGCGTTGAGATTGCCTGCAATGACAACAAGCTCAGACCGATGATGCTGTGACACACCGCCCCAGACCATGACGGACCCTCCACCTCCAAATCGATCCCACTCCAGAGTACAGGCCTCTGTGTAACGCTCATTCCTTTGACGATAAACGCAAATCCGACCATCACCACTGGTGAGATAAAACAGCGACTCGTCAGGGAAGATAACTTTTTGCCAGTCCTGTCTGGTCCAGCGAAGGTGGGTTTGTGCCCGTAGGCGACGTTGTTGCCGGTGATGTCTGGTGAGGACCTGCCTTACAACAGGCCTACAAGCCCTCAGTCCAACCTCTCTCAGCCTATTGCGGACAGTCTGAGCACTGATGGAGGGATTGTGCGTTCCTGTACCTGTACCGCAGGTGTGATGTTCGGAGGTACCGATCCTTTTGCAGGTGTTGTTACACGTGGTCTGCCACTGTCTAAGAGTACGGACATTGCAATCTATTGCCCTGGCCAGATCTGCAGTCCTCATGCCTCCTTGCAACATGCCTAAGGCACGTTCATGCAGATGAGCAGGGACCTTAGGCATCTTTCTTTTGGTGTTTTTCAGAGCCAGTAGAAAGGCCTCTTTAGTGTCCTCTTTAGTGTCCTTTTCATAACTGACCTTAATAATTGCCTACCGTCTGTAAGCTGTTAGTGTCTTAACGACCATTCCACAGGTGCATGTTCATTAGTTGTTTATGGTTCATTGAACAAGCATGGGAAGCTGTGTTTAAACCCTTTACAATGAAGATCTGTGAAGATATTTGGATTTTTATGAATTATTTTTGAAAGACAGGGTCCTGAAAAAGGGACGTTGTTTTTTTGCTGAGTTTATATATATATATATATATCCTATTGTAAAATGACTGACTGGGTATTGAAAATGTGCTACATAAGTACTATGTCTTATTAATATTATTATGAAAATAGTTTTTTGTAAACGATTGGTTTAAAATAATTTAGCAGTCTCACTAACAAAGGTTTTGGACTTTTCAGGAAACAGAGGGAAGGAAGGGACAGACGCCTGGGAGAAGAGGGAGGAGGAAGAGGAGGAGGAAGGAGGGATCACCTTCAAGGTGCAGTGCTCGTCGACACCGGAAGAGAACAGGGAGAGTATTAGGGAGCGTTTGCCGTTGAACGGGCCACCGGTGTCTCCCGTGTCTCCCGTTTTCCTACCAGTACCAGGCTCTCCACAGCTCCCTCTAATCCCGATCACCTGTGACCTCCCTATGACCTATAATGCCCCCTGTGACATCATCAGGAGCCCGGCCCTCTTGGCTCCGCCCATCACTGTATCGTCCATGGCTCCTGTCCAATCCCAGAGCCTGACTGTCACCAGTCTTACTACTACTACATCCTCGTCAGGTAAGTAAAAAAGAATAATTACATTAAAAGTTTAACGTTATAGCTGGAATCCTTAATGATAAAACAGCTGTGTCCGTTTGCGATATTAAAACACCAAATAAGTTACTGCAATCAACGGAGACTGTTTTTCCCCTCTGACATAATCGTCTTCGCCATAGAAGAGCACAATATGTTTCGCCATGCTGCCTGACGCTCAGCCACAACAACCATAACAACGTGGTGGACACGTGTCAATATTTCTTTCCCAAGATAAGAAACTGAAAAGGGTCCTTATTGGAAGCCGTTGGTCTGTGATGGAAGTTTGAATGGTGTGTTTTGTCTCTTCAGTTTATAACCCGGGGAAATGTCAGAGTTCAACATCTTCCACCTACACCTTCACAACCTGCCGCATCCTGCACCCCTCTGACATCACCCAGGTCACCTCCAGGTACACACACACACACACACACACACACACACACACACACACACACACACACACACACACACACACACACACACACACACACACACACACACACACACACACACACACACACACACACATATGACTATGAAGGTGATTGGTGTTGTGTGTTTGTGCTGTAGTGTTTATGACATGGCTGTGTGGGGTAACATTGTCTTGTCTCTCTCTCTCAGTTCCCACTGTCAGTCTTCTGTCTCAGAGTACACTCCCAGCTCCATGAGGACAGGCCCCAGCACCCCGGTGACCCCCTGCAGGCTGAGTTTGGGGGTGGACTCCTTCCCCCCTCGCCGTCCCCCCGCCCCCTGTGGCCTGGCCAAGCTGGTCCTGGAGAGGGGCATCTCTGCTTCCCTATCTACCGCCGACGCCCCCCCTCCCTCTCACCTTAAAGCCCCACTCCCCCAGCGTCTCCTCCCCAGCACGCCCCCCAACTCCCCGTCCCACTCGCCGACCCCCTCGCCTGTGCCTTTTGAGTCCCGCGCCTCGGCGCCAGCCACCTGTGACAACTTCCTGGCGTCGCGTCCGGCCGAGCTCTTCCTCCAGGACGTGTATGGGCTGAAGTTTGGCCGCACCCATCGGCCCAACCTCCCCAGCCCCGACCCCGCCTCACATAGCTTCAGCCACGGCCCCAGAATCAAATCCAAAGCCAAACCCGACCCCATCAATGTAAACTTAGTCGAGAGGCTACGCCGGCTGGGATTGGTCAAGGTACTCCAGGGGGCGGAGCCGTTGTCGGAGGGCCTGGGGTGTCAGGACTCGGCCACCTTCCTAGCCACAGGCGGAGGCAGCCTATTGGACGGCCTGCGGCGGAACCAGAGCCTCCCAGCTATGATTGGAGTGGTGCAGGGAAGCCCCTCCCACCATCCGGGCCAGGCCCCACCTCAACCACCCACCTCCCTCGCCATCGCCCCGCCCCTTTGGGGCAACCTGAAGGGGCAGCGCTCTGTCCGCCCTAGGCCCGCCTCCACCTCCCACGCCCCACCCCCTTCACTCAAACGTTGAAGAAGTTATGACACTACAGGGCGGCAGGGTTTGGAGGGGAGCCAGCACTGAACAGAACCATTTGGGCCCACACCCTCTCTCCTCCCTCCTCTTTCCCCCCTCCATCCCTCCCTGCCTCGCTCCTTCTCCGCATCTCTTTTAGACTGATATTCGGCGAAGAAAAGGGCAACAAGTGGGAAAAAAAGTCCCTCTCCTTTTTTTTACAAATTCTTTTTAAAAGCACAATATTGTTAAAATTGTAAACCTGCATTAATGCCACGGTGTGTATGCCATTTTCAAAGCCTTAGCTTGCCTGCAAAGGGCTTTATTAGCTGTTCCTAGCCTTGCCTGCCTTCCCCCTCCAGCCCTCTAGGGGCGCTGTAGGTAGACGTTCTCCCTGCTCTCTTCTGCTCTGCTCCTGCTACAGTAGTTATTCATCTGTGAGGCTCTGGATGCTCAAAAGATGGGAAGACCGAGGGAATAAGTAAGTTGATGAGGGCTTGAGAATGTTAGGTAAAAAGGGGAAGTGGCAGAATTAATTTTGACTGTGGTGTCAAGGAGAGGAAGAACAAGCAAGAGAAAGAGATGAGGGAGAGAGATGAGGAGGACAGAGATGAGGGGGGATGAGAGAAGAGCAGTGTAAAGAGAGAGCTTGAGCCTCCAGAGCCTCACTGTCTAGGGGCTTGTTGTTCTGTAGTTTGAATAGCTTTCTAATGTTCATTTTTAAAAGCAGTAGAGCAGTTTGTCATGTATATACGCTAGCTAGCCTCGCTATGCCCCTTAGCTTCTCTTAGGAACCAGGCTGGTGCCCATGCACCTTACTACTGCCAGCCCGTTGCTAGGGAACTACAATCTAGCAATCCCAGTGTTACTAACACAATGATCCTTTTGCAACTCTCTCTGTGCATTGTAATAGGCTACAACCAGTCTCTGAAATGCATGGTGTGTCCTGAAAATGACACACTTCTTTGCCTACAGGTCCCAGCATGCACCTGGCCCTCTGGGGGTGGGTAGGGCCCAGCCGTGCAGCGTGATTGGCTGTAGTGGTCTGACTGACAGGTCCGAGGCTGCTCCTCCTCAGGTCTCTCATAAGGAAGATGTTGTAAAGCCTAAAGGAGAAGCCTGATTGGGTGTTTTTGGTTTAAAGCCATGTGTATATTTTATTAGACACTTAGTGGGATCGGTAGGTTTTGTTTGGGATGCCGTTAGCCTGGTCCCAGATCTGTTTGTGCGGTCTTGCCATACCCCTATTGTCATTGTCATGTTACAGCACAAACTGATCTGGAACCAGGCTAGGATGCAGCTGGGATGGACTATTCCTCAGCTTGTGGAGATCTGAGAGGATTTGATTGGTATAACCAATATGGTGAAACTTCCACCTAGCCTATCAGAGGGCAAGGTAGATGTATTACCAAATTGCTTACACCTGTCAAATCCTGACAGACTCCCCACAAGTGCATAGGGCTTAGGGGTCGATTTGGGATGGAAGGTTACAAGGTTATTGATTGGAAATGGAGAACACGGTAGTCGCTGGAGAGGCTTTTTAACAGCACAGGTCCAAACAGCTCTTATCTGAACAGTCCCTTATCTCAGGCCCATGGCGTGCTCAGGTCTGCATTCATTAGGGCACACCGTTGTGGAATGTTCCGGTAGAAATATATGCAGAACAACTATGCCTCTGACATGAGGAATCACGTCAGCTCTATTCAAGACAGTTCTAACGTTCCACAACGTTTACCTCATCAACATGCTCCTGGTACAAGAGGTTTGGTCCCAAACGGGGAACCATCAGCATCCTCGGTAGTAGTGGGTGTACTATGTTTTAATCCAGCTCTGAGTCTCATCTATTGCATGGTTCACTACTACTGTGGTTATGGTCTTAAAAGGTACTCTATTCACTCAGTGGCCAGTAGAGGGCAACATGGTGTTGTGTGATATTGAACAGCTATGAGACTAACGTCCTCTAGTACCATCTCCTGTAATGCTATTTATTTTACATCTGAAAGGACTTGATGAGTATAGCGGCAGAGCCTAAGCAATATGGGGAAATTCCAGCTAGCCTATCAGAGGTCAAGGTCAAACAAATCCCATATTGTTATTCCTTTCAGGTCTACTGGAGTGTGGAGGGGCTAGACTAGAGCCTGGGTACCAGTCTGTGTTCTCATTCCACTCCAGTCTTCACATGATACAGAGTACATGAAGTGGAATGCTAGCAAAACAGGTTCTGTATTTCAAGCTAGCTAGACTAGCGTGTGACCCTTTGACCCTGTGCCCTTGGACCCATACTTGACCCCTGGAGTGACCCTCAGACGTCCCTGCTTATACCTCTTTTCTTACCGTCCATCTGACCTATCCCACTCATGTACTGCACTTTTTAACCTGATTTACAGAGATCACTAGTTAGGAAATATTATTAGTGACAAATATTGATATTTAGACTAGGTTATAGCATCAAATACTGTGTTATTATCAAAGGTAATAAGTTATTTAGCATTTCATGTAGACATTTGTTTTGTGCCTCCATTGTGTGATGAACCATGAAAAGGGAATCCAAGCTGTCATGTTTTTAAAACTGTATATCAGTACCAACCAAAACTCATTTTTAAATACAGTGAAATGCTTTGTGTTGGCTTGTGTGTGTTGTAATACCTATTACCTTTGTAACCACGAGGAAAGAGCATCAGTTTTATACTAGGGTTTCTGCTATGGGGGAGGTATAGGAGGAGAGAGGTGAAGACACTGTTCGTTCTATTGAATCTAGTTCTATGACTCACACCGTTGTCTCTATTGAATGGAGCTGATGGGTGATGATGGAGGTTGTTATGGGCTCTGTGTAGTTGGAAGTGTTCATTATTGGTTTTCGATCTGGCACCTCTCCTCCATGCTTCATAAAATACCCAAGATTACCATTTTGGTGCTTTTGTTTTAATAAAGGAAATGAGAAATGATTTGGTTGTCTTATATTTATTGTCTTATAACTAATGGATGTGTGTGTGTATACGTACACACTACACCCCACACCATTTGTCAGTTCAGTCTTCTATTAGTGTTTGTATGTAATTTGTTTGTCAGAAGTGCAGCACTTGGGCTGTTTTGTAAATGTTTAGGAAACAAACTGATTCTTGTTAAATTATGTCATATAAAGCGGTGATAGAGGTCGTAGGTCACATCACATGGGGCAGATCTATACAGAGGTCGTAGATCTCGTCACATGGGGCAGATCTATACAGAGGTCGTAGGTCTCGTCACATGGGGCAGATCTATACAGAGGTCGTAGATCTCGTCACATGGGGCAGATCTATACAGAGGTCGTAGGTCTCGTCACATGGGGCAGATCTATACAGAGGTCGTAGATCTCGTCACATGGGGCAGATCTATACAGAGGTCGTAGGTCTCGTCACATGGGGCAGATCTATACAGAGGTCGTAGGTCTCGTCACATGGGGCAGATCTATACAGAGGTCGTAGGTCTCCTCACATGGGGCAGATCTATACAGAGGTCGTAGGTCTCGTCACATGGGGCAGATCTATACAGAGGTCGTAGGTCACGTCACATGGGGCAGATCTATACAGAGGTCGTAGGTCTCACATGGGGCAGATCTATACAGAGGTCGTAGGTCTCGTCACATGGGGCAGATCTATACAGAGGTCGTAGGTCTCGTCACATGGGGCAGATCTATACAGAGGTCGTAGGTCTCGTCACATGGGGCAGATCTATACAGAGGTCGTAGGTCTCCTCACATGGGGCAGATCTTGATGCTGTCGGATGTCTGGCTGAACTGACCCAGAGCAAAGTCCAGTCCAACACCAACCCCACTACCCACCCCGAAGGCTGCATACAGTGGCTGTGTAAAGTTGGCACGGAACGTGTGCAGGTGCCCCATGCTCTCCGCCACGCTATAGAACGCCAGGGTGCCCGCGTTGAGGTCCAGGAACAACCCCAGACGCGGCGAGTACGTCACCGGGATGTCCCTCTTCTCATTGTCATGCATTGCCGTGCAACACGTATCCGACAGCTCCAGGCTCCATGATTGGGCGTTGTAGCCAAGCCCTGCCCTGGCGTCCGCCCCCTTCCTGCTCAGGGCTCCATAAGCCACGCCCATTGATGACCCCTTCCCCCGCCAATCCACCTCCCAGTAACATCGCTGGGCGGAAAGGGGGGCCTGGCACAGCACCTGGGTCCAGCCGTCGAAGCGTTGGGGGCAGTCTGGGTAGGGCTGCCCTGCCCCCTGCAGGGTGGCCTTGGTGTTGCCCTCCGACAGGGTCAGACGCCGGTGGGCTGTCCTCGTGTCTAGGGTCAGGGTACAGGCATCTGGGGGAGGGGAGGGATGGATGAATAGTTAAGGTGTGGGGCTAAGGACTTTGCAGATTTGGTTGTCAGCTGTTGTGAGAACTCCTTCCCTTTGGCCCTAACCTTCTGAAGTTTTCAGATCTGAAAGTTGTGATCAGTATGGTGGATGCTACAATGCTCATACATTTCCCTTCATATCTGCAAACATGGAAGGGTGAGGGCCACAGGGTAGGGAGCTAACTGGAACAGGCTGTATCTGTGTAGATGTTTAGCTGTTCTATACTCACACTGCAGGAACTCCTCTCTGCTCCTGGGCTCTGGGGCCTGGATGCTGGAGATGTCTATCTCCCTCACTACAGCAGACGAAGACAGGCAGTATGAGGGGAGAGGATCACAACCAGTGGTGGGAAAAGTACACAACTTGAGTAAAAGTATACAGTAGATACCTTAATGGAAAGTTACTCCAGTAAAATACTACTTGAGTAAAAGTATACAGTAGATACCTTAATGGAAAGTTACTCCAGTGAAAGTCACCCAGTAAAATACTACTTGAGTAAAAGTCTAAAAGTATTTGGTTCTAAATACACTGCTCAAAAAAATAAAGGGAACACTTAAACAACACAATGTAACTCCAAGTCAATCACACTTCTGTGAAATCAAACTGTCCACTTAGGAAGCAACACTGATTGACAATAAATTTCACATGCTGTTGTGCAAATGGAATAGACAAAAGGTGGAAATTATAGGCAATTAGCAAGACACCCCCAATAAAGGAGTGATTCTGCAGGTGGTGACCACAGACCACTTCTCAGTTCCTATGCTTCCTGGCTGATGTTTTGGTCACTTTTGAATGCTGGCGGTGCTTTCACTCTAGTGGTAGCATGAGACGGAGTCTACAACCCACACAAGTGGCTCAGGTAGTGCAGCTCATCCAGGATGGCACATCAATGCGAGCTGTGGCAAGAAGGTTTGCTGTGTCTGTCAGCGTAGTGTCCAGAGCATGGAGGCGCTACCAGGAGACAGGCCAGTACATCAGGAGACGTGGAGGAGGCCGTAGGAGGGCAACAACCCAGCAGCAGGACCGCTACCTCCGCCTTTGTGCAAGGGGGAGCACTGCCAGAGCCCTGCAAAATGACGTCCAGCAGGCCACAAATGTGCATGTGTCTGCTCAAACGGTCAGAAACAGACTCCATGAGGGTGGTATGAGGGCCCGACGTCCACAGGTGGGGGTTGTGCTTACAGCCCAACACCGTGCAGGACGTTTGGCATTTGCCAGAGAACACCAAGATTGGCAAATTCGCCACTGGCGCCCTGTGCTCTTCACAGATGAAAGCAGGTTCACACTGAGCACATGAGCACATGTGACAGAGTCTGGAGACGCCGTGGAGAACGTTCTGCTGCCTGCAACATCCTCCAGCATGACCGGTTTGGCAGTGGGTCAGTCATGGTGTGGGGTGGCATTTCTTTGTGGGGCCGCACAGCCCTCCATGTGCTCGCCAGAGGTAGCCTGACTGCCATTAGGTACCGAGATGAGATCCTCAGACCCCTTGTGAGACCATATGCTGACACATGCACATTTGTGGCCTGCTGGAGGTAATTTTGCAGGGCTCTGGCAGTGCACCTCCTTGCACAAAGGCGGAGGTAGCGGTCCTGCTGCTGGGTTGTTGCCCTCCTACGGCCTCCTCCACGTCTCCTGATGTACTGGCCTGTCTCCTGGTAGCGCCTCCATGCTCTGGACACTACGCTGACAGACACAGCAAACCTTTTTGCCACAGCTCGCATTGATGTGCCATCCTGGATGAACTGCACTACCTGAGCCACTTGTGTGGGTTGTAGACTCCGTCTCATGCTACCACTAGAGTGAAAGCACCGCCAGCATTCAAAAGTGACCAAAACATCAGCCAGGAAGCATAGGAACTGAGAAGTGGTCTGTGGTCACCACCTGCAGAACCATTCCTTTATTGGGGGTGTCTTGCTAATTGCCTATAATTTCCACCTTTTGTCTATTCCATTTGTACAACAGCATGTGAAATTTATTGTCAATCAGTGTTGCTTCCTAAGTGGACAGTTTGATTTCACAGAAGTGTGATTGACTTGGAGTTACATTGTGTTGTTTAAGTGTTCCCTTTATTTTTTTGAGCAGTGTATAATTAAGTATCAAAAGTAAAAGTATAAATCATTTCAAATTCCTTATATTAAGCAAAGCAGACTGCACCATTTTCTAGTTTTTAAAATGTACATATAGCAGGGGCACATTCCAACACTGAGACATAATTTACAAAAATGCATATGTGTTTAGTGAGTGCGTCAGATCAGAGGCAGTAGGGATGACCACGTGTTCTCTTTATAAGTGTGTGAATTGAACCCTTTTCCTGTCCTGCTAAGCATTCAAAATGTAATGAGTACTTTTGGATGACAGTTAAAATGTATGGAGTAAAAAATACATTATTTTCTTTAGGAATGTAGTAAAGTAAAAGTTGTCAAAAATATAAATAGTAAAGTACAGATACTCCAAGAAACTACTTATGTAAATATACTTTAAAGTGCTACTTAAGTACTTTACACCACTGATCACAACAAGGGTAACCGTAAATATAGGCAATATGCTTTCCTCAGATGTAGAGAGGAAGAACTGGAGAATGAAGAAAAGGAATGAATGATGACTCACATGCAGGGAAAGCTGGCATCTGGTTCATGATGGGGTCAGGGGTCGGCGAATCCAGGAAAAGGCTGGTATTCACTTCTGGTTGGGATTCAGTCAGTGCACCCATCCCCCCTGTCAAAACAGTATGATGTTTATAGACATGATTTTCAAACAATGTGCTGTGGCACCTGCAAGTACATTCTGAGGTACATTATACAGTGTCTACACTGGTGAAAGGCTAGTAAGACCAGGGTGTATGACCTCTGATGGGGTTAAAGCGTTGAGGGTCGGGACCATAGAGATATATAGAGGACTCATCTTTGTATCTGTGCCATTATAGAGTCTGTGACAGCATGGGCAGCGTCATTGAGGCAATTTCCATTTTTCCGATTGGCTGATCCCACCTGATGACCCTTTGTCATGACTCCAAGAAAGTCACCAGGAGGGATTATCCAGTGGAGTTGGAAGCCACCCAGTTGACTACATTAAAATGGTGGAAGCCCTCAATGGCGCTGCCCGTGCTAATACGGCGTTTTGGTGACTAGAGGCCTCAATCATTCTCTCTGGTCGGGACTCACATGGGTTAACTCCACCAGTGTTGTTGTTGACTGGCCCAGGTGCCGGTGTGGCACGTCGATGGGAGCGGAAGAGACTTGCTATGGAGCCCATCCGGCTGAAAGCTCCTGAGGCTGGGGTGGCTTGGGTAACAGCACCGGGGGTAGGGGTGGTGGTGGGTTCTGGTCTGGCTGGCTCTCTCCGGCTGGGAGTAGGGCTGGGTCTGGCTGGCTCTCTACGACTTGGACTGGGACTGGGTCTGGCTGGCTCTGTACGACTTGGAGTGGGACTGGGACTGCGTCTGCGCGTCTCTCTTCGACTTTGGGTCGGGCTATTTCTGGCTGGCTTTCTCCGGCTCTGAGTGGGACTAGATCTGGTGCTTGGTCTGGGGGCTGCCTCTCTGGCTGTGGAGAGACGAGAGGTTTTACTGGGTGAGCATGGATTGATGAGTCTAGAGGCATCCACATACATAGGTTCGGTTTGCTTCTAGCAGAACTCGACTAGGTGAAACGAACGTCTGTTGAAACGACTTTTGCTTGAAAAATCTCAGTATTACTGTTTTGTCCCACTTGAGCCACTGTAGCAACAACATACCCAGTAACACTTCCTCAAATTAGAAGAAAAAGATAAATCAAGAAATCTGTAATTATTTTTGACGTTTTCTGCCAAGAAGGTCCTAGTCGGGCAATTTTACACCTAACTAAAATGTTTGGTGCAGTATTTCTCAAGTGAAAAAATGTCCATTAAAACTAGCCAGCAAACAATCCCGTTCACTGCTCCCACTCCTACTAGGAGCAGTACCTAGTCCAGTAATACTGTTGACCAATCACTGACGAAGGGGCGTAGACTTCAGACTAACGAACATCGACTTGCCTCAAGGGAAAATGTTGTGTTGCCGAACCAAAACGTCACAACGTTTCATCATAATAAATGCTTAAACTGTTTCGACTACAAAATATACGGTAAGCTTAAAGCCTGTCGCGTGCTTCCCAGTCGAAACAGTTCAATCATATATTATGAAACATTTTTGTGACGTTTTGGTTGGTTTTGGTATTCGCAGACACTACATTTTTTCTAGAGGCAAGTGGAAGTTCGGTAGCCAAAGTTTATACGCCCCTTCGTCAGAGATTGGTCAACAGGACTACTCTTGGTAAGAGTGGGAACTATAGATGGGATTCTACAATTAAGTGTTTGTCATTCAACAAGAGATGACTAGTTTTCATGCAGATTTTTTTGAGAAATACTGCACCAAACATCTTAGATAGATGTGAAATGATGCGACTAAGACCTCATTGGCAAAAACGTCAAAATTAATTACAGATTTCTTGATTTATCTTAGATTAATTCAGACTATTTTGAGAAAGTATTACTGGGTATATTGTTGCTACGGTGCTTCAAGAGGGACAAACAACAGTAATATTGACGCTTTTTCTCATTTTTTAAGCGACGGTCATTAGGGAGTATGAGAGCACAGACGTTTCACCTAGCCAGGTTTTGCTAGGAACAAACCAAACCTATGTATCCGGACGCCTTTCTGATTGCATAGAGAGAGAATGAGAGGAAAAGCAGGCGATTAGATTTCATAAACACTCTAATGATGACTGAATTTGTAGTATTGGTCAAGACCACCTTAGGGAGGTGGTCAGAGATAATTTATGGAACTGATATCTGCAGTTATTCTTCAGAGGTTCAGGATGTGACACAGTACGGATGGAGGAGACAGGAAGAAGGACCATACACCGATGATAAGGAAATGTTCCTCTTGTGAGGCAGGCCAACCGGTGGAACCGGTTATGTTCACAAAGAAATTCTGGGGTTTTCTCTCTCTCTGTGTGTGTGTGTGTGTGTGTGTGTGTGTGTGTGTGTGTGTGTGTGTGTGTGTGTGTGTGTGTGTGTGTGTGTGTGTGTGTGTGTGTGTGTGTGTGTGTGTGTGTGTGTGTGTGTGTGTGTGTGTGTGTGTGTGTGTGTGCAAACATTGACATTGTATTGATCCACTGATATCAGTCTATAACATAGTGCGGAAAAAATACTCTGTCTTCATGACAATATTTATAGTGAACAAGGTGATGTTACCTGGTTCTCTTTCCTCTCTCCTCGGCCTGTCTCTGTCAGCTAAAGGAAAGAGGTAGAAGAGAGTTTAAACCCCTTTGCACGCAAACACACACACACACACACACACACGCAAACACACTCACGCAAACACACACACGCAAACACACACACACACACACACACACACACACACACACACACACACACACACACACACACACACACACACACACACACACACACACACACACACACACACACACACACACACACACACACACACGCAAACACACACACACACACACACACACACACACACACACACACATGCAAACACACACACACACGTCTGACCTCGTGGTTCCTCTCTGCTCCTAACATCCTGAGAGCGCAGGCCTACACCTACAGAAGGAGACATGATTAAGCTGATCTAATGTTTGATCATGATCGTCATAGTGAGATTTGTGATGAAACTAGCCACATGACATCGCCCTACCACGTGAGTTAGGACCTCGAACCGCCACGGAGACAGTCGGTGTGGGAGCTGAAACACGACGACGAACATACACATCATTATGTGTCATTCAAAGACCTATCACAAAGCACATGTTAAGACCGATACAGGAAACAGTCGCTACAGTACATACCTGCAGGACGGTTGTTTGTTGTTGTTGTTTTGGATCCCAGACCAGAAAACACTGTGGATTAGTCATTGAAAAGAAAAAGGCACAACACTCACCATTAAAACCATACTGTTTAACCATTAAAAACATACTGTTTAACCATTAAAAACATACTGTTTAACCATTATATACATACTGTTTAACCATTATATACATACTGTTTAACCATTAAAAACATACTGTTTAACTATTAAAAACATACTGTTTAACCATTAAAAACATACTGTCTAACTATATACTATTGAGGACAGAGGGCGCTGTTTTCACTTTGGGGGAAATTCGTGCCCAATTTAAACGGCCTCGTACTCAATTCTTGCTCGTACAATATGCATATTATTATTACTATTGGATAGAAAACACTCTCTAGTTTCTAAAACCGTTTGAATTTTGTCTGTGGGTAAAACAGAACTCATTTGGCAGCACACTTTCTGACCAGGAAGTGGAAAGTCTGAATTCGATGCTCTGTTCAAGGACCTGCCTATAAATGGGCATGATACGTATGACTATACGTGCACGTCATACACCTTCCCCTAGATGTCAAGAGGAAGTGAGAGAAGAAATGAGTTGATTATCTTGGTCTGAGATGGAATGAATCCTCTTGGAATGACGTGTCCTCCATTTTCGGTTTTCTGGAAGGCGCGTGGAGGGACCTGTAATTGCCTTCTGAAAAGCTGTCGTTATAGGCGAATACTATCGCCGGCTTTGATTTTATTTGATACATGTCACAATATCATCGTAAAGTATGTTTTTTCAATATAGTTTTATTAGATTATTGAATTTTTTTTGGGACGTTAGGCGTGTTGCTTTGTCTGCATATGTTCAGGAAGGATAGCTTCGCGCCGCTTGGCCAGTGTGCTTGCTAATTCAAGAGGGAAAAACGACGTTCTAATACCAAACAAAGACGGTTCTGGACAAAGGACCCCTTGTACAACATTCTGATGGAAGATCACCAAAAGTAGGACCCATTTTGTGATGCTATTACATATATCTGTCGAACTGTGTACTAGTAGTTTTGCGCCCATGTTTTGGGCATCTCTCGCCATAACGTAAGCCTTATGTCGTAATGAAGATATTTTTAGAATTCTAACACTGCGATTGCATTAAGAACTAATGAATCTATCATTTCCTATACAACATGTATTTTTTTGTAATGTTTATGAATAGCTATTTGGTCAGAATAGGTGAGAGTCTAATAGAAATATCCGCACATTCTGGGAAAAAGATGCTACGTTAGCATAATGGATAACCACTGATTTCAGCTCTAAATATGCACATTTTCAAACAAAACATAAGTGTATGTATAACCTGATGTTATAGGACTGTCATCTGAGGAAGGTTTATGAAGGTTAGTGAAAATTTATATCTTTTGCTGGTTTATTCGCTAACGCTAACGTGCCTATTGCTATCGCTAACGTGCCTTGATGAATGAATGCGGTTGTGTGGTAGGCTATTGTAGTAAGCTAATATAATGCTATATTGTGTTTTCGCTGTAAAACACTTAAAAAATCGGAAATATTGGCTGGATTCACAAGATGTTTGTCTTTAATTTGCTGTACACCATCGATTTTTCAGAAATGTTTTATGATGAGTATTTAGGTATTTCACGTTGGTCTCTATAATTACTCTGGCTGTTTCGGTGCTATTTCTGACGGTAGCTGTGATGGTAGCAGCAATGTAAAACTGATTTATACCTCAAATATGCACATTTTTCGAACAAAACATAGATTTATTGTGTAACATGTTATAGGACTGTCATCTGATGACGTTGTTTCTTGGTTAGTTTGGTTGGTTCTTGGTTAGTTTGGTTGGTTTCGTGCATGCTACCTGTGCTGTGAAAAATGTCTGTCCTTTTTTGTATTTGGTGGTGAGCTAACATAAATATAAGTGGTGTTTTCGCTGTAAAACATTTTAAAAATCGAAAATGTTGACTGGATTCACAAGATGTGTATCTTTCATTTGCTGTATTGGACTTGTTAATGTGTGAAAGTTAAATATTTCTAAAAAATATTTTTTGAATTTCGCGCTCTGCCTTTTCAGTGGAATGAGGGAGGAGTTCCGCTAGCGGAACGCCGGGGCTAGACAGGTTAAAAACATACTGTTTAACCATTAAAAACATACTGTTTAACTATGTTTAACCATTAAAAACATACTGTTTAACCATTAAAAACATACTGTTTAACTATGTTTAACCATTAAAAACATACTGTTTAACCATTAAAAACATACTGTTTAACTATCATTAAAAACATACTGTCTAACCATTAAAAACATACTGTTTAACCATTAAAAACATACTGTTTAACCATTAAAAACGTACTGTTTAACTATTAAAAACATACTGTTTAACTATTAAAAACATACTGTTTAACCATTAAAAACATACTGTTTAACTATTAAAAACATACTGTTTAACCACTAAAAACATACTGTTTAACTATTAAAAACCTGAATATGACGATCCTTCATCAGGAACAATACATCATTATTTCAGGTTATGTATTTCATATCCAAGCTGCACAATTAATGACGATGACCAATCACTCAACTAGACAAGTGAAAAGACCAGCACCAAAAGGAACAGGCACTGAGTATAAAGCATTTGTACTGCGGAAATGAAATATTGTCTTTCCTCACGTTATTTGCTGTTGACTAAAATGTCCAATTCAGATTAGTTCACAATCTCAGTGAATTATGAAAGTCCAACTCACACTATCAATAAAGAAATGGGAAAAACTACTCACAACTCCTGAACCCTCCCGCCTTCTGGCCGCCATTTTTTTTTGCTATGATGGGGAAAACAGTGCAGTGAGTAAGTACAGTCTGTCAATCCACAATTTAAATGTTTATTGGTAATCGATGGCTTCTAGCTCTGGCCCAGGGCATTACGAGCGGCTTACGAGCGGCTTGCTTATGCTGAGCCTTCTTCAAGCCCCACAGAACACCCTGGACCAGAGCTAGAGACATCCTCTGGACCAGAACTCACCTTTATCTCCTAAGGTGAACAGTGTTGTGTCATTCACTGAAGAGAAGGATGAGAAATTACAGTTTATTAACACATTGACATTGTATTGATCCACTGATATCAGTCTATAACATAGTGCGGAAAAAATACTCTGTCTTTATGACAATATTTATAGTGAACAAGGTGATGGAGATCTCTGCTAGTAGTGCCCTTTGTGTGTGTGAGTCGATGTGTGTGTGTGTGTGTGAGTCGATGTGTGTGTGTGTGTTGTATGCGTGTCCTCCACTCTGACACACCTGTCTTGGTGATCTTGCCCAGTTCCACGTTGCACATGTCCTCCACTCTCTCCCGTAGGTTCAGGATGGCTTCACGTACAGGCTCAAACGTAGCCTCTGGATTGGCCACCACACACGACAGATCATTACACTCAAACGGGCTGCACAGAGACTCACAGGTCTGGAGGGCGGCGCACAGGAGAAGAAGGAGAAGGAGGAGGAGAGGAGGATGGGATGGAAGAGGGCAGAAATGGAGAAATGAAGACAGAAAGAAAGGCAATGACAGAAAGAGAAGACAGGTCATTTAAGAAATAATGTATTTTATGATAGAAGCAGCACATTTCAAACATGACTAGGGCAATGCTGCTTTTTAACTATTGGCCCAGCCCAGATTTGGTCTTTTACCCCCTGGCAGCCATGTCCAATATGGCCATCAACCAGCTGCATGCAGCTAAATTGGATCAAAAATATATGAAAGGGTCACAGAAAGAGAAAAGTGTCCTACCTCCAGGAAGTGGATGTTGTCTTCACAGCGGAACACCTCCTTCATGTCCTTGTCTCTCCTCTTCAGCTCAGCGATCTCGGCCTCCAGCTTGTCCACCACGTCCTGGGCCTCGCTTACTTTCTCCTGCCCAGCCTGGTTCATCACACCCTCCACCAGCTCCTGGAGCCTCTCCACCGAGCGCTGGAGCTCCGACAGCACCGTCTCTGTGTCATCATGTACCCTGTCTGCTGAGCGCTGGAGACACAAACTCAGGTATGAGACATACGCACACTGGTACTGTATGGAGGTGCATAGAAAGGTACTCACTGAGGAACACACACACACACACACACACACACACACACACACACACACACACACACACACACACACACACACACACACACACACACACACACACACACACACACACACACACACACACACAGACTGGTGTAGTGTAATGGAGTGTTGTGTGGT
Organism: Salvelinus alpinus; assembly: GCF_045679555.1. NCBI lineage: Eukaryota > Metazoa > Chordata > Actinopteri > Salmoniformes > Salmonidae > Salvelinus > Salvelinus alpinus. The sequence goes on along the minus strand of NC_092095.1, from coordinate 67,042,386 downwards.
GTGTAGTGTGGTATAGTGTAGTGTGGTATAGTGTAGTGGGGTTTAGTGGGATGTAGTGGGGTGTAGTGTAGTGGGTGTAGTGTGGTGTAGTGGGGTTTAGTGTAGTGGAGTGGGGTGTGGTGTACTGGGGTGTAGTGGGGTGGGGTGTAGAGTAGTATAGTGTAGTGTAGTGTGGTGTAATGGGGTGTAGTGTAGTGTGGTGTAGTGTGGTGTAGTGTGGTGTAGTGTAGTATAGTGTAGTAGGGTGTAATGTAGTGGGGTGGGGTGTAGTGTAGTGGGGTGTAGTGGGGTGTAATGGGGTGTAATGTAGTGGGGTGTAGTGTAGTGGGGTGTAATGGGGTGTAGTGTGGTGTGGTGTAGTGTAGTGGGGTGTGGTGTAGTGTAATGGGGTGTAGAGTAGTGTGGTGTAGTGTAGTGGGGTGTAGTGTAGTGTAGTGTAGTGTAGTGGGGTGTAGTGTAGTGGGGTGTAGAGTAGTGTAGTGTGGTGTAGTGTAGTGGGCTGTAGTGTAGTGTAGTGGGCTGTAGTGTAGTGGGGTGTAGAGTAGTGTAGTGTGGTGTAGTGGGGTGTAGTGTAGTGTAGTGTAGTGGGCTGTAGTGTAGTGGGGTGTAGAGTAGTGTAGTGTGGTGTAGTGGGGTGTAGTGTAGTGTAGTG